>NW_024412388.1:37113620-37244231 GCF_014898765.1 Herpailurus yagouaroundi
GCGGGGCCCCGGCGGCTACACACGCAGCAGGCCGCGAAGCAGACGAGCGCCAGCGCCAGCAGCGCCGGCCCCACGACGAGCGGCGCGTTGCTCCGGGGTGGGAAGGAGGCGAAGGCGCCCACCAGCGTCACGTTCACGCCCGCCAGCAGCACGCACAGGCCGCAGGCGCAGAACAGCGCCGGCGACGGCAGCCCGGGCAGCCGACCCCGAGCGCGGCCCGCGAGCGCCTGGGCCGGGGCGCCTCGGCTCTTCTCTGGGGGCGGCATGGGCCTGGGGACGCCGGGCACGCATCAGGCTCCGTCCTGCCGCCGGCCCGGCCAGGCCCACCTGGCGAGCTCACGGGAGTCCTGTGGGCACAGAGCGGGAGGGAGGGTCAGCGGGGTACCTCAGTTTCCAGAACTCTCAGCTCTGGGGCGACACTCAGTGCCTGGGAGTGCCGCGGTTATCTTGGCCAGCCCCCTGCTTCTGCCTCCGGGGAGCAGAACCCATCCTGTATGGGAATTGGCCCTGGGCTCTCTTGTGGCTAATCTTACCATACTCCCTCCAGTCCTTCAGACAGATGCAATCCCTCCACCTCCTCTACTCCAGGAAGCCTTCCTGCATTAATTAAATTAAGCGAGTGAAAGGTTGTAAAGTGCCTAGCGTGTGCCTAGGTGCTCATAAAATGACAATCATGATCAGTAGTCCTAATTAGAGGGCAGATGGCGGCTCTTGGGATTTAGACAACTTCTAACACCTTGCAAGTGGAAGCAGCCTTAGAAACCATCTGCTCAAGCCCTTCCGTGTCTAGATAAGGAAACTGAAGACCAGAGAGCTCTAGCAATTTACCCAAGATCCAGGATCAGGATCTAATGACCTGCCACCTGGCCTGGGTGTCCCCACCCTAGGCTCTGGTAGGCACAGCAGTGACATTAACTTTCCTGAACATCAGATGAGGCCCTGGAGTGAGTGACCACGTGAGAATAAGGAGCTCCTGATGTTTCAGATGGCCAGTGAGAAGGGACAGTCTACATGGGCTGGAGCAGACCCAAGATCCTTTGTAGACTGAGCAGATTCCAACCCTGTCCCCGTCCCACCCCCAGGACTCTACTATTAAACCTGGACTTGAAAGCCTAATCACTGGTTGCTGGAATGCCTTTCTAGTATTCTCTAATTGTCTCTGGTTCTGGGATCTATCACTGGCTTCTAGAATTCTGGGAATACATGCAGAAGCAAAGGTAATGAAATTAGAGTCTGGAGCTTTAGGACTTCTATTTGAGAATTCTGTTCTATAACATGAAATCACAGGTATAAAGGTCCTCAAAGGATGAGATCATGGCTATGGGACTGTGTTAGGATTGTGAAAAAATGTCAGAATAGGCTCTGAGTGGGGATGAGAGGGAGTCATGGGGGTAGTGGTACCGCAGGCGGGAGCAGAGCATGCAGGTTGAGTAACTGAGCGTGACTGAGTGGCCTCTCTGTGCTTCAGTGTTAACACCTGTAGTGTGGAGTCAGTGATAGAACCTACCTCATAGGGTGTAGTGATCATTAAATGCTTTAAGCTAAATCGGGTGCTTTGAACAGTGCTTGGGAGGACAGTGGGAATTCAATAACTGTCAGCCATGTTGTCACGGTCGTGGCTGCTAGAGAAGGGTATCTATAAGGTCTCAGATCTGGGAGGTGGGGTGTGTCAGTTTGGAAACAGAACAGTTCATCTATCCCTCAGGTGGGACTGCCTTGGGACTGAGCCCAGAGTTGTCCTTCCTGAGTCTGCAAAGCCTGCACACTGTGGGGTTGGAGAGAATGTGATGACTGGGTGAGTGAAAGCGAGGGCTAGTGTGGCAGAGGGGCAGCACAGTCCTCGCTCGACACAGGCTGGAATCAGCCTGGCCCAAGCATGTCAGAGGGCCAGGAGGGCCACCTCTGCTTCTTGCCCAGATCTGATCACTTCAGGGCTCCCTCCCCTGGCACCACGGTGAGAGGTAGAAGTTCTATTGGGACTCTGGCCAGAAGCACCTTGCTGACTCAGCCAGCTGACCCAGAGCCAGAAATCCCCAAATCCTGGCCAAGCAAGCACTTGCTGACCTTTCAGAGGACTTACAAACCACAGATTCCTCAGGAAGCTCCACATTTGCATGAACCATCTGCTCCCTTTAACCTGCAGCCTTTGGCTCTGCCAGGCAGAAATAGCAACCACTGGAGGATACAACACTTCAACAGTTGGCAAAGCATGTTCACAGCCATGACATCACGGAATCCCTACAAGCGCTTGATACTTATCAACAGTATCAACACATTTTACAACTGACGCAACCGAGGCTCAGGGAGGGAAGCGGATCTGGGCTCTTGTGGCTGGAGTAGAAGGAAGACCAGACATTCTGGGACCAGAGTCAGAGAATACATACATAATCTGGTGCACACCATATGTGATCTTGCTTCATTTTAAAGAGAAGGATTTGGGGCGCCTGGGTGGCGCAGTCGGTTGAGCGTCCGACTTCAGCCAGGTCACGATCTCGCGGTCCGGGAGTTCGAGCCCCGCATCAGGCTCTGGGCTGATGGCTCAGAGCCTGGAGCCTGTTTCCGATTCTGTGTCTCCCTCTCTCTCTGCCCCTCCCCCGTTCATGCTCTGTCTCTCTCTGTCACAAAAATAAATAAACGTTGAAAAAAAAATTTTTTTTTTAAAAATAAAGAGAAGGATTTGATCTCCTCAGGGTTGATGTGGACGTGAATCCTAACAGCCTCTTCCTGTTGCCCTCAGGAGGGGCTGTGAGATTCTCCAATTTTCCCCCTTCTCAAGTCCCTCCCCCACATTCTCAATATCCAGTATTATCTGAATGAGATAGGTGCCCCCCCCCCCCTCCCCTGTGGGGAAGTCTCCGTCTGAGGCTGAGGTGGAGTTTGGTCCTTCACCTCACCTCACACAGATTCTTGAAAGGCAACATTGGACAAGGGTTGGGGAGGCCCTGGAGGGTCCAGCTCTTTTTTCTTTTCCCTTCTAGGGAAGATTCTTTGGGTTTCGGTTTTACTATGATGTGCCTAGGTGGGATTTCCTCTGTATTTATCTTTCTTGTACTTCCTCGTGCTTCTACAACCTGTGGCTTGATTTTCCCCACAGTTTGGGAAATTTTTCAGGCATCATCTTTTTCCTCATTCTCTTTCTTCTCTCCTGGAACCTGAATTGTGCATATGTTCAACCATATGACGTTGTCCCACACGTCTCTTACACTCTGTTCTCTATTTTCTTTCTTTCTTTTTTTAACATTTATTCATCTTTGAGAGACAGAGAGAGAGCACAAGCGGGGGAGGGGCAGAGAGAGAGGGAAACACTGAATCCGAAGCAGGCTCCAGGCTCTGAGCCGTCAGCACAGAGCCTGATTCGGGTTTCGGCCTCAGGAACCGTGAGATCATGACCTGAGCCGAAGTTGGACACTTAACCAACTGAGCCACCCAGGCGCCCCTCTGTTCTGTTATTTTCTAGCCTTTTTTTCCTCTTTCTGTGTTTCTATCTGGATGCTTTCTTAAAATTGATTTGTCATCCAACTCACTAATCCTCTCTCTACCTGTGTCTTCTTTGCTCTAAAATCCAACCATACAGTTCTTAATTTCAATTGTTACACTGTTTCAGTTCTAGAATTTCCACTTGATTCTTTTTCATAGCTTCCAGTATTTTACTGACAGAATCCCTCTTATCTATTTTCTTGAACAGATTAAGCCCTTTAAAGTTCTTGTCTGAAGACTCCAACATCTGGGTTGCCTATTTCTATTGTCTAATTGCCCTTGGCTTTTGGTCATTTAGTCTAATCTCCTGGGAGGCTAGAGAAGTTACTGAATGCCCAACATTGTGCATGAAAAATCGTAGAGATAGCATGAGGTTCCAGATGATGTTACCTTCGTCCAGAGATTTACTTTTGTTTCTGACAGGCAGCTTAAGGGATAGGCCACCTTAACCCAGTCTGGGATTGCACTGACTGGGAGCCGTGTTTCAGTCTTCCTGAGTCTGGCCTGTATTCGTTTAACCATTACTCTCAGAGAATAGGCTGTTGGATCCCCTAACCAAAAGCTAAAGGTTTTAACAAGGTTCTCCCCTCTTTAAGCCCTGAATTCCAATGTCGACTTCCTAATTTATGGCCACTGTCTCCTACACACTGGAAAAAATTCCCTAAGGGAAAAATGAACCAAATATTACTTCTCTCCAAGATCTTGGCCCCTCAAGTCCTTACTGTCTTCATAGCTCTCCCATGCCTTTGAACAGATTTCTTAAATTTAATCCCGCCTTTTAGTTATCCTCAGTGCGTAAGTTGGTCTGATACAAGCTAGTCTATCCAGAAACAGGTCTAGATGGGAATCTGAAATCAGCACTAATTTAGCTAAGTAGGTTGTGCTATGTTGAACATTTTGCAATAATATCTAATTTAGTTTTTACAACATGAGATTAAGTATTGCTGTTATATCCCCATTTTATAGATGAGGATGCTGAAGCACAAAAAGATTAACTAAGTTCACCCCAAGATCTCTGAGGGGCCGTGGTGGTGCCAGGACTTGAAACCTGGTGTCCGGACCCTGCAGCCTGAGTTCCCAATCAAGCTAGTCTGGTGCTAGGTTTGCTAAATGCTTGTTGAATGACTGGAACACAGGGCATGGACTCTCCTCGGGCCCTGTAGCTAAGCTCCTGTAATCAGCACTTACACTGCTCCAAAGTCAACAATAGAGGAGGGGGCTGGTGTGTTTTGTGCATCTCTCGAGAAAAGTAAACTCACTTTTCTCCTTCTGTTGCTTAGCACACTCAGCGAGCGCAACAAAAGCGCTAGCGGGGGACTGAGCTTCCAAGTGCCAATTGTCAATGAATGATTATTTGCTTCTGGGATGCAGAGCTGACTCTGAAAGACAAAACTACCCCCAGAGTCTCCACCCCAGGCAGAGAAAGGGCTAAGGGTTGATAGGTGTCTCCAGCCTGGTTAACTGGGATCCAGGGTGCAAAGGGGTGGGATGTTGAGGTTCCTCAGCTATTGCAATTCGGTTTGTGTCACCATTTCCATCTGACTGACTGTGGCCCTCCAGCTGGGGCTGCTGCAGTGTTAGATGCTATTTTGTGGTGGGTGCTCTGACTAACTCTATCGTGTGGTGTCACTGGTGCCATTCACTAAATCTTTTTTGTTCTCCCCCCTCTGAACACGTTAAAATTGGACTTAGTGGCCAATTTGTGATTAGGTGGGGCCATGTGAGTAGTTCCGGCCAATGAACGGCACCATGCATCACTTCTAGGCTCCATTGCTTCCGGATTATTTAATTTCAGAAGCAGGAACTTTTGGGATGATGCTATCACATTCCCAAATCCTTTAAGCCCTCTCCACTTCGATCTCATTGCCTGAACAGGAGGGAAGGCCATTGTTCTGAATCTTGAGTTGTTAGGATTGGAACAGACCTTCTCTTTAGTGAGCACTCCAATCTGCTGACCTGGTAGAAATCACCATTTCTGGTAGATTTCACCATAGAAATCATTCATCTATGGATGGGAGAAACGGAAGCTTGGAATGGAAAACGTCATGGAGGGTGTCTGTGGCCAAGCCAGACCAGAACCAAGCCCAAACCAAAAAATATATATTTTATATACATATATTTATAATATACATACTATACATATATAATATATATGCTATACATATATAATATATATACTATACATATATATGCTATACATATATAATATGTATTATACATAATATACACATATAATATATATTATATATAATATACATGTATAATATATAATATACATATATAATATACAATATATATTATATAGTTATATAATGTACACATATAATATATAATATACATATATATTATATAGCTATATAATATATAATATATATTATATATAATGACATAATGGGGTGCCTGAGTGGCTCAGCTGGTTGAGCGTCAAACTCTCAATTTTGGCTCAGGTCATGATCCTGGGGTCATGGGATTGAGCCCCTCTGCCTCTCCCCTGTTTGTGTGCATGCTTTCTCTCTCTCTCTCTCTCTCTCTCTCTATATATATATATATATATATATATAACATGTTCTATATTATTTATAATATAAAACATATAATATGAAACATATATAATATAGGTAAGTTATATATATATACATATATATATATATTACTTATTACTATCCAGCTAATCGGCAATCCTGGGGCCAAAGGAGGGTGGTCCTCAGTAGGAGGAGACAAGAGCTCCTGGAAAGAGGGTCTCTGCCTGAAGCCCCTTCAGGTCAGCTGGCCACCCCCACCCCTGGGTCAATCCACAAATCTGGGATGTCTGTTATACAAGAGCGGTGGCTTGACCAGGGGCAGCTGCCAGGCCTCCTGGTCCCGGCTTTCTGCTCCAAGGGCTCAAGAGCCTCTGGGTGAAGGGGTTGAGGCTTTAGTCCAGGCGTCAGTCACTAGTCCCAGCCCCTGTCCTCCAGGTGGGATTGAGTCCCTTATTTGCTCAGCTTGGCTCTTTACCCTTCACTGTGAACCCCTCTGTTCCCCTTAATCTTAGCCCTTCTATTCTCCCTCAGTCCGTGAAGGTCTGGGCCAACTCTCAGGCCCCCAACACTTCTAGCATGCTCTCTATCCCTAACCCTCTCCCTATCCTCAGGGAACCTCCCACACCACAATTACTCAGTGCTGGCTTATTCACTACCCTGGAAGCTCTCAGCTTCTGCCAGCTGAATTCTGCCTCCCCAGACAGAGCCGAAAGAGCTGCTACCACCCCCACCCCAGTCCATCCCACAGGCCACCCTTGGCCCCTCATAGATTCCCCAAGCTGGAAACAAGGCTTGAGGATGGAGTCTGAAAGTGTGACTCCCAGTTCCTGTGTCTGACTCCTGGGCCCCATTATCCTAGTCTCTGAATGGATGTGCACATGTGCGCGTGCGCACGCGCACACACACACACACACACACACACAAACCCCACATGCACACTCAATGATCAGACATACCCGGAAATACAAATACAGATGTAATATACTCTGAAAGCTGCAAACAGCGGCCAACACATAGACACTCTCTAAGGTGCCTGCCTATACAGTGGAAATGAGCTGCTTCCCAGTAGATGGGCTCTGGAGAATTCTCTTTGCCTGGGAGCATGGGGGGTGGGTAATTTGGTGATAAGGAGAGCTGGGGCCTATGGGAGGGGTGATGGGAGTTCCATTCTAGCTGCTCTGATGGCACCCTCCCCTTTACAGGGGGTTCCCATGCCTGAAACAGGCGAGTACTTGAAGCTCCCCTCACTGAGGCTCAGATTTGCCATTGGGAAAGTGGGAGTTTGGTCTAGATGATCTTTGCCGGCCCAGCAGGCTCTGGCTTCCTGCACAGCTGAGGGTCCCCAGGCACACAGGACTCTGCAGCAATTACAGCTCTGTGGTTATCAAACCAAGTCTGCATCCAGGCAGGCCAGACTTGGATCTCCAGCCTCAGTCTGGCCCTGTGCCTCCACTCCATGCAACTCAGCTGCCTGGAACTAGCGGGAGGGGTGGGGGAAGGGGGTACTAAAGACTCCCTGGTGTGGACGTGCCCTTCCTGCCCTCCAGTCTGAGTCCCAGCACTGAGAGACTTCAGCATCCTCGGCACAACCGCCCTACCCTGTGCCCTCCTACTTGGTTGGCTCCTCATCTCCAGTGCCCAGTTCCCCCATTCCACCCCAGTGACCCTTTCCCTCACCAACTCTGGCCCTCATCACCCCTGTCATCACCACGAGCCTACTACTCTCCACCATAACCTCACTGCTACCACTATAGAAACACTGGTACAGCACCTACTATGTGGCAAACACTCTTTCAAGCCCTTTATATATGTTATATATCATCTCATTTAAGCCCCGTGACAACTCTATAGGCAGATGCTTTTGCCATCTCTGTTTTCAGATGGGGACACAGAGGCTCAGAGAGGTTGCACTGCTTGTCATAGACATGGTGACAGTATGTGGCCGATCTGGGATTCACACCTAGGCAGTGTGTCTTCTAAACCTGTGCTCTTCACTGTGACTCTGTACTGTCTCTTGCTGTGACTGTTCTCTGATCTAGTGCAGGCCTGGAACTATCAGCATTTGCTCCATGAGCCTTTAATCTCCACTTCCTTTTCTGCACACGACGTCACTTCAGTTACTCCCCTGCAATTTACCTTGTCCTGCAGCCTCACCTGTTCCTTTGTCCTTCTGCCAGAGCTGCCTAGCAAAGTCTCGACCCTGCATCGATCAGGCTCTCTGCTTCCTCCAAGTCTGTGCCCAAACAGTTAAGCCACACAGGTGAAAAGAAAATCACCAGCTGGCACGTCTCTGGCATCGCTCAGGCCCTCAAGGCTGTTGGGAAACCTCCCCCTTCCCAGCCGGTGTTCATCAGCCTCCCTCACTGTGACTGCACCTCCTCCTGGATGCATTCACGCCTCTCCTGTCCTAAAACAAAATCAGACCCTCCTTCCACCCCACCTCTGCCTCCATACAACACTCTATTCCTTTCTTCAAAGTGTTTCCTCTTGGAAACAGTCTCCTTAAACTTCATTTTCTCCCACAAAGCCCGGACTCCCAGCCAGAAACCCGGGCTTCATCCTCGCTCTTCCTTCTCCCTCAGGCTTTCCACCGCACTTTCCCAGCCCACTCCATCACCAGGCCCTGCAGATTCTTCCCTCTGAGTGTCTCTAGAACCCATCCCTTCCTTTTCAGTCTCACCGCTGCCCCACCATCCCCCTCCTCCATGTCTCCTGGCTGTCTTGCTCCAGGCCGCCCCCTTGATTTTGCTCAAGTGGAGCTGAACTCACCACGTGTGGCCAGGTGAACACGCTGCTTCCTGTGCCTGAAACATGGTCTGCTTTCCCTTCAACTGGCTAAGTCCAGCTCAACCCTCAGAGTGCAGCCGGGACATCACTTCCCTCAGAAAACCTTCCTTAACTCCCCAAATCAGCAGGGCCAGATCAGGTGTCCAGGTCTGCATCCTCCAACTGTCTTCCTGGAGGACCAGCATTATACTCATCTTGTTTGCTGCTAGTCCCCAGTGAAGCGCCTGACTGTCCCCAGGTGCTCAGGGAATATTGGTTAAACAAATGGTGAAGACAGAGGTTGGTCACAGAGGTCTCCTGGCTTCACCTGTGTCCTGGTTTTGAAGTGACTCTATGCCCACTTCTCTATGCTGACTTCCTGTTCCCTTTGGGCCTTGGGAACAATGGCGGTCAGCTGGGCGAGGGCTGGAGGTGGGTCCTAGGGCAAATTCCCACGGAGTTATAGAGCAGGGAGAGATCAGGGTCAGGCAGAGGGGGCCCAATGCAGTCACCCCATGCTGCATGTGCCCTTCTCCTGTTTTCCTCTCTTTCTCATCTTTTCTGGGAAGTCTGTCCCAGGCTACAGGTCCCTGACCCCTTGTCTGGGCACTACTCCATTCTGCTGGGGTTTCGGGCTGGATGGAGCATCGCCTCCATTCCCTAAAGCCTCCCCTCCTGGCCGCCCTCTCCGCCGGTCTCATCCCCTTGACCCCCGCCCCCTCCTCAACCGCCCCCAACTCGTGGGGCTTTCACTTGCCTGGGCCGGTCGGTGGTCGGACGCTTCTCTGAGCACCCCGGGCTAGCAGGAGGGGCCGGGGGGCACGGAGGGTGGGGGTGGGGAGCGCAGCCCCCAGGCAGGCCCCGCCCCTCGCGGCGGCGAGCCGGGAGGTGCGGCGGCGGGTTCGGGGCGCCCCTAGCGCAGCGTCGCAGCCGCCGCTGGGCCCCTGGGCTCCCGGGTGGAGCGGCGTTCTCACGGAGCGTCCTCCTGTCTTCCTCTCCGCACCGCCCCTCTCCCCTTCCCTCCTCTACGTTCCGCGGCTTCTAGCACCTTGCCCTGGGCTCCCAGCACCCCCACGGTTTCCAGCCCGGACTTTCGGGGCCGGACGCAGACGTTGCCACTCACTCTGGAGCGAGGGACGTAGGTGGCGCGGGTTCCGTCTGCAGCCCCTGACGGATTCCCCACCTTCCCTGGAGGGAACGGGGGTGGGGCTGTGGGGGCAGGGAGCCTTCTCTCGGGAAGGGGCTTGCTTTCAGCCACCCTTCCCAGAACACCGCCCACCAATCCCGCGCTCGAGAACGGGGTGTGGCCACGAGCCCCTTGTAGGAGGACACACGTGTCCCACTGGGATCTGTAAGAGGTCCAGCCGGGGGGGGGGGGGGGGGGGCCGGGGGGGGGGGGGGGGCGAAGGATGGAGAGGGAGGACTGGGTGGGAGACTGAGATGCTGATTTCCAGAACCTGGAGTTCAGCTGGAAGAGCATCTCCTCCAGCCTCTGTCTTCATTCATTTGCTCATCCATTCATAAACCCTCCACGATGTGAACCACGTGCCAGGCAACCTTCCTCCTGACAGTGGCCCTGGGAAGGCGGCGCTACACTCATTCTCTGGCTGCAGATGAGGAAACTGAGGCGCAAGGCCCCACAGCCTCTTGCCCAGAACTCCGGCCCCCCGACTTTGTGGACGCAGAGGTGGCATGTGAGTCACCCCCAGACTCCAGCCCCAGCCTGGTCAGTCCTCCAGGTTGGCCAGCAGGGCTGTGACTTCCAAGGGGCTGCCTGGACCAAGCACTCCCCACTTCAGTGAGTTCTCTGACCCATGGTGGACTTTCCCTTCACCTGGCTAACTCCAGCTCAACCTTCAGAGTGCAGATGGAACATCACTTCCCTCAGGACGCCTTCCTTAAACCCCCAAACCAGCAGGTGAGATCAGGTGTCCAGATCTGTATCCTCCAACTTTCTTCCTGGAGCACCAGCATCATTACCCCCTGTGGAGCCAGCCAGGCACAGCCACAGTTGAGGGTTGTCAGACAGAACTGATTTCATTTATTGAACAGACCACTGGAAGAGTTCGGTCCAATGACCTGTCCATGCCCACATCCACTCCCACTGAAATACTGGAGGGTTCTGGAGCTGCTCAGAGGTGAGAGGGCACTTCCTCCCTAACACTACCCACCACACCACCCTGCCTACTTGGCCCAAACTCACCTTCCAAAGGGGGTGAAGGCATGAGCTCCACACAGACCACTCTTGTGACCAGGTTGAGGGGGTGGGGGCATTGGGGTGCAGTATGCACTTGGGAGGATGTATCTGGACATTCACTTAGACTGGGGGACAGGCAGTCTCGGGGTTTCAGGCCCTGAAGACTCCCACAGTTTCAAGGGTCCTTTGGACCTCTGCCTAGTTCTTCCCCAGTGGACATAGCCCTTGCCTTTTTATGTGTTCATTCCTTACTTTATTCTGCTCTGATCCCCATACCACTCTGTGCCGGGCTCTGCCAGGCATTGAAGATGCAATAGCCCTGCCTTGGGGAGATCGTGTTGGGGAAGCGTTGGTGGTGGGCCAAGGGCTACCACCCTCCCCACAGCCCAGGTTCCACTTCCCCCCTTCCCACCCCTTCCACCCATGGGCATCTTTCAGGGTGCTTCAGGTAAGGATTAAAGATGGGCAGGAGGAAGGTTTTCCTTATTGAGCAAGGAGGGGCCGCTGGGCCCAAGTTATGTTGATGATAATGATGTTGAGGGAGTGGAGAAGGGTAAGTGATCAGGCAGGAGGGAGGTGGAGGGGAAGGAAGTAGAAGGAGGGAGACTTCCCTCAGGCTGGAGGAACCACAGGCTCCACAACTGGCCAGCATTTATGAGTGGAGGTCTGTCCCACTCTGGTCAGGGAGCTGGTCTCTGTGCCAAGGACAGCAGAGGGTAGAGCCTTGGGTGGGGAGAGAGGAGCCCTGACTATAAGGCCTGGCTGCACATCCTCTCACCGCGGGACTCGATGAGTCCTTTTTTCTGGAGGGCCTCAGCTTTCCCATCCGTACAATGAAGTGGCCTCTCCCACTTTTGGTTTGGTTTTGCAACGTCTGCTGGGTACCTGTGTGCCTGGTCCTCTGGCCCCTGCTCTTGAGAGGAAGAAGGTGACAAAGACCACTCAGAATGATATGGGCTGTGGGAGCACAGCACAGTCAGGGGAGGCTTCTGAGAGGAGGTGTCATCTGCACTGGTCCTTGAAGCATGAGACTCTTCCTAGCTTGTCCTCTGCTCACAAACATGAACAGAGGCCACATGGAGCAGATGTCTCTGTAGAGGTCAAACACCTGCTCCACCTTGAGGGTGTAGGTGAGTGAGGAGTGGTGTGGAGGGAGGCACAATGTTTTCTGCATAGCCACACACACGTGGGCCAGGTCCTCCTTGCCCCAAACCACAAAGATACATGGGGCCTTGACGTGACTCTCCAGGGAAAGATTGGGGAATTGTTTTTGTGTTAAATTGATGCCACTAACATTTATTGAGCACCTACTGTGTACCCTGACAGTAACTGGAAAAGGGCAATGCACAGTAGGTTTCAGTAGGATTAATAATTGTTTTATGAAAAAGGAGACTTCAGCCTGCCTGGACCCCGTGGAGGGAGAGAGGCACGGGCTGCAGGAAGATGATGGGGAGGGTGTTGTGTTAAGGGGATCCTTGGAACTGTGCCTTTCAAGGTGAGGGCTTTGGATAGGCAGAGAGGAGTAGGGGGCCTCCAGGAGAACACAAGACAAAGCGTGGAGGCTGGAATATTTGAGATTGTTCAGCAGCGGTGAGAGGGTATGGGACAAGAGGGAAGGCTGGAGGTCTTGTCTGGGGTGAGATCACAAAAAGCCTTGGATGGTGGAGTCACACACAAGAGTCTCAGGACAGGACTCAGTTCAGGAGCCACCTCCTCCTGGAAGCCTCTAGGTCACTGCCTTACCTGGGCCCCTGTCCCAGCATGACTATTTTGTTTGTCTAGGACATGCTCCTGTCTGGTTTGCTATTGCTGAAAGCCTGTACCTAAGGAGTGGCCCAAAGTTTTTGATATCCAGAAAGAATCTGTTCCAGCCCTTCTATCTAGCCAGTGAGCTCTAGAAGCCCAGGGCCAAGCCTCAGGGGCTGAGGGGATCCTGTCTGTGGCTCCTGTCAGCCTGTGGTTCATTTCTGTGGCCAGGCTGGAGCAAGGGCCTGAGGTACCTCTGGCCCCCAATTCCAGAGAAACCAGTCAGTAGATCAAAAAGGGAAGCCTGCTGAGCTGCAGTCCAGAGAGAAAATCCACATCAAAAGCCTGATACAAGGGTCCCCTGTGGAACCTCCAGTGACACCTTTGCTTCAGGCCCTGCTCTCGGCCACGTGGGATCCATTTTCAAGAGCTTTGCTCAGGCGAATGCATGTCTGGTGTCTCCAGGGCCTGGTTCACCTCTGGTTCGGACCCAGGAGGGCTCTGAGATCAGGGTAGCAGGCAGAGAGGGAGGGAGGGTAGGGGGTAACCCCTCAGCCCTGCCTCAGCCCTCCGCAGTTCCCCGGCCCCCTGGCTTCAGCTTCTCCAGTGTTCTGCTCACAGTGGACAGGCTGCTTCGGGCTCCTGGGGGAAGAGACCAGCACAGGGCTGCCTGAGTAGACAGATTCCGGATCAGAGCAACCCAGAGGGACCAGTGGGGAGAGAGGGGAGTCCCAGGGACAGTTTCAGCTGAATTTAAAGAGGCACGGATGGTCAGAATGGCTCTTCAAGAGGACAGCAGCATGGTGGGGGCAGTTACAGGCAGGACTCGGGGCTGACTGCCTGGTTTCAGTTCTGGCCCCACCACTTCCTAGCTGCCTTACTTAATCTCTCTGTGCCTCAGTTGCCCCATATATAAAGTGGGCCTAATTACAGTACCTCCCTCATGTGGCTGTTTTGAGAATGGAACAAATTAATATATGTAAAGTGTTTGGAGCAGGGTCTGGAATGGGGCCTTTTGCTGGGATTAGGCATCCCACCACTGGCAGTAGATGCTGTGGGCGAGGCCCATCTTTGAGAAACTCAGAATTTTCCCTAGAAAAATTTTCACTGCCCTAGAATTTTCCAGTGTGTGGAGGTAGGGGAGGAGGAAGATGTTCCATTTCAGTTACCAGCTCTGAGAGTTGGATTCCATCATGGGAGAAGAGAGTGAGAAAACGTAAACTGAGACATGGGACCAAGGGTCAGTCCCAGTGTCCATGCCGGGCACAACAGACAAGCCCTGAGGTCAAACAGGAGCCCGGCTCAGCTTGGAGCGAGAAGGGTTTTGACCAAACACATGGAAGAACTGGCTAACTCTGCTGGCTCCCGGTCACTGGGGACACCCCTTCTGCATGTCCCTCAAGGCTTCTCCCTGGGCCCCCCAGAGCTGCTCAGCCAGAGAGCAGAGGTGGAAGATGGATTCCGGAGTTTTTAAAACTTACCCTCTTTATTGCCATTGGTGCTGGATCTTCCCTCCCCATGGTCTGGCCCCGGGTGGGGGTGAATTCTCAGGCTCCCTGCATGATAAGATCACCCCAAGCCCCCTGGTTACTAAGCCATTCTCAGATCAAGTCCTGCTTTGGGAAGGGAAGACCTGCCTGTTGTCTCATCTCCATCCCTGCTGCTGTCTTCACCACATTCCTTTAGGCCTCTCACATGATCGGGGCTGGTTTGGGAGTGGAGATGGGAGAAATGGGCCCTTGACGGGGAAGATGGCAAACTTTTTGAGGAGGTGAGGGTCGTGAGGAGAACTAGGGATATGGAAAGCCCCCCAGGATTGATGGAGATGGTAGCATGTATGTGGGGAGCTGAGATGAATTGAGGAGTTATACAGGGGTCCTGAGGTCTTAGGGGAGGTAGAGGGTTTTTATGGGGGCTCAGGAATGAAATGCACTTATCTGGAGATCTCGGAGGCTTTGCGGGAGTTGGAGGCTCCCTCCGGGGAGATGGGAGTTCTAGGTGCTCTGAGCTGGTTCAGGCACCTTTGGAGCAGGTAACAGGCTGGAGTCTGTTACACCGTAGTCATGGCAATACCAACACACACACACACACACACACACACACACACACACACACAGCAACTAACACACACAGCCAGGATCAGTCACACACAGGGTCTCAGTTCTGCCCCACAGTGGGCCACAGACTTACACACAATGGGTCTCACACAACAATCCTTGGAAGAGGGCTCTGCTGGGTGCTGGGGAGAGGACTCACCTATGGTGGGCAGGATGTGGTCCAGGTTGAACCGAGCCTTTAGAAAGGGGTAGGCCAAGATGAGGAACCCTGAGAAGAGAGACACAGAGGGGTTCTGTGATGGGGAAGGGGCCTGGTTAGTGCAGGCTGCATGGGGCTGTGGGTAGGCTGTGAGCCTGGGGGTGGTTTATGAGGGTGATATGGATGGGCATGGGAGGAGCATGAGTGTGCAGGTTGGGACTGTGAGTGCGTAAATGTGAGCCTGTGGGAGTTTAGGGGGGCGGCTCCTCATCACCCAGCCCTAAGAGGGGGCAGGGAGTAGTGCCTCTTTGGAGAAGGGGCTACAGGCTGTGAAAGCCCGGGCTCCCGGCTCCAGCCTTCCCAGGTGCTAAGCATGTTCTCCGCTGGCTGGAAGTGGGCCCAGCTACGTCACCACCACCACCACTCCTCTGCCCCAGTCTGCCCCAAGCCCGGGAGCTTCTTAGCATGCTCCTTCCCACCCAGACCTGTGGATGGGTTAGCAGAAGAGTGGACCCTGCCCTGCCCACCTGCATTTCATCCCCAGACCAAGTGTCTGTGGCTCTTGGCCGGAGTTTGCAGGTACAGATGCCAAGAACCCACCCTTCTGGTGCTCTGGCTCTGCTTTTGGCCCAGGGTGGTGGAGTGGGGAGGGACAGTACTCAGCATCAGTGCAGGGATATCAGTGGGACTGGCCCAGATAGAGAGATGGATGGATGCCTGGACAGATAGACAGATGCCCTGCCAAGAAATACCAGGAGAGAGAAAGAAACGCTTTGAGTTGGATCCTCTCTTGGCTCACAGAGTGTCCCACTGAGACCTCCGTCCTCTTTTACCTGCCCCCTGTCAACCCACCCTCAATAGGCTTATGAATTCCACCAAAAACCCAAGAGCCCAGGGCTTGGGACTAGAGGGCCAGAGGGGAGCAGCCAGAGAGGAGCATGACGACCAGCTCCCGTCTCCCAGTCTCCCTACCCCAGGCAGAAGGAAGCATACTCCAACCCTCCCCTGCCTCCCTGCGCCCCCGACGGCTGCTTTGCTCACATCTCTTTAGCTTCTGTGGTCCCCAACCAATTCCTAGTAAACCAACCCTTGCCTCCATTTCTCGTTCACTTGACTATGCCCCCCCGCTCCCCCTCCAAGCCCAGCACCTGCTCACCCAGACTGGCAGCGCCAATAAAGATGCCACCCACGGCGGCTGCAGCTTTGGACACGGACACACCGATGATGATGCTGCCAGCCACCAGGCCGAGGGCCACACAGGCTAGCTGCAGGCAGCGGAAGTCTCTGCTGCTGATGGGGATGTCCATGCAGGCCTACCCAGAGTACCGTCTGCTGCCAGAGGGGCCTGTCCCCAGGAGAGCCCTGGAGGTCTCCGTCCTCTTGGATGTATCTTTGCTGGAGCTCCACCTTCAGAGTGGGAGTTTCTGGTCAGGAGAGTCGAGGCTAGTAACCCTATCCCACAGCTCTCCCAGGGGCCCCCAGCCGCACCTTGACCTAGGATCCCTGCCAGGTCACCCCAGCCTACTCTTCCTCCCCGGAAGGCCCCTGAATGTGGAGGCCACTCTTGGGACTCCTGCCTGGCCACATCCTGCCTTGGCTGCCAGAGTTCTGGAGAGCCGGGCCTGCTGTACAGGGTTCTCCCCTGTTAGCTTCCTCTCGGGAGAGCTTAGCTTGAGCTCTCCTGCTCAGGATATCCTGCCCTAGCTCCCTGGAACCTGCTTGGCTGCCCCTGGGCCTTGGCCTATTAAAGTTTGGCCTATTAAAGTTTAAAGCGGTGGGGGAGGTTGGTCCAGGGGACACGGGTTTCTCGGAGAAGCGGACAGCAGGGAGGTCCTGAGTTATTCATGAGACTGCAACACGAGCTGCCACCTGTCCCAGATGGCCACGAGGGCACGCAGCCCGGGTTCCACTGCTGGAGGGGGCAGGGTGGACTGGTGGCTTCATGCGGGGTTTAGCGGCCAGGGACGCGAGGAGACTCTCCGGCTACATGCTCAGGGCCCACCCTGCTGTCTTCGGCCATTTGGCACACGAGACCTCTGCTCGGGGACTCGGAGACAGGCACAAGCATGAGACACAGGGGGCCTAGAGGAGGCTCAGAGGCCAGAACAGTGACTGGGACAGGAGGAGAAAAAGAGGTTCACGCTTGCCCCCTTGCTCCTCCCCCCAGCCTGTCAACCTCTGGTCTCCTAAGGGGAGCAGGGCTGAGGGGTCCTGATTTGAGGCTGATCTCAGGGGACCTCCTTCTCCTCAAGTAGGCTTGGTACCCACCCCCCTTTTAGTTGCCAGTGGGCTGGGAGGGATCCCTGGTAGGGGTCTGAGAGGGAAGAGCAGGGGTGGGGAGGCATGAGATAGGAGGAAGATAAATATGGGGAGAGGATTGGCAGGGGTGGAGTGTCAGCAGCCGGGGTCAGGAGATAGGGACATGGCTGGCACCTCTCGACCTCCTCTGCCCGGCCTATCTGACCTACTTGCAGTACCCACCAGTTAGAGGCTGGGCATTTGTAGCCCTATCCCACCCCAGACACAGCCCTCGCCACTGACTGCAGTCTCTGGGCCTTTGTGGATAAGGACCTCCCCGATCCCAGAATCTGGGCCTGCTTCTATGCCTGGACCTAGGCACCTGGGCACTGTTCCCAGGGTCCCATCACTGGCCCCACTGGCCTCTCTTTGTGTGCCTCCGTCTCCCTGATGATGTCTGCCACCCAGCATAGCCAGGCCAAGGTCCTCCACCTCCATAGCTACCTCCTGCCCCTCGCTCTTCCCCTTCTCTGCTGCTGCCTTCTGCTGAATGTCTGCTTAGCTGTCTGGAGAGCGCCTCCTTCCTGCAGGACCCTGCTTGGCCAGCCCATGCTCTGTGGAGCTGTTCCTGACCATGCCTGAGGCGGGGTGGGGGGGGGGCGGGGGGGGGTGCTGCCTACCGCTGCTCCTGTGTCCCCCATGCTGAAGTGCCCACCATCTGACCTCATCCTCTGTCTCCTCTGTGGACTGTGAGCCCCTCAAGGGCAGACTCAGAGTGAGCTCCACAGAATGCCATGGCTAGAAGGGACTCGGGCGAGGCTTCTGAACAAAAGGTAGAGTTCAGGGAGGGCTTAGACCTGCACGACCACCTCAGGTCCTCAAAGAGGAAGGCTACAGGCACCCTGGGACCTCTGCCTCTAACAAGGGGCTTTTCTTGGGTGGGGGTGGGGGCCTGAGAAGGCCAGGGTCACCTGACTGAGCTTCAGCTGAAGGAAGGCACTGCCAGGAGGCTGGAGAGAAGACTGAGGCAAAGACAGGTGTGAACTCAAAGGTACATAGAGAGGAGGGGTGACTGCAGAGCACCAGGGGGCCCCAGGCTGTGTCCCTGGGCCCCAGAAGAGGAAGCCCCCGGAGGTGGGCATTCCCCAGTTACAGCGGCTGCTGCCAACGTTCTCTGTGCTTCTCTCCAGGATGAGGTCTGATTATTCCTCTAATTAGGCATCAAATGACAGCCCATGTCTCTGTCACACATAATTGACCCCCCCCCACTTACTAGTTTTAGAAGGAGCTGTCAAAATAATTGTTTATGAAAATGTGTTCTGAGATTTTGAGCTTTGGGAATCTCAAAGCCCTCACCCCCATTAAGTGTTTGCATAACTCAGGCTGGGCAGGGTGTAAAGCCAAGGGCGGCTCCCAGGCCGTCAGCGAGACAGGCACCTCACACTGTGGGTTTTGGGCCAGCCACTCCACCGCCTGAACCTCACTTTGCCCATCTGGTGAAGGGGGATGGGGATGGCAGAGGCTGGAGTCAGGAGGGCCTGCACATTGTGAGCTTCAGCTTCCAGAAGAATACTCTGACCTCTAAAAACTGGAGACCAAAGCTAAATTAGAGGGTTTGGGGTTTTTGTTTTTGTTTTTTTGACATTGTAAATTCCTCAGGGCACAAAGTCAGAGGAGGAAATACGGAGGAGAGACACATGAAGCTATTATCAGTTACAAGATCACAGAACTACAAATCCATGCAAGCTCCTTTATAGAACAGATGGGGAGACTGAGGCATGGGGAAAGGAAGGGTTGCCCCAGAGACCTTGACAGAACCTGTGTCCAGATTCCCGGCTCAGCTCAGAAGTACTCTAGCATTTCTTTGTCTCTGAATTTCTAAATTGTCTTATTTGAGGTGGGAGGAATTGGCAACCCCACCATCAGAGGGAGGCACTGTGTTCAGTCAAGGCCTCCATTTTTTCCATCACGACAGGGGAGTGTCATTAAAGGCTTCTTAAAACCTTTGGATGCCCATTCATCCATTGGTTATCTTAAAACCTTTGCGACGCCCACTCTTCCATTGATTAGAAATATAGAGAGGAAGGCTTGCCAATTCTTTCCTCAATATAGGCTGTTTCATCTGTGAAAAAGAAAATACAAGCCTGTCCTTGGGTGATGTGTTTCCTACAATAGGTAAGGAGATGGAGGTCCAAGTCACTAGAGACTGATCACCCCACCTGTTCCCCACCCTGCGAGCATCAGAGCCCTCCTCGCTGAAGTCTGGGTCCCCCAGGCCTCTGGACTCGGGGGCTGTATAGGCAATGGGTCATCTCTGTCTCTGGGCAAGGCTGGGGTTGGAGTGCCTGCCTCTGCTCCTTCTTTCCCAGAGGTGCCAAGTCCAAGGCTGGCCTGGGGTGGGGAGGAAGAGTGGGTGGAAGGCCTCAGTGTGGTTTAGTTCTGTTTATTTTCCTTGAGAGGTGAGGACCCTGGAAAAGAGCGTGATTAATGCACCGATCCCCTGGGGGACGGGCAGCTTTCCCAGACTGTTCAGAAGCTAAACTCCGGGGAAGTGGCTTCCAAGGCAACTGCTACCATGGCAACAAGAGTGCCAGCCGTGGGGGGACCTTGCTCCTCGCTCCCCTCCAGACCTAAGCAGCTGGAGCAGTTGGCACGGGACCAGGGCACTGCTGTTCGTGGAACAGGGGCTTTGGGCCAGGAGGGAGGAGGGTGCCCCAGAGCTCAGGCAGGTGGACACCCACAGGGAGAAACACTTGGCCCCTATGCCCAGGGCCCAAACTAGGGGTCAGATAGGAGTCTTGCTAACTAGATTTGAGGCAGGAGACCTGAGGTCTAGGACATGCCGGCTGGCTGGGACCATCTTTCTCCTAAGGCCCAGTCCAAGCCTGAGCCCTAGAGCTAGGGGACTGGCCATCCAGTTAAAGGCCTCAGAGCCCCCCTCAGTGTGTCTGCCATGCGTCTCTGCCCAGCAGAGCCAGGTACGTGGCCTGGGCCTCAGAAAGGGCAGGGACTTCCCAAGGCCACCCAGTGAACAGTAGCAGAAGGACTAGAACATAGGACCCCTGAAATCCCCAAACTCAGACTCTGCTCTGGGCACCACAGCAGCCCCTTGGGGACAGGGACCCCAGCCCCGAGGGGCAGAGCAGCCTGTCAGTAGGAGGAGGACCCCACAAAGGGCTAGAAGCCAGACCCACCTGGAAAGCCCAGATCCGTCTCCACCCACACAAGCCAAGGAAAGGGGGAAAGCTCATCTCCATCACTGGCACCGAGTGGAATAATTCTGCCCTAGGAGATGGCAATAAAAACAACTACAACTATCACAGCCAACCTATACTGCGTACTTGCTGCGTGTGCCTGGAACTGCTCTAACACTTTGTTAATCAATCCACAATTTCACAACAGCACCAAGAGGTAAGCAGCCCCAATTTTTGGTTGAGGAAACTGCCGCCCAGGGCAGGAACTTGCCCAGGGCACAAAGCTAGTTAAGTAGCAGGGCTGGGACTTGAACCCCTGCAGTGCAGCTCTGGATCTCAAGTCTCTCTTGGGAGAATTCCACCTCTGTCTTCCTACCTATACAGCAAAGTAATTTTTTCCTTTCTCTGCTCAGTTCTACGTCGGGTAACATAATGGTACTTTACCTCATATGAAAATTAAATGAGATAATGCCTAGAACTTTCTCTGCAAGCAGCTGTTCCTTAGTAAGCACACAATAATGCCAGCAAAACCGAAGTAGGCACTGTAGCATTTAAAAGCAGAGCCGTGAAGGAGGAGGGGGGCCTTGCCGGTTGGACTGGGGTGGGGAGGCAGGCTTGTAGAGGGCACAGCACAGCCTGAGCAAAGGCTTGGAGGCACGAGAGCCGGGTGGAGCTACATGCAGCTTGGAGTCGGGGGCGCTTGGTCCAGGAAGCCCCTGGAAGTCCCATCCCAGCTGGCCAACCTGAAGGACTGACTGGGCTGGTGCTGGAGTTGGACAAAACTCATATCATGGCTCTAAGCCCCCAGGGACTGGGAGACTTTGGGCCCAAAGGCTCCGATTCTGCAGGCCTGTTTCTCTAGCCCATCTCACTTCAGGTAGAAGACAGGATGTGAGGGTGGTAACAGTTACTGGGAAGGGAAGACAGTCAACAGAAAGTACGTCAGCATCAACACGGAAGCACCCACACTGCAGGAGAGCCCCTGGAATGAGGAGCTCCCGATCCCATCACCCCTCTCTGCTCTCCATGGGGAGAAAATCTGCCAGCAGCACCTCGTGCACTGCCCTGACCCCTCGGACCTCCCCCTTGCCGCCCCCTTCCCACCCCTGCCCTCTCCAGTGTGGCTCTGAGGATGACAAGGGACGAAGCACAGGAAAGCCCTTTTGCACAATGGACACAAGAGCCATGGCTGTGAGGTGCCAGTTTTCTTTGTTCCAAGTCTGGCACAGTCCGGAGCACACAACACCCCCACAACAGATCCTTGAGAAAGGCTTAGTGCTGCTCCAGACAGATGGGAGCTTTGTTCCTGCCTGGGTGGGGAAGCTGGCCTGGGCACAGAGCACATCTAATAAAATACTTTTTGAAGACGGCTTGTGTAATGGTTACTGATAGGCACCTCTTCCGTCTGATGAGGAGACCCTAGGGGGCAAAGGCTGCTTCTCACTCATCTCTGGGTCCAGGCACAGAACAGGAGATTGACAAATGCTGATGAACTTCATTTCTTCGCGTAAAAAGGAAGAGCAATGATATCTCCTTCACCTGTGTCGCGGGTCCAATGAGGGGCTAGATTGAGAGGTCCCAGATTGAGAGGTCCCACCAGGCGCACCTTCTCGGCACAGGGCTGGACTCGGCCCCTCTCCAGGAGGCCTGTCTCCTCAGGTTTACAGGGGCAGAAAGGACCATCAAGAAGGCCACAGCTAAAATTTAAAACAGTTTTATTAAAACAAGCACATTGTATAATAGCATTGTCGTTTGGTGTAAATGTCTTGTCTGACTTGTACAAATCGATTTTCTCTAGGTAGCTGCGCAGCCCAGCTTATCTGACGCCGGATGTGCCTTCACTCTCCGGCAGCAGGCACCCGCGCCGCCTCCGATCTGGTGCCACGTCAGGCGCACGGCTCCTTCTAACTGCCCTGGACTGATGCTGCCCTCCAGCAGACACAGCCTCCAAGTCACGCATCATCTCAACAGCTTAAAACCAGTTAGAATAATAGGAAACAGCTGATTAAAACCTTTCACATGCATGGACATTTGAGGAAGAGCGAGCCATTACGTGCTCTGGAAAATCCACGGGCTCGCAGTGGGAGTTGAAAGTCCCATCTTTGCTGGAAGTGCATGGTTAAAAAAAAAAAAAACATTTTTTTAAATGAAATAATACGGACTTCAGCAGCAATCCCAAACAAGGAAGGGGATGATAAATGAGGGACACGTTTTGGTCCCGGCAAAGAAAGATTATGTGCTTCTCCAGCGCTACAGACTGGAAGACTGATCTGGCCTCCTGAACGCAGAAGGCTCCCTGCCCTCTCCTGAAGTGAGGGGATGGCTTTGTTCAGCCAGGGGAGGACATCCGGAGGACAGAGGAAGGTGGAAGGACCAGCGGGGGGGGGGGGGGGGTGACAGTGCAAAGAGAAGAGAGAGCCCCTGTCAACTGCTGCTTCTCAAGGCTGGCTCCCTGAAGGCTGCAGCCCCAGCCGCCACTGCCGCCTGCTGCCCAGGAGAGCAGGCTGCATCCTGGATCCGCAGGCGGGTGAGCAGGTGGGCAGGAGCCCAGCAGAGATGTCCCTGCCGCAGGCGATTATGCAAAGTGACAAGTGATTGCTTTCCTTTTCAAAGACAACCCCTTTGGAAAGAGCTTTTTCCTTGAGGACTCTGGGGAAATGGGGGGTTGGGTGGCCTGGACGGAGCCACAGAGCAGCTCGCTCTACTTGCTCTGCAGACTTTGGCCAAGCCCGGGCAGGCTGAGGTCCTGGAGGTTGTGACTGGAGTGGGTCAGAGTGTGGTGGGAGTTGGACACAGTTCCAGGTCATCACTTCGGCCTGCCTGGGCCAGGGCCCTCCGCCGGGCCAGGCGTGACTTGCATGGAGGAGAAAGCCTCACCGAGCACAAGCCCTCAGCCAGGGACTCCTCTGCCAGCTCGTCTTCCTCGCGCTGAGAAAGCTGGCGGTTAAGGGCGATGGCCTCAGCCGCGAAGAGTGTCAGGTCCATCGTGCTGCTATTTCTAGAGGGGCGGGCAGCACAGAGCAGAGGGAAGAGGGGCTCAGCGCCCTGGCTGGCTGCCTCCCAGACCCCCCAGCAGCTTTTTCTGGGTGGCTTCCCCCAGAAGTCATTCTTGCCCGGGTTCAGAATCTGATTTCACTGAGGCTGGAATGGTTTTGAGCCTCAACTACAGTCCTAAGACTTCAGAGTTGGGACAAATGCCCCCTTCTATTCAGAACACCCTCCTCTGAGCTCTCATGCTCCACACCCAGCTCTCCCAGAGGAAAGGCGCGGCACACGAAGTGCGCACCCATATATCCCCTCTCCCCTGTCAGGGCATAGAGCGCCAAGAGCAGGGGCTGTGCCTTTATGTCTGTGTCCCCAGGGCTCAGCTCAGGGCTAGCCTACAGCAGGCACCGTGGGTCTACCAAATACATCCTCTAAGGTGGACCAGAGGTTTGGAGCCTCAAGGCCCCTGGACACAGCTCTAGAGAATCAGCTAGGAACCAAGCTGGGCAGTAGTATTCTGGCTCACATGAATGGAGACTACAGTGGTGTAAGACCTCCCTGTGTGACTCCCAGAGACTGGTCATGAGGTTGGTTCCTGGAGGGGTCCCCACAACGTGGTAGCCCTGGTCCTTTGGGAATAGGGCAGTGCTCACTAGGAACATGACCTAGTGTTAAAAGGACTAGAGTCCAACAGATCCGGGTTCAAAGTCCAACTCCCAAGGCTACTGTGTGGCCCTGAGTAAGTTACCATAATCTCTCTGCTCTCAGTTTTCTCATCCACAATATGGGGGTAATAGGTAAACCTCTCTTTTAAATTTATCCTACAGATTATGAATAGCATCTCTGCACAGCTTTTAGCAGCATATCTGGCACGTAGTATGTATTTACTGTCCAGTGGCCATTCCTATTGTGCCTAGTGGTGACAGGACAACCCGTCCCAGCACTTTACAGTACCTCCAGCCTGCTACTACAACCAGAGCAGCAGTAGGAAACCCTGGGGTGAATAACCCACAGAGAAGGTCTTTGGACTGTAAATGGTGATTTCTAGTTAGGATGTGAGTGGATATGGAAACAGGTTTTTCTCCTGCAGAGAGGCCTTGAAGGAGCTGCAGGGCAGAGGAGGCCATCAGGTGGCAGAAGAGAAGAGGGGAAAGAGGAAGAGCCGTGCAGAGTAGGCAGACTGGGGAGCCCCTCCAGGAGGAGGACACCTGAGCCTAGAGATGGGCTCCCTGTCCCCACCTCCATCCCAATGTGGCTGAAAGTTTGAGGGACAGTCAAAGCCAAAGAAGGGGCATCGGGCATTTACCTCTGGAGGATTCGCGGCGTGGGGAGTCCCCTTTCTGGAGCTTGCTAGAATGGGAAGGACAGACGCGGGGGTAAGCACTGTTCCCTCCCTCAAGAGCTGCCCCTGCCCACCCCAGCACAGGGTGGGTACATTACTAGAGGCTCCTGGCCCAGCACAGAGACTTGGTCGAGCTTGCCTGTGGGGTCAGACCTTCCAAGGAGAGAGCAAGAAAGGCCCAGCTTGAACCCAGCTGCCTCTGCATGGAGAGCCACTCCCTGTGCCTGGCAGAGTCCTAACCTTCCTCCAAGACCCAGCCTGAGGGTCGCTTCCCTTGTGAAGGAAGCATTTATGCTCCCACCCATGCCACCTCCCTCCCCCTGTCCCAAGCAGAGGCTGGACCCTTGTCCTTTTGATAAGCATTCGTTACGCTATCACATCATTTATTCCTGTCTCCTTCTTCCCACTAGAACATGAAGACAGGGATTGGGTCTTGTTCATCCCAGGATTGCAGAGTCCGGCATGGGGCAGGTGCTCAGTAAAGACAGCAACTCTTGGGTGGCTGGGAATTAGCCATTCAGAGATTCTTGGATTGGGTACCCCTGTAACATGGGGCTGGCAATGTTTGCTCCCTTCCACTGGCAGGGCCACTGAGGTTGGGTAGGGCCTGGCAGACCAATGACACAGTGAATCACAGGAGGTGTAGCAGACCCCTTAGAGGGGCAGATGTCAGGTACCATGACTAACTGAGGAGGACGGTTAAAAATGTCTCCTGGTAGGGGCGCCTGGGTGGCTCAGTCGGTTAAGCGGCTGACTTCAGCTCAGGTCATGATCTCATAGTTTTGTGAGTTCCAGCCCTGCATCGGGCTGTCTGCTGATGGCACAGAGCCCGCTGCAGATCCTCTGTCTCCCTCTCTCTCTGCCCCTTCCCTGCTCTCGCTCTCTAAAATATAAACAAAGATTAAAAAAAATATTTTCTAGTAAGGACTTGGATCTTTAGTTTGGGGAAACCACCACCGTTGCCTTTTAGGCAAGCTGCACTCCAGGACCACATGGAGAACCTATGTGCCCCCAGTGCATCCTCACTGCAAGAAGGGCACCAAGGCCCTGCTTCTGGGCATTCCCAGCTAATGATATGTCTGTATAAGGGGAGGGTACCACAGACCCCAAATGCCAATACCAGACCGTGTGCCTCTGCCAATGGTAGGATGCATGAGCCAAATCCCCCAGAGGCCTCTGTCCATTCCTGAGAGGCATGGGTCAGTTAGGAGCTTCGTCTGAGGCCAAGATTAGAGCCAAGTCTATGACCAGTACGTGGCTCCTTCAGTGGCCAGTTCACCCCACATGTGCAGGGACTGAAGCTGCCGTATAGTCTCCCTCCAGCTGAAGTCAGACACCTGGGCTGCTGTCCAGTACTTGCTCCTATAAAAGCTTCCTCATGGCCACACTCCAGGCCCAAGGAGATGGATGGCCACCCTGCCCTGGGTTACTCACCCCCTGCACCCAGGGGTGCTGCAGAACTTGGGCGGCACTCAGTCTCTGCTTTGCATCTCGAACCAGGAGCTTGGAGATGAGGTCTTTGGCCTCACTGGAGATGTGTGCCCAGTCCTTGTCAGGAAACTCATACTTGCCTTCCTGGATGCTCTCAAACAGCTTGTTCTAGGTAAAGAAGATTCCTCCTGAGGCCACACTACCAGGGAATAAGCAGGATGTGGCTGCCATTGATTTGGTCACCCTGGGTCCCATTGACCTCAGCTGAAGCTGCAGCTCAGGGGTTGAGGATGCCACAGGCCAGGGCCTTCCCCGGCTCCCCCGTCCCCACTAAATCATCAGGCCATGCAGAATGCCCCTGGCGGGCACAGATGGCTAGGCCACCTGTGGGCTAGGTGGGTGACACCTGGGGAAGACCAACTAGGGAACACAGCCCCAATTCCTTAGTCCTTCATATGGGGCCCCCACAAATGGGTTCCTCGCAACCTGTCAGGTCTCACCTCCCAACCCCCAACCTTACAATTCTACCCTCCTTCCCCATACACACGCCGCTGTTTTACACCTCCGTGTCTTTGCTGGTGCTGCTGCTTCTGCTTCTATTCCTTGCCCCTCTGTCCCTGGGTTAGACTCATGTTTTAAGACTCAGCTCAGGTATGCTCTTCTCTAACAATCCTCCTCTGAGCTCCCAGCTGGGCTGAGTGCCCCACTGTCTCTCTCTCACCCTGTCACTGGCCCTTGGACAAAAGAGGGAAGGGACACTATAGACCCCCTTCCAGAGCAGGAACAACCCTCAGCCCAATCCTGCTGGGCATCCCACAAGCACTCTGACCCTCGCCCAGCAGGCCCTGTGCAGGGGGTACTGGTGCTGTGCTCACCTGGCACACCCTGCAGACCTCTCCCCGGTCCCAGCCACAGTCGGCCCCGCAGTGACCTACAAAGGGGGGGTAGCCACTCAGCATGATGTAGAGGACCACGCCCAGGCTCCACAGGTCACAGCGCTTGTCGTAAAAAGTGGCCTCGTCCCTGAAGACCTCCACCACCTCCGGGGCCATGTATTCTGCGGAACCACACTGTGGGGGCCAAGGTTGGGGAGGGGAAATGGCAGAGAAGGGAGAGGCTTAGTCACAGGGAGGGGAGATGGCGAAGAGCAGAATGAAATGGGACTTGAGCAAGAGGATGGGGTTGCAGAGCAAGAAGCTGTCAGGAAAGCCACCAGAGGGCTCGCCTGATGCCACCAAGGCACTTAGAAAAGCTGGGCCAACTGAACATTTGTAAATGGAATCCTAGCATTCCTCACGATCACATGACCAGTTCCAGGTCACTTATATTTTCAGGTCCTTCTCCAGTAGGCAGAGGCTCCTGGTCAAGAAGCTGCAGGAGTCTCTCTGCCTCAGCTCTCTGCAGACAGTCACCTAATATACAGGCACCTGGCTGTACCAGGGGCATGGCTCTGGGAGGGGGTTCTGTGGACATGTAATTCCATAAGGCAAGGAGTTCTTCAGGTGAAGCCCTGCCAAGCTTCTCTGTCATTTTAGACCAAGGAGGATAAGAATTTAGAATTAAGAGTCCATCAAAGCTGGAACAGCTCTTAGAACAAATCCAACCTCCCTGCTTCTCCCATTTACAGATGGGAACACCAAGGACTAGGATGGGGCAGGGATTTGGTTCAAGCACATCAGTGGTAACCAAGTATAAGAATTCTGGATTCCTTCCTCCCATCCTTGCATGGAAAATGCTGATAAAAACAAAACAAATACTTTTTGCTCCCTTCTTCATTATTTCAGGCTCGCCAAGAGATACCTCCCTGGCCTCCAACACACACACAACTAATTACATGGGAAGATGGGAAATGGAGAAAGGACTTTGTTATTGGTAATTAGAGTTAATGACTTTGAGAACAAGGTAGTTCAGTGTAGTAGAAGCTAATATGGAAATATTTCTAATAATGTTGATTAGAATAAGACACGAGCATACTGAAATGCATGTCTTAAAAAAGGGTATTAGGAAAATTCACTTATGAAGCATGCAAATCTCAAAAGCCTCACAATAATTGCAGTACATCAGGTGTGTACAAGAGACGTCTTAGGAAGGACAGCTCCCAGCTGTACATCTGGGCATGAAATGTGAAGTGAAGGAAGCCGCAGGATAACTCAGCCAAGTGATCCTACGTGCAGGGAGCCGGGACCTCTCGGTTCGTGCCACAGAGAGACCACACTCCTGTCCTCCATCACAGGGGGACGCGCCCAGATGCTGCCGGGCACAGTGGAACTCTCAGAGTTACCATGTGCCCATGTGCAAAGGGCTGGCCTGGGACAGTGTCTGTCTTTACCTGGGTCAGGAGTCAGGGCTCAGCCTGTTCTCATAGATACAATCTGTCCTGTCATTGGCAGAGGACCCACCCCACACTGTAAGTTCTTTCATCAGCAGTTAAGCACTGGCGGGGGGGGGGGGGTGGCCCACTATGCAGTGGCCAGATGACAACTCATTGCAGATGGCAATGATGTAGATACACTCGGTTTTCCTTCCTTAGCCCCTGTTCTGCACTCCAGCTTTGGGTTGTGGGTACTCCAAATGACAGGAGCCCCGAAGGAGGTGGTACAGGGTGCCCAGCCATACATACTGGAGTGGTCAGCTCTGGTGTGGTTATGGGGGTGCAGGAGTTGTTCAGTTTCACCCCACTGCCCAAGTCAAAGTCACAGATTTTCACCGGAGACACCTGAAAAGCAAAGCCGAAAACAAGGTTACAAATATAAGAAACCCAAGGGCAGGAGGAGACCAGTGTGACTGTGACACACTTACCCCCTCTCACTCCCTCCCCTCACGTAGGAGGGGGGCCTCTCACTGGCTCACTCTTGCTCTTGCCCTCGGGGATGCATTCTCTCTCCCTCTCTCTTTCTCTCTCTGTCTCTCTGTCTCTATGTTTATATGGCCACCATGCTGAAGCCCAGCTTTATCTGTTAGGTCATGTTTGCTGTCCTTGGGTTAACTAGAAATCACCTGAGGATTTATTTTTTTTTTTTTTTTTAATTTTTTTTTTTTTCAACGTTTATTTATTTTTGGGACAGAGAGAGACAGAGCATGAACGGGGGAGGGGCAGAGAGAGAGGGAGACACAGAATCGGAAACAGGCTCCAGGCTCCGAGCCATCAGCCCAGAGCCTGACGCGGGGCTCGAACTCACGGACCGCGAGATCGTGACCTGGCTGAAGTCGGACGCTCAACCGACTGCGCCACCCAGGCGCCCCACCTGAGGATTTATCCTAAGGTGCCCTCTGCCCCACACCCTTCCTCACTTCCTAAGGAAAAATGTGCACGCTACGTGGTGTCAGACTGCTGTGCACTTAGTAAAACAAGCAGGAAGCCTATGGAACTCTTGCCCACAAATGACAAATGACAAATGATGGTATAGGTTGCAGAATCTGAGAAGTATGTATTCCTGAAAGACTCCTTGTGGCCTGTTCAGTGCAGGGCATGACCTCCGGCGTCTCAGGGTGACCAACTTGTTTTTGCTTGCTTGAGACTTTGTTGTTTGAGCACCGAAAGTTATGTATCCTAAAGCCTACAGGCCCAAGCAGGCTGGGATGGCTGGTCACCCATACTGGATGTTGCCCCTGAAACCACAGACAGCATTAGTCATCTCTGGAGCCAACCGGGAGGGCACTTTGTGCGCAAGCAGGAGAGTGGCCTGCGTGGTGGAGGCAGCCCAGTGAGTCACTCCAAAATGCTGGTTTGGGGAGTCCCAGCTTTAGCCGTTTAACCTGCTAGGGAAGCCAGGACAGTCTCTCAACTTTTCTTCCTCCCTTCCTTTCTTTCCTTTCCCTTCCCTTCCTCCTTCTTCCCTTCTTCTCCTTCTTCTATTTTCTTTTCTTTTTCACTTAGCCTCTCTGTTTCTGTTGTGGTGGTGGTAAAATATGTAGAACAGAAAATAACCCAGTGGCAATAATTACATTCATACTGTTGTGCAACCATCACCAGTATCTGTTTCCAAAACTTTTCCATCATTCCAAACAGAAACCATTTGATAGTAATTCCCCATTCCCCCCTCTCCTTAGTAATGTCTAACCTACTTTCCGTCTGTATGAATTTGGCTATTTCAGATATTTCATATAAGTAGAATCACACAGTATCTGTCTTTTTGTGTCTGGCTTATTTCACTTAGCATACTGTTTTCAACGTTCATCCATGATGTGGCATGGATCGGAACTTCATTCTGTTGTACGGCTGGACAACATACCATTGCATGGACAAGCCACGTTTTGTTTATCCATTTACCTGCTGCTGATGGACGCTTGGGTTGTTTCCAGCTTTTGGTTATTGTGAATAACGTTCCAATGAACACTGATGTTCAAGTTCAAACCTCTGTTTTCAATTCTTTTGGGTATTATACCCAGGTGTGGAATTGCTGAGCGGTGTGGTAATTCTGTGTTTAGCTCTTTGAGGGACCGCCAGAATGCTTTCCATGGTAGCAGCACTGTTTTACACTCCCACCTATTTTTTTCCTTCTTTTTAAAATTCTAACCATCCTAGTAGCTGCAAAGTGGTATCTAATTGTGGTTTCAATTAGCATTTCCCTAATGACTAAGGATGTTGAGCATCTTTTCATATGTATAATGGCCATTTGTATACTTTTTTGGGGGAGAAATTTCTATTCAAGTCCTTTGCCCATTTTTAAACTTGGGCTGTATTTCTGATGTCGAGGTTTAGAAGTTCTTTATACATTTTGGATATTAAACTCTTATCAGATACATTATTTGCAAACATTCTCTCCCATTCTGTGGCTTATCATTTCATTTTCTTGGTAATGTCTTTTGATGCTCAGGCATTCTTAGTTTTAGTTTTCAACCACAGAAAAGGGGCAACAATCCTGCACCATTAAGATCAAATGAAAGGATAAATGACATGAAAGCATATTGTAAATCAGAGGCAACAGAGCGGTTTAGAACGCCTGTGGAGTTCTGGGGTGAGACCACCTTAGTTTTAATCTATACTATTTATCAGCTGAGTATAAGTGCCAGGCACAACGTAAGTACTCAAGAAATGTTAGCTAGGGTTATTACTAATAATCATAATGGTAATAGTGACAAATCATAAAGTCTTCTGCCAGAGCCACTGACGGGAAGTCACAAGATGTTATCTGAGCTAACGTATTACTATCCCCACAAAAGAGCTGTAAGTAGCAGGCTGGCTCCCACGTTCATTCGAAGCCATTCCTGCTTGTGGGCTATCCCTTCAGTCAGACCAATATGTGTGTTCATATGTATACACTCTTATACGTACACAGAGCCATGAATGTGTGCCGACAGGGCCTCAGTCCCTCCAACAAACACAGAATTTGTCAAATTGATACATGCTTACAGAAGGGCAAACACTTCATTTTACTAGTAGGTTGAGGTAAAGTTACAAGTATGTGGCATCTGTTCAACACCAAATGTAAGTGTTTTCTTATTAATGGGCACCTCTGGAAACAAAGACGGAAACAGAAACCCTTCTTAAGAACTTGCTTCCTAATTATCACTTCAAGTGGTGGACACTGGCTGGTGTGTGTACTGTAACACAAGCATCATTTTTAGGCAGAGATTTGCTTCCCAGAAGATTGAGTTGTTGTTTATGACTCACATCAATTGCTCTAAAGACTGGACTAGAAAACATTCGTTCTGTGCAGGTCCCATGTATTTTATAAACTCTCAGGCTTAAGCCGATCACACTATTGATAAAGAGCAAGGAAGAGACAGGGAGGAAGCCAACTGGGAAGGCAGAAACGCCACACAGTAGGCATAACATTCTCACAGGTTCATAACAATCAGCTCAGGTTGGTATCCAAGGCCGATGGTGCTGCTAACAACCCAAAGGAAAGTGGAAGTGGCTTCCCCACGTCAGTGTAAACTGTAATCTCCCAAGTCAGCCCTACGTACCTTTTCTGGAGACTCACACAATATATTTTCTGGCTTCAGATCGCGGTGAGCAATGCCTGAAATGACAAAGAGCAAAGAAAGGGTTAACATACGCACATAATTATCAAACATTCCACACACAATTAATTTTTTCCAAATGCTGTTGTTCGCAGATTAATTCCCAATTATGGTACATTAAAAAATCAACGAGCTGCAGGAGGCAGGAGTAACCGGAGACGAACCAAAAAGCACAGTTGATTCTGCAAGCTCTTTCGAAGCCAAAGCTTTAGAAGTCTGGCAGGGGTAAGTTGGGCCGAACGAGTCCCAGCCAGCCTACTCCTCAGCACCGTAGGGACGACCAAGAATAAGAAGCTAATATGAAGCAAAGAGCCCTGCAAATGGCCATGCTGGGACAGCAATGCGGAAATAATTAGTGCCTTGTTTAAGAGCATCTGGGGAGACTGAGGCTGCTCTACCTCATTTCTTCTTGGGTGGCCAATGTGTATTAAAGATGATTCCCTAAGCGGGACTCCCTGAATGGTCAGAGCGCCAAATGTTAGTTAACAAATCTTCCAAAGCTTGTCCAATCCCTTTCTCACCCACGCTGCATGTCCAAAATAGTCATGCTAGAAGCACAGCAAGGACTGCTTTGGCCGAGGGTGCTGTTCTTAAGAGACACCTGCCCTGCATTTTGACCAGACCTCCTGCAGATAGCAGCTTACTCCATGAGGCGCTCAAGGCTGCTGACCTGGCCAAGAGGGCACCTGGGGGAAAACCACCTTCTGACCAAAGACAGGGACAAAGAACCAACTCATAGGGCCAGGGCGGACACAGAAACCTTGATCCCTCTTTCCTCCTGCAGAATGCACAGTTCAGAGACAGAAAGGCTGGAAGGTTGAGCGAGAGCCAAACAGCTAGTGCCCAGAAGTACTGGAAAGTAGCAGAGGATTCATGGAGTAAGATGGAAAAGCAGAATCTGCTTTCCTAAAACTCCCTCGATGACCAAGTTCTTGGGCAGCCCTCCAATTCCCTGGTAGGAGGCAGAGGCCCAGCCCACCCAAGGCACTTCGTGAGGGAGGGAAAACCTGAGCTCCAGCAGGCTGAGTAACTTCATCAGTCACCTAATTGAATGAGAACCCAGAGCAGCTCTGTCCAGGCTGCACAAATTGAGTCGGGCTACAGCTTGCTGCACTAAAAGTGAAAGATATTTTCCATTACAGCAAGTGCTCCCACAGAAGGATCACGAGCCACACATGGAGTCCTGCTCTCCAAATAGGTGCCGATGGCCCAGTTGTCCCCCAGCCTGAGAACTGAGCGCCATGCCGTAATAATGGGCCTGCCTTTGTGAGCACACCAGCCATCGACCTGCTCTGGTTCATTTCCCAGAGGTTAAGCTGCAGTGTGTCCAGTATTTAAAAGTGTGGAACTTGTTTCAGGGCTGACCCATTCTTGCCCAATTCATCTTCCCAGCGTGAAGTTATTTAGAAAACAGCCAAGTTCAGCTGGAAATCGTTTTTTATCCCCTCCAACTTCAAGTCACATGGGCAGCTGGCCAGCTAGATGTTAACAAGCACTTCAGAACTCCTAAGACACACCAGCTCAGTTCCCTTTAGTGCATTCTTCTAAAAAAATTAAAAAATAAATAAATAAAAAATAAAACCGCCTTTACCCCCCTCTAAGGTATGGATCTTGCAAAAAGCGTGACCCAGTTTTGCAATCTACAGAGGCAGCTTGGGGAACAGTTGTAAATCTTTGTCAAGCAGGTGTTACCTACATGCATCCCAGCTTTCAGAAACAGAACTAGTGCTATTCATCATGCGGGGGAAAGTACAGATGCCCCTCCTAGGAACTTTCGTCCCACGTGCAAGTCAGGTGCCCAACACGGGCACTGTCGACACGGAGATCTCCCTTTAGCCATGGAGGGAAACAAGGCGGGACCAGTGAGGCTGAACTTCCTTGCACACATGCCACCCGGGTCTGTGCTGCTCTGTGCACCCAGCATGCCTACAAGTGGTCTCTTGCAACCAGTGTGGCTGGCCCATACCCACAATAGCGGAAGGGAGCAGAGCTAAGTCCCAGATTATTCGTTCCACCCACATCCCCCACCAGACACAATGCTTTATTTTAAGGGAATTAATATTAGGAATAAAAATACTTCTGCCTGGCAGGGGTTAAGGGTGGAGGAGATAACATTACTGAGCTACTAAGTGCCGGGCACTTCGCTCCAACTGTGCTATACATACACAACACAGACACAGGCTGCACGCAATTCCGTAAGGGAGTTAGAATAGTGCCTAACACTGACTATGTGAGTGTTAACTGCTGTTGATGATGTAACTCTCTCTCTTCACACCATCACTCTGTGGGTTGGCATTATTACCGAGAGAGCACATAGTGGGTAAAAAGTGAAGCCAGAATTCATTTTTCCGTGACACTGCTGTTAGGCAAATTTAAAAAATATAATAATCAAGGGTGCCTGGGTGGCTCAGTCGGTTAAGTGTCCAAAACTTGATTTCAGTTCAGGTCACGATCTCATGGTTCATGAGTTCGAGCCCTGCGCTGGGCTCTGCACTGACACAGCACAGCCTGCTTGGGATTCTCTCTCCCTTTCTCTCTGCCCCTCCTCTCTCTCTCTCTCTCTCAAAATAAGTAAATAAACATTTTAAAAAATGTAATAGTCAAACATATTTATGGAAATACAAAAACATTTAATTTGCAAAAAGATTTAATTCACTATAAAAGTTCTGAAATAATCAGTTTTAGATAAGGGACTGTTAACTGAAGTGTAATTTGGACAATAGCAACCTGTGATTTACCATCGCGATGTTCAACAGATACCTCAACCATGTTAGTAGAAAAACGCATTTTCCATTTATGACAAACAAGATACAAAACTAGGTACATACTATCATGCTGATTCTGGAGAGATGCAGGTGACGTATGTTAAAGACTAGAAAGAGTAACACCACATATCTACACTGGAATAGTAGTGTTATGATGAGGCTTGCACTCTTCACTAGGACAGGAGAAGGAGATCATCCATACCCACACGCTCACACATCTTGTTCAACATGAAATTTACTTTTTCCTCCCTGCTCCTTCCCCTGTGCCCCTCCCCTTCTTAAAAGCGCCACATCTGCCCACCATCCACATCAGAAGCCTAGTGCCATCCTGGTTTGCTCCCTCACCCTCATGGGCGAGCCTGCCGGCTGTACCAGCTCCTGGCCCAGCTCCTCTCCCTCCATCCTCAGAGGCTGGCTGGCCCAACCCAATCACTGAGGCGAAGGCTTGGTTCACCTTTGGTGTGCAGGAAGTCAAGGGCAGCGGCCACATCCCGCACCACTCGGCTGGCTTCTCGCTCATTGAAGTGCTTCTGCTTCTGGATGTGGGCCAGGATGGAGCCTGGGGAGCAGAGGAGACACACAGCTATGCCTTTTCGGGCCTTAGGAAGTATAAATTCTCAGAGGCCAGTTTTCACAAGTTTGGGGTGGGGACACAGGCTTATTCATCACTAAATGTCCAGCACCCATTTGGTACCTGGCACCGAGGAGACACGAGCACAGAACTGGATGGAACAGAACTGCACTGCTGTCTTCTGTACCTGCCCATGATGAGCACAGAAGGGACAGCAAACAACTATTTAAATGACCAAAAATACTAGCACCATCAGGGCAGGTCTGACTTATGAAATAAGAAAGAAGTAAAAGTGAATCCACATAGGGTTGGGAGCCTCTCCACAGGAACTTTACCTCCTCTGCATTTGATCTCAGATCCAAACAAGAGCATGAGCCTTTAAACAGAAATTCCACACCCTCACCAGATATGTAAAGGTCTAGAAAAAGGGGGGAAAGTACTTTCCCTCTGAATTTTCCTATTTATTATCATTGTTACTACTTTGTTGGCAATGGCTAACATTTATTGAGTGGTTACTATGTGCCAGGCACTAAGTAATACTCTTGAACAGATTATCTTAGCCTCACCATAACTGTATGAAATGTATAAAATACAGCTATCCTCATTTTACAGGTGGGGAACCTAAAGCCAAGAATGGGTAAGCCACTTGCTAAGATGACACCCCACTAAGTGGAGGCATGGGGACGTAAGCCCACTAAGTCTGACTGGAGAACCTGTGCACATCCCCTGAACCAGATATGTGGTCTGACTGCTGGGGGCATGGGCTGCCCTGAGCCATCCACAATCTCTTTTCCCACTGGGTCTAGCCTCAGTAGGGTTGCACTCTAAGCAATACGGTTATAGATGACCCCTAGCATTTCAAATGTAATGTCTCGGTGTTGTTGGGCAGGGCAGGAGCACATGGCCTGGCTCCATGTGGTCTATGCTCACTCCTGGAAGCTGGAGGTATCATCTCTGTATCTTAAAAATGGCACGTGTTTACTTATTGCTGGTTTTTGGCATGGGGAGAAAGATCTCTCACTTGCCAGATTAAACAATGAAAGGATCCCAGCATGCTAAGAAACATTGCCAGAAAACTGGCTCCTGGCTAGGTCTCAGGCTTGCTCTACTCTAGTGAGTCTCTTGCTTCCAAATTTGTTAAAGCGGAAGATAGAGAGTGACATGCTACTTGCTTCTAAGATAGCCTCCAGTACACCCTATTATTTTCATAATATTAACAGCTGACATTTATTGACCCCTTAGTGCCTATGGGGCACTGTGCGAAGCATTTCACATGAATGATCTCATTTAATCTTCAGAGCTATCAGAGAGGGTAGGTACTGTCATTATCCCTATTTTATAGATGAGAACATTGTTTAGAAAGGTTTAGAAAGGTTATGTGACTTGCCCAAGGTCACACAGCTAGTAAGTGATGGAGCTATACTTAAACTCAGCTTTACTGGTTTCTAAAGCATGCTCCCTTAGCCACCAAACCCCTCCACATGGCCCTCCACTCAGCTCCAGATAGCCCCCCTAACCTGTACCCTGCAGATCTGCCCTCGGGCTGGATGAATGATGGTGAGGGCAAGGGCTCCTCTATCCCCTTCTCTACGTCAGGAAAGCAACTTCAACAGACATTCCAGTGACTATGTGCGTGGGAGATGGCAGTAGTGGTGATGGTTAAGAGTGGCATCTTTCCATCTGAAGGATCCAGATTCTCAGGCCTCCTCTCTATCCTGGGTCTATGTCCTAAGCCATGGGACCCTCCGTTCCTCTGGTGAGCCTTTCTGGCCTTCACAATGTATGCAAGAGCTTCCACCCCACAATTAATTTAAATAGAGAACATGTCAAAACACTGGATTGATAAATTGATAAGTAAATGTATCTATATATGAGTCCTATTATAATGAGAAGGCATTTTTAGAATGCCCACACAGGTGACATTCTAGGCTCTGCAAAATGCTAATTATCATCCTTCCCTCCGGCCTCCCTTCTCCCAAATCAAGGGCAGTTTTAAGTCCTTCATCCTTTTTATTAGCTTGACTCATTTTAGAAGTCTCTGGGATTCGTGATGGATGATCACCGTTCTGGGTCTTAATCAGAAGTCCAAACACATACTCAACAGTAAGTACCTCCTTGCAATTTCTCAAAGACCAAGTAAAACCTTGTGTCATCTTCAAAGAACTCAATCAGCTCCAAAATGTTCCTTAAATAGGAAAACAAAAAAATAGGAGGAAAGGGGGGAAAAAAAGGAAAATGGTATTATATATTAAAGCCCGCTTACAAATATACAATGAAAAAAAATTCACAACGCCCTGTAGCAGGGCAGAAATCAGCTTCAAATCAGAATGCTTATTAAAGACCCATGTTTGAGAAGTAGCCAGTGGTGTTAGCAAGACTCAGGTCACCTTATCTTTCCATAATGTTCGGTCTCTGGTGTTTTCACCAAGCCTGTGCTGTCAAACCCCAACCCTAAAACCCACTAGGTAGAGTTATAAAAAAGTCCTGGTCACATTAAACTGAATAAAATCTGCAGCCGACTGGAAGCAATTGCGGCTAATAACACTGAATAGTAGGTGTGTGTCCTGGAGGCAGGCAGCAAATAATTACTTGCCCTCCCTCTTGCCCATAAATCACGGGGCAGTATTTACATTGCCTGGAGAAAATGGAAACATCTGTCAAATAGACTTGGGGCCTAACGTGGGCACCGCTAGACCCTAACTGCTAAGCGCTGCTTAATGAAACGGCCGCGTTCCCGCCACCGCAGCACTTGTGGCCTTCCCCGGTGAGCACTCTCTGTCTGCCTGCGCATTACCGGGCTCTGCCAACAAGGTCGTCTTGTAACTCAGGAGGGAAGCCACCAGCCTGGATATCGGAGGTGTCGGGGGCTTTTTTTCTTTTAAAGAACGAAATAAACCAAGTAGAGTCTCTAATGCTGAACTCAGAAGCTGCAGGGCTGAAAATAAAAATCTGTCCCTCATAAAAAAATGCTGACCACTTTGGGAGACACCAGGCTTTTACTGGTGTGAAGACATCCAAATAAGATGACTGAAATGGCCTGATTTGAAAGAAGATTGTGGAGGTAGCGCCTGGAGTTAAATCAACAGCAGCCCCCGCCCTCCAAGCTTAATGACAAAGCCATCAATACCTGGCCGCTGGCTCCCCGCTGGCCCTGCTGTGCAGGGAGAGAGAGTGGGAAGCAGAGTCTTAGAGGTGACCCTGATTTAAAGCCACCGTGGGACAGCCGCTCATTTGGAGCTGGTGGTGAGCAGGCTGAGGCGGGGCTGGAGACCACCTTGGCCCAGCTGTCCAGCACAGTGCCCGGCAGCTTCTTCCGCCTGAGCAGTGGCCACACAGACACAGGTATGCTAGGAACGGAACACATCCTCACCTAGTCATTACAGCTGGGCCCTAAAGTTGCGTGTCGGGGGACAGACACTCCGTCGGCCTGGTTCCCACAGGCACTTGAAAGAAACAGAATCCCAATTTTCTCCCAGCCCCTCACTCAGATTGCTCACTCTTCCAACTTGCCTGTATTGTTATTTATAGTATTGCAGCCTGAACAGAAGCAAAGGCCACTACTGCTTCTGTCCCCACTCTCTCTTTTTAAACACGGAAAGACAGAAGGAATCCTGTGCAGTTGTAGCCAAGGAGTGAGAGCTAAATGCTGGGGTCGGGAGGTGGTGAGAAAGAACTTTTTCTGTGGCCAAGTATCCCCCCAAGAGAAGCAGCAAGTAACCCAAGACTGTACTCACTTGTTTCCTTGACACTGATAGAGCGTCTCCACCTCTCGGAATACCCTACTCCGACTGTGCCCTGCTTGTTTTTCGATGATCTGTGGGAAGAATAAAATCTGTCATACCCACCTGACCTCGAAACACGTCTCAGCAGGATCCCTCTGGGAGACTGCAAGGCCCAATTCAGCCCACAGCCGGTTTCAAGCACAAGCCTGGAGTAGACCCTGGCACTGTGACTCTGCCGGCAACACGACAGACTGGGCCTGTTTGACTCTGGCCAGGCAAACACGGTGGAAGCCATGGGGTGGTTGCCCCCAGCTGCCCAGGGGAGACTGAACCTGCCGGCAAGAAGATAGCTACCTCTACCCAGCTCCTACCCCAAGGGCATCTCTTCCTGCCTTAAGGGTAAGATTTACAACCTCCACTGAAGGACCTCCCAGGGTTGAAGGAACAGCAAGGCGGATGGAGGACACAGTGGAGAGGGACTAAAGCTCCAAGGCCCAGCTCAGACCCCACCTCTGCAGTTCTGCAGAGAGCCTGCCCTTCGGCAGGCGCTGCATTAAGTAATTCAGGTCCATGGTCTCAGTTAACTCTTACAACACAATCCAAAAGACAGGAAGAGGTCAAACATTCTGCCCACAGCTCTGATAAGTGGTGAAAGGGTTGCCATTCCAGTCCAGAGCTGCCTCCAAAGCCCTTGCTATCCTATCCCTGTCTGTACCCTGTCCAGCTTCTCTCAGGGAGCTGAGGGGCGTTGTCTCTCCCTCCCGTACCTGGGGGTGCCTGGCAAGTACGAACTGAAGGGGTGAGCCAACAGGTGAGCAGGTGGTTTAAGTAGGGAGGGACTGGTTAGCTCCAAACACCTCCATGGACCCCTCCCGAGCCCCAGACCACCGCAAGTCGCACATGGGGGCAAGTCCTCTGCAGAGACGGCTCTGCTTTACAGTCCCACGTGTGGAGTGGGCACAGCACAGACGACGACATCCTGCTCCTTCATTCCCAGGTTGCTATATTCAAACCACTCCTATATGCTGCAGCACAAACACCCATGTCCAGGTGTAATGTTCTATACAAGCCCACGTCTGTTAGTAAACCACTGTGGGCCCATTTCTAAGCAGTCAGAGAGGTGCAGTGCCGGGGCACGGAAGCCATTCAACTTGTTCACTCACCTATCATTTCGCATCAAAGTCAGGAAGAACCTTGTAGCAGGCAAGTTATTCAGCAATGGCATTATTTTCTCTGCAGAGGTAATGGACCCCTGCTATCAGAGGTGGGGGAGCAGAACACAGGCAACTATTTGAGGCGTTATGGAAGAAATTCAGGACCAGATTATCCTGAAACTCCATTCCAATCCTGAGACTCTAGGATTTGTCAGTTGGATGCCTGTAGGGAAGCCCTAATAAAACTAATGTTGTGGGGCCATGCTGGCAGAAGTAGTACATCTCTAGGGAGCCTCCAAAGGACAGGCGAGATGTGGGCCAAACTGCTCAATCCAAAGAATTACCAAGCTAGGGTCCTGTGTTTGCACCAAAGATGCTGGGGGAGGCACGGAGGGCCAGGTTTTCCTCTTACGATCCAACCCCGAAGAAATAAGTCTGGATGGATGCATTTGAAAATCAATTTGTATTTGTGATTTATTGCCACACTTAAGCATATTTTTAAAAAATTACCTGTAATTTATACTGATGTTTCCAAAAAGGAATTGAGGTAATACTTTCGTTACCATATGAAGCAACACTCCAGCAACAAGGACTATGGCTTAGCAGAAGTTTTGCCTTCATTAATCCACAGCTGGGACTATGGACAATTGGTTAAAAGAAGAAACACTTCTTTCAGAAGCCACTTTGGCTGGGTTTGCCTGTATGAGGCAGTGCTTTGACCTGGGCATTCAGGTGGATGATGGGAAATACACCTGAATTACCCCCTTGGATTTAATGTGACCTTGTTTCCAGATCAGTGGTTCCCAAACTTTGGTGGGTGTAAGAATCACCTGGGGAACTTGGTAAAACAACAACAACAACAACAACAACAACAACAAATAAACAAACAAACAAAAAACCCAAAGACCTAGACCCTATCCTTTATCAAGAAACTGGGTCTCTGTGCTGTTAGCTCTCTAGATGATTCTGATCCACACTAAATGGAAAATGGCCCTAAATAAGGGCTTCCCCAACATCAGCAAGTGTCAGAACCACTTGGAGAGCTGGCTACAATCAAACTGCTGGGTCCACCCCTAGTTTCTGACTTGGTAGGTCTGGGATGGAGCCAGATAATCTATAATTTCTGACAAGTTCCCAGGCAATGCTGACACTGTTGGTGCAGGAACCACACTTTGAGATCCATCCCTTCTTCCACGTGGAGCTGGCAAATGGAGGCACAGAGGGGTAGAGTGAGCCACCCCAAGGTCATGCAGCAAGGAGCCACCTCTCCTGCCCCAAAGCTGAGTGCTCAGTCCTCATTATTATACTATACATCACTTACAGCATTTTATAATTTGTAGGGTCTCTAAATCTACCAGTTCATTTTTATTTTCATCTTCATAACCACTCTATGAGATAGGAAGGGCAGGTATTATTGTGTTCATTTTAGAGATGTGGGAACTGAGGCTTAAGTAGGTTCAGTGACTTGCCCAAAGTCAAGTAGTAGTTTGTTAAAACAGAGATTCATGGGGCGCCTGGGTGGCTCAGTCGGTTGAGCGTCTGACTTCAGCTCAGGTCATGATCTCTCGGTCTGTGGGTTCGAGCTCTGCGTCGGGCTCTGTAATGACAGCTCAGAGCCTGGAGCCTGCTTTGGATTCTGTGTCTCCCTCTCTCTCTCTCTATGCCCCTCCCCTACTCATGCTCTGTCTCTCTCTCTGTCAAAAATAAATCAACATTAAAAAAAAAAATTAAAACAGAGATTCAGGTAGGCCTTCTAATTCCAAATCTGGTGGTCTACTCCCTGAAGCTTACTTTATTTTTCAGAATAATCAAAAGCAGCTTACTACTGGCCAGGCATTGTTCTAAGCACTTTACACACATTTATTCAATCCCTACATCAATACTGTATAGTTTCTATTATTATACCCATTTTACAGATAAGGCAACTGAAGGGCAGGGGTGTTAAGTAACTTGCCCAATGTTACCCAGCAAGTAAGTTGAAAAACCAAGAGCTGAATCCAGTGAATACAACTTTGGAGCCTCCATTTTTATTGAGTTGCCATATGGCAGAATATAAAATTTATTTGGCTTAGGACAAGCGACACCTATTTGCAGAGTAAAGCCTGGCATCCAGATGAGACACTCACTTTGACAGCATACTCGTTGCCATTTTGCAGGCTCACGGCACCTTGGACTTTGGCATAGGCTCCCTCTCCAAGCAATTCAGAGGTCAGCTTGTACATATCTAGAAGTGAAATGGGTGAGAGGAATTACGAGGTGAGTCACGCCTTTTCAAGCCAACATGGAAAGAGGAGCTTCTGCCACTGCCCGTCCCTGTGTGACAGCCTAGGCACACACAATGGCTCCGCAGCACTCAGTGATGAGGAAGATCATTAACTGTCCCAGCCATCTTAGGACTCAGTTTCTCAACAGCCACACCACATCGAAGGCATCCTGTTCCTCATTTTAGAGATGAGGTCAGTGAAAGAGTTTCAATTCAGCCCACGCCTCCTGAGCATCCACTATGTGCCGGACAACATATTAAACTCATAATAGCGACAGAGTGAGGAATAAAGTATAGTCCCTGCCCTTTGAGGGTCACAGTCCAGTGGGAAAGACAGTCATATCAACAAATGACTCCAGAATAAACCAGGCAGTGGTAAGTACTATTATAAAGGGACAAGACACAGTGAAAAAGAACAAGGGGAGGGAAAGGTTAAATCTGTTTAGGGAAACTTGGGGATCCTCATAGAAGGAGTGTGATTCAAATGGACATCATTCATTCATTTACTCATTTACTCGAGCACCTGCTCTGTGCCTATGTCTGTGCTAGGCACTGGTGATAAAAGGGAAATAAAGCAGTTTTATTTTACACCACACACAGAAGTCACTGGAGGTTTCGAGAAGTTTCCAGAAGTCACCCACAGGAAACAGGAGACAGAAGTAGGATGCAAACGGATGCCTTGAGGTTTTTAGGGTGCTGAGTCAGGGCAGTTCTAACAGAGGAATAGGCCTGGGTTGAAAGAACATACAGGTAACCTGCCTAAGCTCACAAATAGCACAAATTTTTGAGCCACTTCCTAAGAAAGCCACAGCTCCATCGTGGCCTTGCCGAGCTGACCTCCTCCTCCCTTGACCTCCATTCTTCAGTTTGTTTCCTCTCAAGGCAGCCTAGCATTTAAACCCACAGAGTGAGCAGAACACTTGCAAACCATGAAATTAGATTTTATCACTTTTAGCATGAGAAGCCTATAATTGCACAAGCCATCCTTGAATAACAGGAAACACTCTCATGTTCACTGAAAGGGCAAGACCTGTTGATTTGGAAACTATTCTAAAAACCTTGAGGCTTTTATCAATCCCCACGACCCTCCTATACACATATGTCTACCGTTTAAGTTAAAGACAAACCCTACACTAAGTACCTTCCTGGGTCCATCACAGTTTGGTCTTGTGACTGTTTATAAGCATGTACACTGTTGTTTGTAAGTATTTTAAATGACATGTTTCTCTCACAATGGATACTTTGGCATTAGCCTTTCATGCATGTCAGGATAGGCTGGTGGTTGGAAGCCCAAATATTCCTGATTCATAAAAGGGCTCGTTATTAGAATCACTGTACAAAACAATGAATTCACTAGTGTATCTGCAACATTGGAAAGAAGGCCCATGAGGGGAAGCTGTTTCAGTTCTCATGATGAAAGAAACACAATAAATGAAGGGGGGAGGTGTCACTCCTGAAGTAGCTACTGATCCATTTGCAAAAGTGTTCAGTGATTCACTTCATTTCATCACATGTCCGGCGATAACAGGACCAGCACTGAATCTGTGCCTCACGACCTGCACACGGCATGAACTCTTAAAATGGAGTCAAACTCATACAGCACAAGTAGCTGCAATCTCTAGGAGTCAAATCCTCTGCTTATAGAAGATTTAACTTTCATCTGGAGCTGTGGCCCTAGGTGTTCTCTCTTACCTGGTTGTTCTACATCTCAGCAGCCCCTGCAGGAACAAGCTGGGGGCAAAGATCACACCAGAAAAGGGCTGAAACACGCCAAGTGATCTCACTCCATATACAAGTCTGACAAGCTGGTCTTCCTGTTCCCCTGATGAAGTGCTGAAAGCATTCAGAGCACACCATCCGGGAGCTGTGCCATCCCATCTTTCATCCCTATCACACAGATAAGCACGAGGTGGCTCTCAGGTGATGCATGCTCTAACCTAGATCCATGGGCTACCAGAACGCCATATGGTAGAGCCGTAGGCCCAGATCTGAGAAGTCGTGTGACCAACCTTCAAACTTTCCTGGTAAGGAGTCAGTGGCCCGGGCCTTCCGCTTCTTCTTTTTCCTCTTGTCACCTTCTGCAATAGGAAGGGGCTCACTGCTGCCCATCTCTGGGAGAAAAGAGATGTAAGGGAAACATCACTATACTGATCAAGCCATAAGTTCACCCAGAAGGGAAAAAAAAAAGTGTGTGTGTGGGGGGGAACCCAGGAGCTTTACACTGATGGTTTTTAAATATCTGTGAGGACTATTGATTTGTTTGACCCAGGAGGCAAAACTAAAGGCAAAGCCATTATAGGAGATCATTAACTGTGGAAAGGAACTCAGACAGACAGGCTAGATTAAAAGAGGATAGCAGAGCTTGCTTTATCCAGGCTCATTAGCACATGGATCTAGATCGCCACCAGTCAAACTATAGTTCCCAACAAAAACAATGAATCCATAAGCAGAGTCCCACCTGTGACGTCCTCCTGCCTCAGCACCAGAAAGGCAGGACCCAGGGAGCTAAGCAAGGGCGTGGGCTTGGGAGGGGTCCATGCAAATGAAATCATATATGCAGTAACATCTGAATGGATGTGCACATAGATTCACAGGCCTTTGGTGGAGCAGCCTCTCGAGGTACAACGGGGCAGGGGATGGGGTTGAGGACGGCCCTAAATTACTTCATGTCTAACAGCAAAGACCTGAGTACCTGTGGAGCCCCGAGTACACTCTCCCCTTCCCCTCAGCTCCTTATTTGAGAGGATACATTTAGGGTCCATTCAGAAGTCTGCAGTTGACAGGTCTACATCAGGCTGCTGGATGAGGTCATTCGTTGCAAAAACATTATTATCTCACATTGACCAGCAGGTTAAAGGGAGGCTCCCCATGTTCAAGGGAGGATTTGTGAGGCAAGCATTTCAACACTGGATACACTGGGCAGGAAAGGGTAGGGACAGAAAGAATAAGCAGGAGGCACGAGGGGAAAGAGAAAGGGGGCACGGGGAACCAGGGCCCAATCACAGCACTGTTTCTAAGACACTCTAGTAAGGGCCTTCCCCTATTAAAGATAAATTACTTATAGAACATGTCATGCCCCTGATGCAGAGTGAAGCCTTAATACTCTTTGCCTGCAGTTAGAAATAATAAGATTTCTCTGAAGTCTCTGGGTCTAAATCCCCACCAGGGTGATTAAACCTTTACATCCTTCTAAAATAGAGGCACTCGGGTACTGGTGGGGCATTCAGTATGACAGACTTTTAGACCAACCTTCAATAAACACAGGCTCTGGCTTGTTGGATTTTTTTTTTTTTTTCCTAAGAGGTTTTGAAATGGAAGCTGGCTCTTTGCCCATTGAGGGGAAGGGCCCACTTTCTTCTTGGAGGACTCCGGCTGAACACAGTCGGAGAAATGGCAACTCGGCTCAGGAAGATTGATTAGAGCCAATGTACATCTATACATTGTTCTCAGAAGCAAGTACACAACAGCCATTAAGAGAAAGCAGAGCGATGGCACTTGTCGACACCACAGCCTGGAAAGCACGGTTAGACAGCTGAGCGTCTGACAGCCCGGTTTGGGCGATTCCTCCTCCATTCTTGGATCTGATGACAGCAGATCTTCAATTATACTTCATTTTTTGAAATATTTTTTAAAGTTTATTTATTTTTGAGAGATAGAGAGCACAAGCAGGGTGGGGCTGAGAGAGGGGGACAGAGGATCCAAAGCAGGCTCCGTGCTGACAGCAGCAAGCCTAATATGGGGCTCGAACTCACGAACTGTGAGATCATGACCTGAGCTGAAGTCAGACGTTCAAACGACTTAGCCACCAGGTGCCCCCAATGATATTTTAGGGAACAGATAAACACATGGATAAAAGGAGTCCACAGGGGATCTCAAAATAGTACTCTGGCTAACAGCTTCAAGCACAAGATAAATCTGGGGACTGTAGCTAGTTATGAATTCAAAGAATCCAACTTGAATCAGCATCCAATACCCACCCTCCCCCCAAGGTAAATGAAAGGGAAAAAGCTGCCCAATGCAGTGAGAAATTCTACAGAAATGAAACACAGGGGGCTCTTCAGGAGCCCAGGGAGGGGCACTGGCCATGGGACAGCAGACAGAGGAGGAGGGACCACTGTCCCTCTCACCCTGCCCTTGTGTGCAGTCCTGTGTCAGTCCTTGTCCCCATCTATGTTCTCATCGGTGCTGCGAGGCAAACGCAGAGCGGACTGACTTTGGATTCACTTCTTTCTCCTTCCCCTGCCTGCACTCTGATGGAGGGCCTGAGGACAAGCAAAACAGCCAAAAGGCAGGCAATGCACAGGAGCAGCAAGAGAGCTGGCAGCATTATAATTCACAGGGGATGCTCAGACATACTTACGACTCTAGCTAGAAAACCCTGTTAGCGGCAATTTATACTTGGTTTTTACCACAGCAGGGCTGAGGGAGCCTCTTGTGGAAGAATCATACCTCTGAGCACCGCCACATACTCAATATTAGATTTTATGGCTTCACACACAAAAAGATAGAGTACCTGGACTATTCTGCATGGATTTCAATGGAAGAGGGTACGCCAGAAGGGACAAATGGTTAACACTTTCCTTGGAAACAGAACTTGTTGAAGGAGAGTTGTTTTTGAAACTAGGAAGAAAAAAAAATGTAGGAAGACAGTGAAGTAAAAAAACAAAACACAACAAAACAAAACATGCTTAACTTCCCTGTTTACACAGGGAGGGGGGAGGTGTCCTAATCTTACCAAGGGGTTGATAGGTCCCCATCTGGAGCCTGTCCATAAACTCTGTTTTATCACGGTCCACTAGCGGGGGCTGTGGGTCCTTAATTTATTAATTGCACAATCATTTGATGAAAGCTTCCTCAAGGTGTAAGGCTCCACAATCACACTGGTCCCTGGCTCACCTCCTTCCCTTGGCCCACGACGTCCTCTCAGCCACCAAAACCCAGCTCAGAAGGCTGTGCCCCTTTGAATGAGTTCAGTTTGCACAAACACTTTGGAAATCAGTTAGGCACCAGGCAAACAGACGGTATTACTGCATAGAAGTAATAGTGCTCCTCCTCTGCTCCCAAACACCCTGCTAGAAGTTCTACTAGAGCGCTGACAGAATTTGGTGCTGAGCACTGACAGCCTTGAGCTCTCCCTAGTGTTCCTACAGGCCAGGACTGTTGCCTGTTCATCTCTGCATCTCCTATAAGCCGCGGCACAGCGTCAGATAACCATGAGGTATCAGAAAATGTGCTCTGAAGTGAAATGATATGAAACAATGCACGCTCTTAATGTCAGGTGCATGCATGTCACCTGTAACAAGGTACAAGTAACAAGGACACACGCTGAAAGAAATGTGAGTACACCTCTCCCTACAGACAATGCAGTGTAAGGCTATTCAGTTCTATGAGTTCTCCGACAAACTCCTTCTAAGAAAAAGCCCCATGACCCAGGAGATCCTAGCCAGAAGTCTAGTGCCTGCTATAGGATTGGGCAATGTGTTATTTTAGAGGAGAAAGTGAGTACTTCCTTTAAGTTTTCAGACAGACCCCAGCTGGTGTGTAGGTTCCCAGTACTTCCACTGCCTCCAGCCCTTACCTTCCTCTTGGTCAGAGCTTGGTGGTCTACCATTTGTGTACTGGTGGAGCTGGAGCTGGAGGGGAAGCACACTGTTGACAGGGAAGGACGTGAGCTTGGTATCAGGAGACCAAGGTGAGAGCCCTGACTCAGAGATTACCAGACACACCACCAAGGTTATGCCAAGCTACTCTGCCTCTTAGAGCCCCAGTTTCCTCATCAGTGGGGTAGGTTTTAAAATAACACCTGCCCTTTCCAGCAACCCTGTGATGACCCAATGACACACTTGGTAAATCTGTGTGTGCACACGTGTATGGAAATACCAGACAGAAATACATAAAAATGTTAACACTACTAAAATTTGAAAAGGTGCTTAGTATGTGCCAGGCACCATGCTAGGTATTTTATATACATTACAATAATTCTAATTCTTATAATAATCCCACGAGGAGGGGGCGCCTGGGTGGCGCAGTCGGTTGAGCGTCCGACTTCAGCCAGGTCACGATCTTGCGGTCCGTGAGTTCGAGCCCCACGTCAGGCTCTGGGCTGATGGCTCAGAGCCTGGAGCCTGTTTCCGATTCTGTGTCTCCCTCTCTCTCTGCCCCTCCCCCGTTCATGCTCTGTCTCTCTCTGTCCCAAAATAAATAAACGTTGAAAAAAAAAAATTAAAAAAAAAAAATAATAATCCCACGAGGTAAATATTTTGCCATATTTTAGGTGAGGAAAACTGAGGCTCAGAGGTTAAACAATCTACCAAACATCAAACATCTAGTTAGCGGTTTAGCGGGTTCAAACTCAGTGCTACCTTTCGAGTCCAGGATGTTTCTAATCTATATAGTAGTTTTCTCTGTGTGATAGGGTGATTTTTATTTTCTGCTTTATATTTTTCAGCATTCTCCAAATTGTATATAATGAAACGTGTAACTTTTTAATGCTCTTATTGTTTTAGCCAAGTTTTATTTTCAATAAAATACACAATAAATTTTCTCCGACACAAATTGCAATTTAGAATCTGATCATACAATATTTAAAACTGTATGTAGATTTCTCTGTATTGAAATTCAACATTCAGCGAGGAAAAAACATTTCAGGAATATCGGTGCCCTGAAGATGTTATTTTTATAATACTGGAAAACAACATGGAATACTATTTTAATTTTTATCTTTTTTAAATGCTAATTTTTTTTAAAGGAAAAATTCTGTAAAAACCAATATGACAATATGATGCAATGAGCATTTGAGCCTGAGAGATACCAGTCTCAATCCTGGCTCTCCAGCACTGTGTGCACTCTGGTAGCTTGCTTGGCTTCCCTAAGTATCCGTTTCTTCATGTAACAAAAAAGGTCAGAGTAAGGCCCGGGCTGCCTGCACCACCAGGCTGTGTGAGGGTCAAAGAAGACACAACATAAGAGCACTACTGACTTACTCATTTGGCAACTACCATATTTACTGGGTACCTACAGATTGTCCAGTGCTAGGCAGTGAGAATACAAGAGAAGACACGGTCTCTGCCCTTAGGAATTTAAATCCACTGGTGTATAAAACAATTTCAATAGAGGGGGACAGGTGCTGTGTGACAGCAAGTAGCAGGTGCTGTGGAGCAGAAGACAGTCATCAAACTCAGCTTGGTAACTAGAGGAAGGAACAGCTAAGCTGACATCTGGGGGATAAATGGGAACTGGCCAGGGTGGGCTTGGGGAGAGAGACAGACAAAGAACATGTGCTAAGCCTGAAGAGAAGCATTATGGCTGGCCAGCGCAAATCAGAACTCCCGGAGCAGCTGAGGAGGCACTGAGGAGATTCACCTGGGTAGGACTCCAACAGCAACAGATGTTCCTGACAGGGAAGCACCCATCATCCACAGTTCTCCGCACAGGTGACCCCAAGGCCTGCCTCTGAGAGAACTGTCATTTCTCCAAACTGTCCCCCAAGTCACCATATCCGTTCTCCATGTTTTGACAGAAACTTCAGAGAACCGACCAGCTCCTGCATCTGCTATGTGACACCAAAGGAGATCATTTCCCCGCTAAGAACACGACTTTGCTGGCTAACTCAGCTCGGCAAATTTAGCTCACACTCCTCTCCCAAGTACTGGAGAGTTCTCTTCAAAGACTATGGTTCACTCCTCTTCCCACCCTGTAAGAGTTATTTGCATCAGTCACAAGGGCTTTCCAGAGAAGGAACAGTGGTGAGAACAAGGTGATGAGTACAATTATTTGTAGTGATGCCTTCTCAGTCACCAGCTGGTGGAGGTCCCCAAACAACGGAGACCGGAGGAGATGAAAGGAAGGGGGTGGGCACTCTGAAGGAAGAGCTAAGACTGACACATGTGTGGCCGAGGGGCAGGCACCGAGGATGGGTCTGGGGAGCTGGAGCCCAGGACGCTGACGTCCCTGAAGGAGTAGTACTTGCAGCCATGGTGCACACAATGACTAGTGACAGCAGGCACACTTACGTGGTGCTCTTCATATGTCAGGCAACGTCCCAAGTATTTTACAAACACCACATTTTACATATCCTAACTTATTTCATCTTCACAACTGGAGGAGATAAGTATAATTATTATCTACATTTTACAGATGAAGAAATTGAGCTACGAAGAGATTAAGTAATTAATTTGCCCATCGTCACGTAGCTAAATAAGTGGCAGAGCTAGGATTTAAATCTAGATAGACTGGCTTAAAAGTCAAGCTTTTAACTATTACATTATTATAAGCATATTTAATATTACCTCATATATTAAATATGTTTAATATTATATTTAAACATTCATGCTGAAAGGCAGGAGGGTAAAGTTAGCCAGGCATCAATAAGAATGCTTTTATTTAGAAACCTTAAAAAAAAAAAAAAAAGAAAGAAACCTTAGCACAGAGCTTCCCTACTGATGTGCTGTGAATGAGGTATTGATCCCCTCACCGGGCTGAACAAGATCATTTTCTGTGTGTGCTATGATGTCAAAAAGGCTGGGCAGCCCTGCACTAGCTTACATAAATACAAAAGCATTACTGCCACATTATTATATTAATCAGAAATCTGATTAATCATAAGTTTCTCTGTCTTACTTGGAGATAACTTTGCATTTTATGCTTCGGCATATTATGGAGGATGAGCTACAAACCAGTCCAACCACGTTATTTCATGGCAGTTCAGGTATCAGGTACACAGCTACGTTCTTCTTCCACCTGACCTATTAGTTGGTTGATTTTGTTTCTGATGGATCATTACTGTGTAGGGGACAAGGTCAAGGAAAAGTACACTCCAACAGAAGCTAGTCAAATTTAACGCATGACAGATGAAAGGAGCCACCTGTGAAATCATCTCACTCAGATGACAGTCTGGGAGTGTGATTCCAAGGGGCTAGGGTAGTTCATAGGTTTTTCCCAAGAGTGCTATGTGCTGCAAGGCTGGCCAGCATTAGGCAGACTGCAGATTCTCATTCAACTGCTGTGGAAGTGGGCAGTGTGAGCCGCCCCCCCCCCCTCCGCCCAGGGTGCCAGCAGGGTGGTCATTCACAACAGGCCCCCAACAGGGCTGTGACAGCAAGATTTCCAGAGGCAAAGGGTCTGGAGTCAGGCCCATCTTCTTCCTCTGTTCTGACTCTGGGATCACAAGCACTCTTCAGAGCTGTCACTGCATCTCCTGGTGGAAGGAATGATCAGAGGAAGGGTAGAGGGGGTAAAGGGAGTGTGTGCTTTAGAAAGAGAAAGCAGGAGTGAAGGACTGGATTTGGGTGAGCAGGGTAGTATAAAAAGCTGAAAAGGGCAGGCTGAAGTCAGATCACGCGGGCTTATTAACGTGGCCAGCGAGGCCCTCCAAGGTCCCTATCTACTTTGCAGCCTCCTCAAGCCTCAGTCCTTCTTTCAAGTAAAAATGAAGAGTTCAGCTTGTGATGCAAACAATCCCACAGGCGCTTTGCCTTGAGACAACCCGGGTACGTCAGCATGTACAGAAGTGCTTTGTGAGCGTTTGCATTCTGTCACCCAGAATAAAAAAAGATGTGTACTCCAGGGCTGAGATTCACTAAAATTAATACTTTTTCTTGCTTCATCAGGACATTCTTAAGTGAAAATGGCATTTTGTAAGAAGCTGGGAGTGTAGCAGTGAGGAATACAGAGGCTGCTAGCACATCTTTGTGCCGCTGCCTGGACTCATGCTCACGCACTAGCAGTTCTACACACTGTTGCTTTGCAACAACAAATAACATCTTAGTGCTATTCTGAAAACAGTTTTGACCTTGTAGATACCCTGAAAAGGTTTCAAAGACCCCCAAGGTCAGCAGAGCACACTTGTGAACCACCATTCTAGGCAGTGGGGAGGGACTGGGCTATGAAACTGGCTGTGATATGCAGAACAGACTGGAGGCTAGACTGAGTCTGGGAGAGTAGAGAGAGGCCGCCACAATAGGCAGGAGGGCAAGGAAAGCCTGTGACCGAGGCAGGGACAGAATGGGAGAAAGAGGCGAGGGGATGAAGCCGCACAGGCAGAACTGGTCCTAGTCCTGCCAAGCGACTGGAGATGGTGGAGGAGTCCAAGATGACTACCCTTTGCAGGATGGGATGGGGCCTATTTTCTCTCTGTCTCCACTGCCCAGCAGGGATCCAGCACAGAGGAGGACCTCAGAATATGTTTATGAAGCTATGTTTATTAACTAAAGTCAGGTAACCCTAAGAGCAGTGGTACCACCAAAGAAGGGGAGAATTCAGGAAGGGGAGCTGGTTGGGAATGGGGGAAGGCCACTGGGAAGCTTCAGATAAAGAAGGGTGACACATAGCAGCAAAGGAGTAAAAAGCTCACAGATCAGACTAAAATTATTCTCAGCCAAGCCTCATCTGACCCAATCTACAACACAGGCATTATTTATAATCTGCCAGGCATGATGAAGCCACAGGTATTCAAGAACACTTCAGGGGCATGTGGGTGGCTCAGGTGGTTGAGCATCTGATTTTGGCTCAGGTCATGATCTCAGTTTGTGAGTTCGAGCCCCGCATCAGGCTCACTGCTCTCAGTGCAGAGCCTGCTTCGGATCCTCTGTCTCCCTCTCTCTCTGCTCCTCTCCTGCTCGAGTTCTTGCTCTCAAAAATAAATAAAACATTAAAAAAAAAAAAAAAAGAACACTTCAGAGTAGCATCATATGTCACAAATATTATGCAGTAAAAAAATAAAAATAAAAATAAATAACCCCAAAAGATACATCTCAAGCCATTATTAACAACGGTTACTTTAAGAGAATGAAATTGGGTGGGTACAGAACTTTACTTTTCATACCTCTGTTATATTGAATTTTGTTATTTATGGTACAGTTGTTTTACTTTTATAAGTAAATAAATATGTTTTACTTACTGTGTGGTTTTCCTTGTGACCTTCTCGGCCATTGTATTCTGGTAGAAATGTGCTTGTCCCTACTAAGTAACTGTTTTAGGCATGCCAGGCAACCCAGTTAATCCTCGCTGCCCCCTGAATACTGAAATCTCTGACCCACCCTTCCCTCTGGAAGTATCAGGTAATTTCCGCCCGAAGCAGTCTAAAAGGTTAAGTGAAATGTGCATCCGTCTTACCTTGCCCAACTTCTGAGAAGTAAATCCTCTGTAAACTGAGATGAAATAATGAAATAATGCTCCTGACAGAGGGCCGCTGTCTACCAGCTACTGCAGCATTTCAATGGCCTCTGGAGGGTAGCATTCTTCAGTTCTACACTGGCTTTTGCTTCACCTGGCATGAAAATCTTTAAAAAAGCAGAAATAGAAAAGATATAAAAGTCTGACTTCTTTAAAACGACTAAAGAAGATAAAGCTCACTCTACATGTTCCCCCAAACCTATGTGTCATACTAGTAAGTAGATATACACAAGGCCATCACAGATTTCCCATCTGTGGGAAAATTAGACATTTGAGTGTTTGAAAATGTTGACACCAAGCATTTGGAGATTTAACAAGGGTCTGAGTAAAAGTTTTCAGATTCTGTTTCCACTGTGGGAGTCCAGACCTAGGCCTGGATGACGGTTCTGGACAGCTCTGGTCGCCGAAGAGCATCTCGCAGAAGGTAAAAGCTGACACTTCTCTGTTGTCCATGTTTTTAGGGATGAATGAGTTCTGGCTCTATCTCTTAGTGGCCAGGTCGAGGTCTCACAGGCAGCAGGCAGTGGAGCCAGAAAAGGTAAGAGTAGATGCCGAGAGCAGCAGGTGGTATAAACACGAGCAAGGTTTTATGCCCAATGCATAATTATTGCTAGTTTTCCATCTGATGTCATTTTCTACATGTCCACTGCTATTTTCAAACTCACGGCTCTAGTTATCCTGTATCAAAGCTGATTTGTCAATTTCTCTACAAAATGAGTCTCTACTTCCCTTTTTTCCCAGTGGAAAAGCTCTGACCATGCAGTTTAAATCTGAATTCTGGGCCTCTGTACTAACATTTCTAAAATGATTTTTAAACTGGAAGCCGGACATGTTTCACCATTACCTCAAATCACGTGTCCCGAACTGGACTTGTCCCAACCCCCATCCTTCCTCCTTTCCCTTCTTCTCTATCAGATTATCTCACCCTGCCAGCTGCCCACCCACAGAATGTTTCTAAACCATTTCTTTCTTTTTTTTAACGTTTATTTATTTATTTATTTATTTATTTATTTATTTATTTTTTAATTTTTTTTTCAACATTTATTTATTTTTGGGACAGAGAGAGACAGAGCATGAACAGGGGAGGGGCAGAGAGAGAGGGAGACACAGAATCGGAAACAGGCTCCAGGCTCTGAGCCAACAGCCCAGAGCCTGACGCGGGGCTCGAAATCACAGACTGCGAGATCGTGACCTGAGATGAAGTCGGACGCCCAACCGACTGCGCCACCCAGGCGCCCCAACGTTTATTTATTTTTGAGACAGAGAGAGACAGAGCATGAATGGGGGAGGGTCAGAGAGAGAGGGAGACACAGAATCGGAAACAGGCTCCAGGCTCCGAGCCATGAGCCCAGAGCCCGACGCGGGGCTCGAAATCACAGACTGCGAGATCGTGACCTGAGATGAAGTCGGACGCTTAACCGACTGAGCCACCCAGGCGCCCCTAAATCATTTCTAATGTCTCTTTCTCCTCTAACCTCCTTGCTCCAAATACTCACATGGTCAGGTTTTCTCTCAGCCTGGTACGTTGCTTCTTGAAAAGAACATCTATTCATCCTTCAGGACCTCTCATGAATTACTGAAAGTGGTTCCACAAAGTACAGCAGTCCCTGGCTCTTTTTTACTTCATCCAGCATTTCATCAAATCCATGGCATGCTATGATAATACACAGAGCTGCTATTCACATGCATGTGTGGCTTGCCCACTAGGCCATAAGCTCCTCAAAGGCAGTGACACCCCTTTTTCATCTTTGTATTTCTAGTATCTAACAGAGTATCTGGCACAAAAAAGGGCTCTAGTAAATATCCAAGTTACTTCATCCATAAAATATTTCTTTATTGTCCAATAGAGAATGTTGGCACATACAATTATCCTTCCTACTGTACTTTTTATTCCCCAACAAATCTCTTTGGCCCAATAAAACTATTTCCAGGGCCCGAAGAAGCTCAGGTTACACTCCCTCTCCTTACAGCCACACCTCCAGGGACAACCTTGACCATCTTTGAACTTCAACTCTTTGTCTTTAGTCTTGCCATTGGTTGCTTCTTGTTGCCTATAGGACTTGGCCAATTTTTAAAAAATGTTTATTTTTTATTTTTGAGAGAGAGAGAGAGAGCATGCACAGGTGGAGGAGGGGCAGAGAGACAGAGAGGAAGACACAGAATCTGAAGCAGACTCCAAGCCCTGAGCTGTCAGCATAGAGCCCGATGCAGGGCTTGAACTCATGAACTGTGAGATCATGACCTGAGCCTAAATCGGATGGTTAACTGACTGAGCCATCCAGGAGCCCCGCCATTTTTTTCCACAAAGAACCAGATAGTGAATATTTTAGGCTTTCTGTGTTACATGGTCTTTGTTGTGACTACTTAATTTTGCCTTTGTAGAGTGAAAGCAGCCATAGACAATATGTAAATAAACAACTGTGGCTCTACTTTTGCGAAGCCTTACTTATGGATGCTGAAATTTGGATTTTATATAATTTTCCCATCACAAATATTAATCTTCTCTTGAATTTTTTTCCCCAACCATTTAAAAATGTAAGAAGTATTCTTTAGTCCACACAAAAGAGGTGGTGAGCCAGATATGACCTGTAGGCCAGAGTTTGCCAACCCAGTTTACTTTCCCCTCCCCTCAATACACACACACACACACACACACACATACACACACCTCTGTTCATTTCTACCTCTAGTAGGTTTATAGTAAAAACAATCTTCAGAATTCCTTTATGGATTTTGTGTTATTCTGCTGTCTGGAACTACTCAAGGGCTGGGGAGGTAGGAAGTACATGGGCTTTCGAGCCATTAGGGCCTAGATTGAGATTCTGGCTTTCACATTGACTAATGAGGTTGTCTTGGAAATAATACTTAACCGTTCTGCTTCACTGTCATCATCTATAAAGTGGGGGCAAGAATACTTACGCCGCAGGCTTGTTGTGAGAATTCAATGAGTTAATGTATTTCAAGTTCATGGCACAATGACTGGCACAAAGTAGGCACTCCATAAATAGCAGATATGACTCTAGCTTGAGATAAGGCTTCCCCAGATTAGCTGTGGCCCTGGACAGCACTCTGTAAACCACAACTGGGCAGCCAGAAGGAATAAACTGATAGCAAAGTACAAAGGCAGAGAGATAGAATTTGGAGGTTTTCAGATTCATGACCCAGGATTCTAAGTGCCTGGTTGGCCCTGATTCCTTCTGGCACCATTTCAAATTCCTCTGGGCCTCTTTTCCTCCTCAGAAAGAACTTCTGTCTCTCACACTGCCTGACTCTTCTCAGCATGGCTTACCAAATACCCTGATGAGCTCTGGAGCCCTCTCCTCCTTCCTGGACCTCTGCCTGGGATAGGGCTGGGAAAGGGTGAATGTGGTCAGACCATACCTACACACATTGGCTTGCCACTGAGTCTTATATAGGCTGGTCACCCAATTCTCTCTCAATTCCTCACAAACTTCCTGCCTGTATAAGGAATGAAATTTTTCCAGAGTTAAGAACTAATTTTTCTAAAGAAGTTTTAGAGCAAAAAAGCCAGTCTACAAACAAGGGATCCATCATATTACTTTCAAGTAATATGAAAACATCCATGGAGGACCAATAAGACTAAAGCTTGTGGTATCTCTGTGCTTGGTCCAAAACCCCAAATATGAGCCTGTTACTTCCTTGCTCCAACACATCTAATGGGTATCCACCATCGCTGGAATAACCAAGCTCCTGTGCTGTCACTCAGGGCCTCCACAACCTTGCTTCAGACTACCACTCCTGCATTGTGTCCTACCACTTCTCTACAGAAATTTTGACCTACAGTCCAGGCAAAATGGATGATCTGTTTCTACCTAATGGCCCTCAACAATTTCCAGCTCTCCACACTTGTGCATAATCTAATCACGGCATCTGTAACATTTAATTGTACACCTCCCCTTAGACTGTGAGCTAGGGACAGGGTGAAGACTATGTCTAATTCCTCTCTGGGTACCCTACACCTAGCACAGGGCCTGGCACGGGGCAAACACTCCATAAATGTTCATGACTGAATGAAAACACCTGAAGTTATTCTTCCCTTAAACTGTTTTAGTTGGACTCTTATTAGCAGACTAAGCAGTCTGGGTCACTGCCAAGAAATAGAAAAACCAAAAAGAAGGAAAAGAAGCATGACCAATGTGATCCAAGCAACGGAAAATAGGTTTTAAGACTGAGGTAAAAGAAACCAAGGCTGCTTAACCTAGAGAAGAGAAGAGGAGGCCTAACTCGATTCTGGCTTTAAGTACACAAAAGGTTCTCATGAGAAAATCTTGATCTCATCCTGCCTTTAAAATCAGAAGGAAATTCTCCATATTTATGGATAATGGAACAAGATGAAGTAGCTTAAGTTAAGGTCAAAGGGGTTTAAACTGGAGAGAAAGAAGAACCAAATTACGTACTACTTTTCCAGAGATACTGTTATTGTACTTTTTGGCAAGTGAATTGGAGGGGTCTTACTTGGCACTTTTGTTGAAGGCTGTGCAAAAGGGAATAAGTATGCTGCTCTTTTCCTGTTTATCGTGACAGAGGTGGTGAAACCACAAGTCAGGTGAGATTTCTAATGAGCCACTGACTTTTACCTGACCCTCTTCCTATAGGCATTTTCTGTCATGTTACACTTTGCAGCTCTGTGATAGAACTATCTATTATTTCAAAGTTTCCTGATGAGGCAATGGAAAGAAAGAGAAGGCAATAATGTCAAAGTAAGACCGTAGGAAAAATGGCCCTAATAAATATACTTTCTATAAAAAGAATAGCTAACTAGACATTGATAGTAATTGTTAATATGATTAGTATTAAAGCTGACATTCATTGAGCACCTACTATATGCTGGGCACTGTGCGAAGTGTTTGAGATGAGTTATCTCAATCCTCATAAAACCCTATGAGGTGGATAATACTTGTATCCCCAATTTACAGATGAAGACACTGAGACCCGGGAAGGTTAAATAACTTGCCCCAGTCACACAGCTAGCAAGTGATAGAGCCAGGACTCAAACCTAGTCAGTCCAACTCTGGAGTCTATACACCTAGCTACTGGCAACCACAAGAAGCATGAGAGGCTGGAATTTAAAGCCTAATCTCTTGGAATCCAGGTGCATATTCTCAGCCACTTCTTTTAAAGTTTATTTATTTATTTTGAGATAGGGGGAAGGCAGGTGCAGAGAGAGAGAGAGAGAGAGAGAGAGAGAGAGAGAATCCTAAGCAGGCTCCCTGCTGTCAGCACAGAGCCCGATGTGGCGTTCAATCCCACAAACTGTGAGATCATGACCTGAGCCGAAATCAAGAGTGTGACGCTTAACCGATTGAGCCACCCAGGTGCCCCAACTCGGCCACTTCTTTATACTACCCCAACCCAGGAAGAGCAAAGCAACACATGACATTAGCAAGAGAAGAGATCTCAAAAGTGAACCCAAACAGATCCAATATTACAGAGGAAGAAGCTGAGATCAAGGCCTCACAGATGATAATGAGCAAAACTAAGACCAGCCTAGTGACTCTGAGCTAGTCCTATTTCCTCCACTACAGATTCTTGTTCAATGTAAGGGTGAGAAAATGAAGGAACAGTATCTGCCAAATGGGTTCCTTCCCCAGACACTTCTGTAATAACCTGCGAATCTCACATTAGAACTTAGGCCTGAAATGTAAGGGTGCCAGCAGCCTCTCTAAACTGATTCTGAGATTCTACTAGCAAAGGATGGCAACATGCTTGGTTTATGGTGCTACAGCAGCAGACCTGGACCAGGCAGCTTCCATATTAGGCTGGTGATTCACAGTTTAAGCCTGAACTAGACTATTCCAACAGACTCTTCATTGATGTCCTCCTTCTGGGACATTCTTTGCTCCAGACTAGCCTCCATTATGCAACCAGAGGAAACAGAACCCTAGTCATGGCATTAGGAGCCTTGCAGCATACTGGAAAGAACATAGGTGTTTGAAATCCAACACTCATCAGTTTGGACCAAGCTCTGACACTTACTAGCTACCTGACCTTGGGCAAGTCACTTTAATCATTCTGAGGTCTGGCTTCTTCATCTTTAAATTGGGGATAAATATCCCCACATTATAGGATTGTGAGGGTTAAATAAATTACAGTGTGTAAAGCACCTAACATATTGCAAGCCATAATGCAGAGCAGACCTTCAATAAATGTTAATGTTCTTCTCCCAACTTCCCTCTACGTTTTGGCCACAATCCATCATTTCAGCTTATTTCCTCTCCTTACCCATTCCACTCCTCTCCTCCAACACACACACACACACACACACACACACACACACACACACACACCTCTGTTCATTTCCATCTCTAGACCAGTGCTCAAACTGAAGCTTCTCATAGGAATGAACTTCCTCCAAAGCCCAGCATAAATTTCCACCTTCAAGAATCCTTCTCTAGACCCCCTTTGGTCATGTTGGGATTGATTTCTCCTTTTCCCAAACTCCCACTTTGTTTACATTCCTTACTATATTTACCACAGTCAGTCTGATCTCAGTTATTTATGTACTTATCTATCTTCCCAACTACACTGGAGGGAGAAGGCTCTGAGAAGACAATTACTTACAGAAGGGCAGGAAATGTGTTGTTTTCCTCTGTGTATATTTCTCAATACCAGGGTTTTGTACATAGCAAGAGCTCAATATGTGTTCATTGAATTGAATCTTGCCATCCTTGACTGGGAATCTTTACAGAAAGATCCTGGACTGAGTTTATTCTAAAACTTTGCATTTACTACCTGACTTGATAAACATGATAAACTAATACTCATTGGCTTGCTTCACTTTTTTTCATCCATTCTTTCAATACACTCTGGATTCCTCTCAAGACATCTCCCCAGGTTATAGGGATACATTGTTGGGAGGACATCTCTTACTCACAGAGGTAGGGGGATCTGCGAGCAAACTCTTTGGAGAACCATTCTATCTCATTGGTTAGGAGAGGACTGCCATTTCCACCATATTAAAAACCAGAGTTGTGGAATCAGAAAGTAGATCTGAATGATTTCCATCTGCCTCAGTTTCCAAGTCTATAAATGGAGTTTTAAGGTGTTACATATAAAGCATTAAAATAGTATCCACCCCATAGTAAGTGCTCAATAAATGTTAGATATTATATTAACAAGGTCGGTGGACTGAAAAAAAGAGTCAGTACTTTCACTTTTAGTACTATCTCTGCCACTGACTGATTGCTTGTGCAGTCTTGATCAAGTCCTTCCCCTCTCGGGGCCTCTCCTCATCTGTAAAATCAGAGGTAGAACCAGATGGTTCCCAAACTCCTCTATCTTCAGTGATGCGTATTTTTCTATGATCATCAAGGAGTCTTCTGTTCCACATGCTCAAGCTGTTGGCAAGGAAAAATGTGGATTTGTAGCAGCTTGTTCCCAGATGGAAAGGGCCAGGGACAATGCCAAGGCCAAAGGCAGGACAACAGATTAATAAACCACCTGTGAGCCTTCCCCTGCATGATCTATATCATACTCATTTCAGGTCCTTGAACAGAGCACCACCTCCCTTCCAACAAAATTCACACCAAAGGCAAGAGAATAATAATATCAATGAAGAATCCTGCCTTGTACAGAATTCCTGCACTTTCTTCCCTTTGATGCCTGTAAATTAGGGCATCATCAATCTAAACAAGGGCTCTCCTTAGCACAAAGAGAAGGAAAAACACAAAGGCCCACTCTGAACCTGAAAGCTCATAAAGCAAAGACCAAAGCGAGTACATAAAAAATGTCAATGACTCACTCAACCACAAACACCGCAAAGGCCTACTATGTGTCAGGAAGAGGAGGGATGAAACAGACATGGTCCCTTACTACCAGTGTACTCAGAGTACACATGAGGTGATATACCCCAAGGTAGACAGTAATCAGAGCTATATTCGAGGTTTAGCCCCTGCTATAGAAGATGGGAAGGGGGGCAACTAATCCAGCAAGGAGAAGTTGCTGAGAAGGTCATATGAGACAAGCGTTGAAAGACAAGAAAGGAGGAGGGAATGCCAGGAAGAGAGTGCAAGCAAAGAAACGTGCAGGGAGTATTTAAGCAACAAAAACTAGTTTATTTTGGGGCGCCTGGGTGGCTCGGTCGGTTAAGCGTCCGACTTTGGCTCAGGTCATGATCTCACGACCCGTGAGTTCGAGCCCCGTGTCGGGCTCTGTGCTGACAGCTCGGAGCCTGGAGCCTGTTTCGGATTCTGTGTCTCCCTCTCTCTGCCCCTCCCCTGTTCATGCTCTGCCTCTCTCTGTCTCAAAAATAAATAAACGTTAAAAAAAAATTTTTTTTAAAAACTAGTTTATTTTGACTGAGGCATGGGTGCAGTTTTGGGAGAACATAGGGAAACAGGGCAGGAGATACGTTTGGGAACAGATTATAGAGCGGGGAGGGGGGAATTGTCTATGCAGCTGAAGAGTCCAGACTTTATATAGTAAGCAATGAAGCCAGCCAAGGTTTCTGAGCAGAGACATAACATGATGAGAACATTGTCTTAGAAAGATCACACGGGCACCCATGAAGGGGATGCAAAAAGAACCACATTACTAGATTACTATGGGACCCCATAACAGGAGGCCATATACACTTCCTAAGCATGTGTTGGAATCCAACAGGTCCTGTTCACAGAACTTCTCTCTGCCATGATTCAGCTTCATGCAATCTAAGTTTAAGAGGTGCTCTCTTGCCAGGCCTTCTAACCATCAAAATCTGCTACAGCACTAGAGTAAAGGCTCCCCGAAGTCAAGAATACAATTAACTCTGCGATCACACAAAGGGAAGAGCTGAGGTGGGAGAAATTGGGGAAGGGGACAAAGTCTTGAACTGGTCTGGCTCCATATGAACATCCAACCCCGAGTCTCCTCTTTACATCACTTCCAGCCTGGCCCTTTTTAGAGGGGCTGAAGCAAAGGATAGTAGGGCTGAAAGCTGCAGGCGGATGGCTGAGGATCTAGAGCGACAATATACATCAACTGCCCAGGGCGCTGCTTGGCACGTAAGCCACGGTCAATAAGCATCAGTTCCCTTCTCATCCTACAAGTCAGTTCCATCTACAAAGTCCAGTGAGGGTTCAAGACCTAGGTGACCTCAACTCTTCCCCTGGGGCCTCTCTAAAGTTCTCCCCTCCAAAATGACCTAGTTCCTAGAAATCACAGCTACCATGTATTCAGCACCCATTCTGTGATAGGTGCCATCCTGAGTGACACATGTAATCCTAATCAACCTTCACAATGACCATATGTATTATGCCCTTTTTATACCAGAGGAACCACAGCCCTGAGAGGGGAAATGACCCAAGAACACACAGCTAGGAAGTGGCAGGTGTGAAATGTGAACCCAGGACTACCTAACCCAAAATCAAGCACTTCCAACATTTTATTCGTGTCACCTGCGCTGGGCTCTGATCTGCTACTGACCACCTGACGGTAGCCTGGAAATCCCGAAGAACAGATTACTTCTGACATCATCTCTCCTCACTGTACAGCGACCCACACATGTCAAGAGCTTTTAGATGAAAACAGTTAACTTTAAAATAAGGTAGGACACATACAGAATAAACTCCTCACGTGAAAATCTATTCGTGATGTTGGACTGCCTGCGCCTTGAGCCCAGCCATACAGCAGGGTACGGGCTGAGTTTCAAACTGGCCACTGACTGAGCTCCGACCTCGGACACCTGTCAATCTAATCTTGACCCCAGGCACCGGCGGAGCCCCGACCTGGGCTCGCCACAGACGGTACCCCGCCAGGTCACAGACGCGGTCCCTGAAGAGAGCCCTAAACAAGCGTCCCCTCAACATTCCCTTCACAGCACGATCGGATCGTGACCGCGGACCGCTCTGAAGGCCCCGTCTGCCCTGTCCCGGGCACACCGACTCCTTCACAGACCCCCGCCCCATTTTGCTCGGAGGGATACCTCGCTGGGGCGGCTTTACCTCAGCTGACTCTCTGCGAGACCGGTCGCGCGCACCCACCTGCAGGTCGCTCCGAGAACGCGGAAGAGGCGGTGTTAGACCCGAGGGGCGGGCCCGACCAGAGAGGGGCGGGGCTGCGCGTGCGCCCTGATGGCTACTCCCCGGGAAAGGGTGGGAGCGAGCTAAGTAAACTGAGACCAAGTGAGGGAGAGGGGTGTAGAGATTGCCGGGGCAGGGGGTGGGGCTTAGCTCCTTTGACAAATATTTTTCGGAGTGAAGGTCGGGAAGTCAAGGAAGCGCCAGGAGGGACGCGGCCAGGCAAGCGGCTGGTGTAATTAACATTCACCGGGAGCTTCCGTGTGCCAGGATTTTTTAAAGTGCCTATTGCATGTGGGGAAATGCTGCCAGTCTTTTCTAAAACGAGGGCTGATTCTGTAAAATTTCTGAAGACGTTTGCGTACCTATCTTTTCACCTTGAGGGTTTCCTTGAGTAAAGGATTACCCCCAGTAGTTCAAAATGAAACACTTAAAAGTTAATTTCTTGGAGGGGCGCCTGGGTGGCTCAGTCGGTTAAGCGTCTGACTTCGGCTTGCGTCAGGTCATGATCTCACCACTTGTGAGTTTGATCCTGTCGTCTGCCTCTGTGCTGACAGCTCAGAGCCTGGAGCCTGCTTAGAAATCTGTTGTCTCCATCTCTCTCTGCCCCTTCCTCCCCTCAAAAATAAGTAAACATTAAAAAAAGAATTTTTTAAAGTTAATTTCTTGGCGAAAACCAAGTGCATTTAAATTAATATGTTAACCCCCAGCCCTTCCCTAGGCTGCAAGTGTAATGAGGGAACGAGTGCTGACTTGGGTTTAATTCAGGTCCTGACTCTGAATGTGTTTCCTCCGTGGTGAAATGGAAGTAAACATCCCTTCCCTATCTGTCTCAGGATTGTTGTGTGGGTCTGATGAGGTAGAGCCTCTTAGACTTCTATCTCCTACCATTCTGACAATGTTTATTCCTTTCTCCTTTTGAGCTCAGTGTTCTCACCTGTATGATGGAAGAAGGTCTGGAACATGAGAGAACATTCAGGGCTTTGCTAGATTTCCCAGTCTGGATGAAGGCTGGAAAGGGGAACCTTCTCCCACGCTTCTGTGTTGAGTCACTTACAGAATCCCTCAGTCCAACCTGAGGCCCCTGTATATCCTGACCTCTCCCCACCCATAACCTTCCAGGCCCACTCAAGCTACATGTCCTCAGAGGCCATGCTGGCCTGTTCCCTGAATATCTAAATAGCCAACTGGTCCTGAGTTGCTCAGGCCTATGTTCTAATCCAGGTTCTTAAAACTGCTATGTCTCTATGCACATGGTGACCAAGTTCAGGTAATATTAGATGATGGCTCTGGGGGCTCAGAGAAGGGCTCCACCCAAATCAGGTGGAGCTCTAGCCATACTGTGGCTCCCTTCACCCCACACTACATACAGCTCTTGGGGGTGGGAGAGTAGGAATCTCAGCAGAAACCTCAAAAAAGAAGCTACAGGGGCGCCTGGGTGGCGCAGTCGGTTAAGCGTCCGACTTCAACCAGGTCACGATCTCGCGGTCCTTGAGTTCGAGCCCCACGTCGGGCTCTGGGCTGATGGCTCAGAGCCTGGAGCCTGTTTCCGATTCTGTGTCTCCCTCTCTCTCTGCCCCTCGCCCGTTCATGCTCTGTCTCTCTCTGTCCCAAAAATAAATAAACGTTGAAAAAAATTAAAAAAAAAAAAAAAAAGAAGCTACAGTGTTCTTCAGGGCCAAGGTGGGGGTGGGTGGGGGGCATCCTTTACTCAAAGGTGGAAGCTCTGCCCCAAGATGCAGAGTGGCTGGCTTCTTCATTCCCTGCTTTAAGTATTTTTATGGATTTTGAACAAGCAGGAAAACAAAGCCTTCTGCAGTGGCTGCCCAACCGAACTGCCCTTCTACCCCCAACACATGCCTCTCTCAGGAACCCCTCCTGCCAAGTTTTGCCCTATGGGGTGGAGGTGGGGGCTCTATCCTCTGTCTTGCTGAGGCACCAGCTCTCTCTTCTGTATCCTCCTTTCTCTCTACCTCTGTCCAGTCTTCTCTGAGCATCCCTGTCTGAATTTCTCGAAGCAGTTTTGTGATGTCTTCCTGATGTATTCAGACATTCTCATGTAAAGTGCAGGCCTTAGCCACACAGTTCTGAGATAAATTTACCTTCCCTGCCATAGTGGATTTCAAAATAACTACGAGCCCGGAGCCTGAACTTTCTAAGAGTCTGAGCTATCCAGTCATTGAGGAGGTAGTGGGTACCTGTCACAGGAAGTGTGCAAACAGAGCTACCTTTTAGAATGCTGGGCTGGGCCTCCAGCTCCTAGAGCAGTGAAAGCAGGGATACTGGGCACCAGGAAGGGAGCCAAGCCAGGCAGATAGCCAAAGACAAACCTGCTTTGGTAAGCTATTGTATGTTACACATTTAGAATTGTACCTGACACAGAGTGAGTATTAGCTGTTATTGTTGATTGTGAATGATCCACAGACTGTGAGTAATGAAGGAGCTCAGAGATAAGTCAGTCACTCACTCCCACACCTGGTCATGAAACACTGGGAAATTGAGGTCTAGAGGGGAAAAGAGGCCCACCACTGTACCTCAGGGGCTGGGCTGGGCCTGGACCCCAGGTCTCTGCCTCCCAGGAGAGTCACTGCACAAAGCCAGGCTGTCTCCTTCTTAGGGAGAGGAAAGAGCTCTAGGTAGCCCTTTGCTAACTCCTAAGAACAAGCTGTTTTCTGCTCTTGTGTGGGCAGCTGGTGGGTGAGGGACAGTGGAATGGCAGCAAGACCAAAACAAGTTGTCTCCTTGGGAATAAGCTCAGGAGTCAGCCCCATGTCTTGCCACCCCAACTTTGAGCTCTGACCAGCACCCAACAAACAGCCTTTTCTCGAGAAGGGCTTCCTCTGCTGTGATTGGGGACTGTAGCACTATATTTCTGCCCTGTCCCTTAACCTACTAGCTCCAATAAGCCACACAGATTAAGGGGTGGGGTGAGAATAGCCATGCCAGGGAACCTGAGCTGAAACAAGGAAAGACTCCCAAGAGACTGAATTCCCCAAAGTCAAGAGCCAACCCTCCCTACTCTGAGAGTCTTAGACTAGGCCAGAAGTTCTGGGTCCAGAATTCCCAGAACCCTGGGAAACCCTTAGTGTCTCCACCCTGTAGAGCTAGGCCAGACGTGACCACACCCGCCAGCCCTCCCCATGGCCTGGGATCTCAGGACAAAGAGCCTTCCCTTCCCCATTCTGGCCCGGCTCCCTCCACAGCCTACCCAGGAGCCATGTGGCATCCAGACCACAGCTTCCCACCAGTGCCGCTTTAGTTTGCCTCCTTTATTTTACCAAAAATAACAATAATAAAGTCTTCCCTCTGTTTCACAAAAATAGATTTCCCGTCTCCCCAACCCCTCTGCAGTCAGCACTGGCCACAGCCTAGAACCCATCTTCCAGTCCTCAGTCCTCCCTGAGGCAATCTCTGATCCCTGGACCCCACCCCAACCCAGAGCCTCCAGCAAAGCTGCTGGGTCAGTGTTTCCCCCTGGGAACTTCTCCAGAGACAGCTGTCTCAGGTCCAGCTGGCTGGCCTCAGGAGTCTCATACACTTCCCCAGAGATCAGGCAGCTTCTGGGCCACTGAGAGGGGCATGACTTTGGAGACTTGGCTCAGCAGACAGCCCCAGCCAACCTGAGAGGCAGTGGGGCACTCTGGCATTCACTAGAAGTCTTTGCTCAAAGCAGGAACAGTTGTGCCCTAGAGAGGGGCTGTCAGACCATCTTTCCACATGCATCTCACCTCCCTATGTAGCAATCCACAGGCCCTGAGGTGGGAGTCAGGACCCCTGGTTTCTACTCCAACTCCATAAAAGCCTTGCTGTGAGGCCTTGGACAGTTTCTCCCTCCTTTCTTCAGGGCTTCCGTTTCCTCCTAGGTACACAGTGATTCTGTGAGACTGGATAATCCTCAGGCCCTTCGTGGCTGTCCATCCTCGCCTCCCAGTGTAGAGGCTCTTGGAGGGGAGGGCCCCGCTTCTGCTTCAGTTTCCCCACCTGTGGATCTGGGCACAGGGCTGGGCATGGCGGTGCTGAGTAATGGAGTGTCAAATCAACAGTTTCTCTGTGGATAGCTATCCAACCAGCTGGACTGTCTCGGGGATGGTTGGGAAGGAGGCAGGTCCTTGCAGAATGGGGGCTTTCCAAGCCTAGAAGGGTCCATTCACTAGTAACACATCTTCAGTGTCCTGGGATGGGAGAAAAGACTCTGGAGTTCCCCAATTCAAGTTCCACTGGCTCCTTGGGCTGGAGGATTATTTTGTGCTGCGCTTCAGATCCTGAGAGCCAAGTCTACAGATTCTGGGAGCTAGATTGGAGTATATGATTTCCAGCTTAGGGACCAGAGGACCTTTGTGGATATAAGGGATCAACCCCAGCCCTCAAGAGGCTGTCTATAATCAGGCTTTCTTGGAGGCAGAGGGATGAGTGAAATGATAGTTCCTGGGTATCTTTGGCTGAGCAAATCAGAACGTGTGTCCGTGGTGGGCCAGGGGTGTAGGTATCCAGGGCAAGACCCCCTCCTTACCTCCCTATAGCTCCCCAGAACTCATGCTTATGGAAGACGGTAGCCTAAATGTTAAAATATAGAGCTACATCTACAATCACATTTTGTGCACTTTTACACATGGTCAGAGTGGGGACGACCTGTCATCACTCCTACAGTGGTCGTGGTCTGGTGGTCCCAATCCCTATTAACTTCCTTCTTCCTTCCCTCCTTCCTTCCATTCATCCATTTACCTAACATTTATGGAGGGCCTACTATGTGCCAGGGAGGATCTAAAGCAGCTAGTTCTTATAGACACACCCCACGGTGAAAACCACATACACACACACATACACTCACACACACTCAGAGTCATCTGTATTCACTCACACAGATTGCTCACTCTCTAGTACCTTTCTTGCTATCACTCAACCACATCCACATTCCCCAAATAGGCAAGGGAACCACCATGGAAGGGTCAAGTATTGGAGCAGAAACCTAGCCAATCCCACCCCTAGACTTCATGTGGAGATGTAGCTCCTTTTTTCCTTCTGTTTGACCACTTTTAAGCTCTCCCCTTCTCCATTCATAAGCAGTCAAGGGGCATGTGGGCAGACTCCTGAGAACCACAAGTTCAGGGGCTTTGTGTGTGTGGAAGAGTCCCAGGCACTTCAGATTTCTCTGCTACCAGACTACTGAGGGTTCTCTCTCCAGCCACTCTGTGTTCACATGGTCCATCTGACAGTCAACAACTCCAGACCTGGGTTCAGTGACAGATCCGCTCTGTCATCTCCCTCTGCAGAGACATAAGGCGGAAAGGGATGGGTCAGAGCTCAACCTACCAGGCAGCCCCTTCCCAAACTATAGAGCCTGGCTGTTCTTCTGCCTGAACCTGGCCCCTTCCTGCCCCCACTCCCAACTCCAGACTATAGACAAGTCTGTAAACTGGAACTTGAATGAATTCTCTATTAAAGAACAGAATCCACTGCTAAATGAATTGCCTTCTTTTAATCTATCCACTTGGGTATTGGATTTTCTTGAAGTAGATAGCCTTTGGATCTGAAAATTCTGAGGCTAGCCTTGGTTGGAGAGGGCAACAGGGGCCTTACCAGTGGCTCTAGCTCCCGCTGGTCCACAAGGCTGAACTCGCGGATGAAATAGTAGAAGTGTTTATAGCAGGTGTTGACATGTGCCTCAGCCCCCATGCTGAGGATGCTGTCAAAGTGGTGAATGTAGACGTGGACAAAGACACGGAAGAGGCGGGTCAGGATCTTGGTGCAGACCTGCTGGAAGTTCTTGGGGAAGGGAACTCCTAGGGGGTGGGGATGGGCAGAAATGGTGGGGATCAGCATCCTGGTGATGAAACACTGCCCAACCCTGCCCTCCCCATTCCAGGCCTAGGATGGCCACTTCCCTGCCAGGGACAGAGAGAGACCATGGTCCACTTTCTCCCCACTTCCCTTTTGAACAAAGCACAAATCTCACTGTGCCCCTCCCTTGCTGAAATACAAATCATCTCCCACATTTTCCCATCACCCTGAGCAGGACTCTGCAACTGTGCTTGGGTCACTGACCAACCCTTCTTTGGCTATGATGAAAGTTATGTTCAAATTCTCCACAGGAATATGTGTGTCTGCAGGTGCTGTCCTGTGACACCTGGGTTACAATTCCAAGGCGAGTTTATCAACATCTAGGGTCCATTTTTAAAAACATTGGTCTTTGGGATTAAGTTCTGACTGCACAGCATGGTGCCTGCTCAAGGACTTTCATGATCTGATCCTGACCTCCTTCTCCAGCCCCACCCCAACCCTTCCTTTTCATAACATTCACACAGCAGGTCCCAGATCCCCAATCCCGAGAACTACAAAATCCTCAAGAACTAGTTCAGATATCTCTCATTCCTTCAACTATTCAATAACACTTACGAAGAACCTTCCATCTTTGAGCCAAGTTCTGTGCTGGGCCCTCCTCACCTTTTGCTTCATATGGTATGGGTACCATAGCCTTATAGATAGGATAAAGTAGAAGTGTGTGACGGTGACACACGACAGTGAAGCCACTTGCCCAAGGCCATGCTTCTTGATTAGACAGACTGAAGGCAGGATTAAAATGCTGTTGGCACTGCACTGCTGTGACCCGCAGAGATAAATGCCACAGCCCCTGCCTGAGGGAAGCCCGGTACCTGTGAAAAAGACACAATTTCTGCACAGCCCCTCACACTCAGGGTAGAGATCTTGGTGGCAATGCCATCTTCTCTGCTGTGGCAGAGTCATCCCCAGGGTTAAGGTACAGACACCTGGGGCTCACAGTCCTGAGTTAGAAGAGGCTACAAGAGAATAAGAGCCCAGACACAGGCCCACACTGGTCCACTCTGCTCCATACTGGTCCTCACTGCTCTCAGGTGGGGTTAAGCCCTGCCTCCCTGTGAGCCCTACTAGGCCCAGCCCATATTCCTCAGACTTGTCCTGCCCATCTAGACTTGGGGCCCTGGCTCTTAAGAGACCTGAGCTGCACTTCTGAATCCCTCCTGATTCAGTGCACTGCCTCTGTTGGCCTCAGTTCCTCCTATGTGAAATGCAGATGCCCACTGTTGGGCATGATGGTGCAGGAAATGGCAGGCCCCCAGCTGGGGAGGGGCTGTGAGCACTGAATCATGACTCAGTGCCCAGCCTCTCTCAGTATTCAGACATCTCCCCTCTGGGCTTGACCACCCTGCCCAACCCATCTTTGATTCCTACAGCCTTGATGTGGAGGAACGAGAGGCCAGGTGGGGGTGGGGCTGCTGTGATGAATAGGGTGTCATGCCTGCTCAGCTCCTGGGCTGACACCCGCTCTTGCTGCCCTTGGGTGGGGAAGCAGGGCCAGTGTGACTTCACTCATCTCCTCTCCCCACCCTCACGGGACCAGGCTGTCCAGATGAGATAAGAAAAGGCCCCTTGGCTTGGGCCTGACAAGGGAAAATTCTGCCCTCTGAGCCCCCTGAGGTGGAGATACAATCTGGCCTTCCCAATCCCCACCCCTTTCCCTTTCCTGGAGCAGGGAGTCAGAGGGAGCTCCCAGGAGGTTGCAAGTCAGTCAGCCAAGGCAAGGTGACCGGTTAGGAGCACCTAGAGACATCTGTTCTAGAAGGTTCTGAGAATCATAGTGGTCTTGCCAGGGTGGTTCCTGGAAGGACACTTAAGCCTCAGACAAGGGCCCCAAACAGAACCACGTAGTCCTAGGTCAAGATGCCTAATTTTGAACAGACACTTAACCTCTCTGAGGCTGTTTCCTCTTCTACAAAATAGGGATGAAAATCATGCCCCCCCCCCCCCCCCCGCCACCCCTTACGGAATTGCTGTGTCAGACTAAATGCCTCATCTGTAGAATGGCCTCTCATGGCTCCTTCCCTCCCTGGCCAGGCCTGATTTGCCTGCCAGGTGGCACTCACCAACACGAGTGGGAAAGACGTCCTCGTCATTGATGAGGCCCTCAATCCAGTCCATAAGCAAGGCCATGTAGCGCGGCGCTGAGAGCTTGGCAGGCCGCCTATACTGGCGCTCGTCCTGCCAGCGGTACTCATAGCGGGGCCCTCCGGCCATGACCGGGCAGCTAGTCTCACTGCAGCGCTCAGCCATGGTGCCATAGATGAGGTTGATGCGATTGAAGAAGTCCACCACGTGCACGGCGATCCAGTCGTCGATGTTCTCTCCTGGTGGCAGCCTCACCACAGTGCGCAGGTCCAGGCCTGACTTGAGTGATGCCTGTGCCTTCTTGTACAGCTCGAAGCGCTGTGTGCCTGGTTCGAAGCGCTTCCGAGGCCGGAATGTCTTGTCCTTCGCGAACACCTGCTTCAGGCACAGTGCCATGGCCAGGCGGGGCTGAGGGCAAGGTGTCCGGGGGCAGGACCTGTGGCTGCCCTGCCAGGGCCAAGGGCACGGGGAGAGCATGGTGGTGAGGTCTTCGCCAAAAGGGCTTTGACTTCCCAATACATCATTTTCCTCTCACTCTCAGCTTTTGGCCCACCTCAGCCTTTGCCTGGAGTCTAAGTCCTCCTCATCCCTTGGTCCAGGGCCCCTGCCCTATTTCCAAGCTACCCTTGCTCCCCCTGCCAAGCGCCCACAGCCCCCCCCCCCCCCCTCTCATTTTGCTACCTCTCCCCTTTCGCTGCATCTCACAGAGGTCTGGGCCTGGGCTCCAAACAGGTGCTCATCAGACTTACTGTTGACTATTAGAGAGGTGGCAGAGGCTTCCTGCAGGCCCTCCAGGAGGCAGGGGCCTGGATAAGATGACCTCAGGGGTGCCCTGTGGACCAGGTGGTGCAGCGTGGGAGAGGCTGGCTGTATTGTGCTGGGGGTTGGGGTAGGGAGCAAGGCCCCGCCTTCAGCTTCCTCTGGGATATCCCGAGTCCATCCGGCCACCGGGGATTCCCAGGGAGGGGGAGGGACTTTTCTACCAAAAATGTACTTTCCTTTTATTACCCCCGAAAGAGGAAAGGGACCTCATGTGGCCAGCTGGTGGCCTCTGAGTGTGGCTGCAGGCACTAGAGGAGAGGGGAGGTGGCAGGTCCAGATGGGTACCACTTCCTCCAACAGTGGCTAGAGATCCCTCCCTACCAAGCCAGCCTCCTCCAGACCCAAAACTGAACAAGCTGCCGGCTCCCCCTGCACCTGACAGTACAAGCTCGGTGAGCACCTACTATGTGCCTGGCACTGGAAAGTAGGGGAATATAGTCAGATCTACCCAGCTGGGACTATCTAGAATTCAGACAAATTTGTTTTGCCTCTTAAATGGAGGCATCCCAGACTCAGAACAGAGTTTGGAACAGCAGGCTTGGAGGCAGGCAGGGGTCCTGGGTTCTAGTCTCAGCTTTTCCATGGCTGGGTGACCCCCGTAGCAGGCATGAGTCTCACCCATGCAACATCCTGGGTCACTCAGATACAGACTAGGTTTCTGGGACTGGTGTGGTAGTCACCTCACCTACGCTGTGCATGTGTGAGCTCTTGGGAAAATCAGACCCAGGTACCTGCTGAGAATGGAATTTAGCCATAGACTGAAGGCTAAGCCTGAGTGTAGGCTAAGCACTGAGCTGTGGCTCCGGGCTGACCTCTGACCTGGCCCTGACCCTTGTCAATTTGAGTCCTGACTCTAGCCCTAGACTGAGGCTGAATACAGCCACAAAAAAAGCCTCGCCTTAACCTCAGAGCTGATATGAAGCACCTTCCTTTCTCACGTCTCTAATAATGCTGGGAAGAATGGAGGAATGAGGACAGGAACAAGGTGACAATTGGGGGAGGTATCAGGTTAGGCAACAAGTCAGGCTAGTGGAGAAGTTTGGAACAAGGATTCTTTCTTGGACCCATAACAGGCAGGCCAGGATGGGGATGGTCAAGAAAATGACAGGTGGTATGGACAGGAGGGGCAGATCTCCCAGCAGGATCTTGTCCTCTTGAAAAAACCCCTTGGATGGGGCGCCTGGGTGGCGCAGTCGGTTAAGCATCCGACTTCAGCCAGGTCACGATCTCGCGATCCGGGAGTTCGAGCCCCGCGTCAGGCTCTGGGCTGATGGCTCAGAGCCTGGAGCCTGTTTCCGATTCTGTGTCTCCCTCTCTCTCTGCCCCTCCCCCGTTCATGCTCTGTCTCTCTCTGTCCCAAAAATAAATAAATGTTGAAAAAAAAATTAAAAAAAAAAAAAAGAAAAAACCCCTTGGAGATGTGGAAAGTCATCTCACCCATTCCCTGATCCTTGACTTCTACCCAAAGAAGTCCCCAGTGTGGCTCCTGAACTTCCTGATCCCAGAGATTTCCACCCTTCACATGCCACCTGCATTCTAAACTCTGCTTGCGGCAGGTGCTTCCAAAAATCATTCCTACTGCAAGTAGGTGGGGTTCCTGGTTCTCCTCCTTTGCACAGCCCCCTTTACTGACAGTTACCAATAGACTACCACCTGAGCATTCATCTCACCCCACCTTTCCTGCCCACTTCCCTCCACCAGCCACCCAGGGCTGTTTCCTGATCCGCCACCCTCCTGCCCCCATGTTTTTCTTCCACTGGTCTTTCTGACTACCCATGACCAAGTTGAATGCTACCTCCTCCCACAGCCCTCTCTACTAAACCCAGAAGCCTTTCTCCTCAGGTGGAAGCTGCCCTTTGGCCATTGTTGCCCCACCCCTACCCCAGCCTAAGTCAGGGCACATAGCTGATGCTCAGGCTTTAAGGAAACCTTACAATCAAGAACTATAGAGTTGAAAGAGCCCTGAAAAATCAACCGACCAACCCACTTCTTGCACAGATGGGGAAACGGAGGTCCTCTTTCTGAGGAGCCACCATTCACAGAGCAAGTTTCTGGTAGGGGATCTCTAATGATTGAATTGGGAACCAGGATAAGGTGGGGCGCAGCCCATGACAATGAGTAAAGGACCATTTTCTTGTACTGGCTGGTCACTGGTCTGGTGGAGGTAAGGGGAGTGGAGGGAGAGAAAGGAGGGGAGTGGGGGGAGAGGAGAAGCATATTCCCACCAATTAGATGAACCTAATTCCTGTTCCCCCAACATGCTGAACCTCCCTCTTGCCCCCACAACACCTTAAGTGACCTGACAGTGAGCTAGACTCCCATCTTCTGGCTGTAGAATGTCAAGACCTGGGTCTTTCCCCCAAGAAAATGTAAGTAAGCTTCAGGAAGGGGAGGGAGGGAATCTATACACACCCCTTGTCTCTTCACTTCCCACTCCCATGCCCTTGCTGAGTTTCCATCCCTCACAGAACCTCTGTCCCTTCCCTGAATCATGGCCATTTCTGCCTCTCAGTCCCTGCTGCTAATTCTCGGTGTCCTTTTACTCCTAAAGTACCCAGTGATGACTCACTCCCTGGGTGGGCATCTGGGTGGGCTTCCCAAAAGACCACAGAATGGCCCTGTCTGTTCCTGACATTTACCACCCCCCTGCCAGAGCCACACCTGCCACTACTCTGATCTGGCCCAGGATCTTGGACAGGGGCTGGACCCACTTTGAACCCAGAATGCAGCTACAGCTGTAGGATGGGTGTGCGGGGGCGCCCTGAGGGCAGAGATCCAAGAGAAAGGTAGGGGCGGGACTCCACGCTCTTCCCACCGCGCCCGGTCACCCTCGCCCACCCCTTGCCCTCCCCCTGAACCCCCCTGACCCCCTCGCCCAGCTGCCGGGACAGACCTGTCTTAGGACCCAGAGGCGCAGGCCTGACGTTTCCGCTCCCGAAGACACGCCCCCCTCAAACACCGCCACCCCCAACCCCGACTTTCACAGCTCTGAGCCTCGGACCCCGGACCGAGCGCCTGCGGCCAGCCTGCCTTGGGGCGGACGTCGCCTCCGGTCGAGGCCACGCCGGGACAGCCGAAGAAATGAAAGTGGCAGCGAGGCTGGGCCGTGCGCGCGGCGGGGGCGCGGGCGCTCACTCACGGGGACCGCCTCGGTCCTCCTCTCTGGCCGCAGGGTCACATCCCCAACACGCTGGGTCGCGTTCTCCTCCCGTTCTCCGGCTGGGCCGGTTCTCTCGCCTGTCCACCGGCCCGCCCGCCCCGCCGGGCCGCGGTCGCCCTCCGCCCCCGCGGCGACGCCAGCTCCGCCCCCGCCCTCCCGGCCCGAAGCGCCGCGGCCGCCGGGCGGGGAAGGGGCGGGGAAAGGGGACCCCCTCCCAGTGCACAGACGCACGCCCGCCTTTCCGGGAAGTCCGAATCGTGCTCCCAGCTTCCCGCTGGGCAAAGGACGGGCTGAGCAGCTGGCCCTGGCCGAGTCCCCTTGGACTTCTGCCACAGAGGCAGCCTCCGCTTCCTCAACTGTAAAATGGGGACAGGCCCAGCTTCTGTGTGGAGCAGAAACAAGGGGCTGCTAGGTAATGGTGGTTTCCTGTCTGTGTTCCACTTGTCCCTGAGCTCGATCAGGATCGGGTCTGCCCTATCCGCTCTCATACCCTCGGTTCCTGGCATGGTGCCTGGCACATAGCTGGCACTTAATTAATGCCCATTTGCTGAGTGAATAAATGCTTTGGTAAACACAAGCTGAGTCCCTCACCCAGCACTGAAAGGACAATGCTCAGATGACAGGCTTACGCACACCCGCCGCCCCCCCGCCCCCGCGACCATGCCTGGGAGCTTTGCTCAGGCTGGGCAGATTCTCCTCACTCCTCAAAGTCACCCCATTTCCCCCACAAGACCTTTGTTCCAGCTCTTCCCAGTTTGAAATATCTTCTTTACCTCCTTTCTTCCAACCAAATCCAAACCTTTGAGACCTGATCTGCTCTCTCTACTTTTCAGCTTAGGTTCCTCCCCTGAGGGCAGACAGATATCCCATACCACGACTTGGGCGGACTTGGGCCGTGGTCCCCAGGCCCAGAGACCAGTTGGCTGACTCTCCTGGGATGGAAGGGAAGGTTGGAGGCCTTCTAGGGTGGGAGGGCCAAGGCAGGGATACGGGCTACAGAAGTCACTCTGGAGGGGTGCAGAAGATGAGCAGGTGTGGGGTAGGGGGAGCTGGCAGCAGGAGGTAGGCATTTACCATTGCACAGATCACTGGGTTCCTCTTGTGTCTGGATCTTCTGCTTGCTTGATGGCATGAGAACAGACTGGATCCTTAAGAATCCCAGCTCCTAGAACTGAGGATTCATTCTTTTGTTAAGCACTTATTTTTGCCCAGTCTAAAGTTCTTTTTTTTTTTTTATATGATGTCTGAGTCTTCACTCTTCCCCAAATCCCCTATAAGCAAACAATCACATGCTCTAGCGTATGCAGAAGGAATTCTAATCTAGTCCTTCATTTGTTTGATATCCTAGTCAATACCTTTATTGAGCATGACTGTGCACTGAGAGCCTGGGATCAGGTGAGGAAGCTGACCCAGTGGCTGACCTCAGGTGCTTACAAGTCAGCAGTAGGTCCAACACTCAGAGCTAATACAAGGCCAGAGCTCAGTCATCCAGAAGTGAGAACACAGTTATGGACTGATGGCAAGCCCTTTGTAAGAGCGGGGTTATCTGCAGGAAGCACATGGAACACTCAAATTGGGCACTTTAAGGAGAGTTTAAAGGAGGCACTATTTAGAGGTGTAGTTAATGTGTAGGGAAACCACAGGGATGGCATATCACTGAAGGGCTAGCAAGAGCAGCCCTTTGCTATCTACCCTAGGCTGAAGCTGTCACCCCCAAGCTGCAGGGGTGCTAGGAGGGAGTGGTAAAAGTGGGAACTATGAGGAGGGGGCTACTGACTGGAGCTGTGGCCTAAGCTCGATGGACATACCCAGCTCAGAGCAGTCATAGTGCAAAGGTCTGGGGGAAAATCCTACCCAAAGCCTGGACAAGGGAACCTCTATACAGCCCATTGAGGTGGGCCTTCCAGGGCCTAAAGCTGGAGGGAGGAGGATGCAGAGTGTGGCTGGAGAGGCAATAGAAGTTAAATGCTTGGCACATGGGCCCAGGGACTATGACTCCACAAAGGAAATAGAAACCGCTTGTGCTTTCCTTATCATTCAGTTCTAAATATTTTGAAATTTCATTGTCATTTCCTCTTTAACTCATGGATGATTTAGAAGTACGATTTTAGTTTCTCAGCCTATGGGAGGTTTATATTTTTCTTGTTGACTTCTAATTATATTGCATTGTGGTTGGAGATCATGGTCTGTAAGATTCTTTGGAATGTGATGTGACTCCCTCTGTGGTTTTCTACATGGTTATTTGTTGTACCTCTGAGCTGAGTTTTATAGGATGGGCAGGAGTTTGCCTGGTAAAGAGTGAAAAGCACAGAATCTTATGTTGTGGGAAATATAAATGATCCATTCTGAAGGAACTTCAAAAGTTCCCAGCTCATCCACAGGGCTCCCTGGCATCTACCTCAATACAAGCTGACAGGCTGGCAGGTGGAAGGGTTGGGAGAAGCCAGAGATAACCTAGGTTCCTCAAACACCTGTATCTCCTTCTTATGGCTCTCAGTCTGGGCTAGAGAGACTGTGTTCTTCCAGACCCAGACCTTGGAGAACAAGGTCGAGGCTTTACACACATTAGCTGTGTGACCTTGGGTTGCTCCTACCCTCTCTGATGGCATGTTGTAACCCTATGGGACAGACACTGGTCCATCCCACTGTGTCCTGAGTGTTTGTGGCTCAAATAAGGCCCTGTCTCTGAAGCTTGGTGGGAGCCATCAAGGACCTAGTTGAGGATGTACCCTCTTCTACTGCACAGCCTGGGCACACGACTCCTCTATGAGAGCTCCAAGTGGCAGCCATGTTGTGTCCAGACCTGGGTACCTGCTGTGTATCTGTGGAAGTCTCTGCTCCTTTGTGTGTGTGTCTGGAAAAGTCTACTTCCCCATTTGTGCCCCTGTTTGTGCCACCTACACCATTTCAAATCCCTTATCAGGACCAACTTCCTGCTCCTGCCTGCCCCCCCTCCCCATAGGCCTGTAGGCCTGTACCCAGTGACTCTGCTGATACAGAGTGACCTTTCCCTGGGGACTCCACAGCCCCTCCTATAGAAAGCACCCCCTCATTTCCACACTCCCCCCAGAATGGGTGATGGTACTCTCCAGCTCTCCCCACCAGGTATCTGGCCTATAGCCAGATGGGGCCCACCTTCCCCTCATTCTCCAAAGGAAAAATTTCTATTTCAGCTTCTGCCCCTCCCTGCCCAGAAGGCAGGCTCTGTCATCCTGAGTCGTCCATCCTGGCACTTGGAGAAAAAAGTGAAGGATACTGTCATGGCAGTTAAGAGGAATTGAGCTTAGATTTCCTTTAGCTTGAGGAAGACAAGGTTCAAGGGAATGTGACAGGGGAAGACAAGGTAGAAGAGGATTTACATTAAAATTCTGTGTGACTTTGGACAATGCATTTATTCTTTCTGAGTCGATTTCCCCTTCTGTAAAATAGAAACAACAAAACAAGAGCTGCGAGGGTCAGATGCAGTAATCTTTGTAAACTGCAGAAAGCCAGTCTTTTGGGGCGGGGGGTGCTGCCTTCAAGCATCTGGCAGGCTTTTGTGTAGAAGAGGGTTTGCGCTTGTCCTTGTGGTCCTGGAATGCAGGGGCAGAGACCCAGGCAGTATGAAACACCCAGAACTGTCCAGTCACACAGCCTGGTTGTGCTCCAAGGTGCTCCTCCCTCCAGGCTCCCCACCCTTGGAGTGAGAGGTATAGTTGTGTGCATATGGGCCTTAGGACAATTTCACAGCCCTCTGACCTGACCCCCAACTTGGCCCTGGTGGGCATTGCCCCCTCCCCTAGGTGCATACCCTCCAACCACTTGGGTTAGTTCCCAGTTAGTTCCCAGGGGAGGTGATAGTATACACACACACACACACACACACACACACACACACACACACACATATATATATGTATATATATATGTGTGTGTGTGTGTGTGTGTGTGTGTATTGGGCCGGGGCAGGGGCAGGTTCACCAGTGTCCCAGGCTCAGCCTTCCATAGAACTTACTACAAAGCCTGCATAGGAAGTTCTGTCCCACTCTCCTCATGATAGATCAGTGGTTGCCAGGAGTTAGAGGTGGGGAGGAGAGTGTAACTATAAAGACATAGCATATGGGACTTTCTCTGGGTCACAGGTCTGTGTCTTGATTGTGGTTCCACAAACCTATACATGTTATAAAATTTCACAGAACTATATACAAAAGAAAAAAATGAAAAATGAGTGCATTTGGGGATGTCTGGGTGTCTCAGTCAGTTAAGTGTCTGACTCTTGATATTGGCTTCAGGTTATGACCTCACAGTTCATGAGTTTGAGCCCTGCATCCGGCTCTGCATGGGCTCTATGCTCTTATGCCTCTGCTTAAGATTCTGTCTTTCCCTCTGCCCCTCCTCTCTCTCAAAAAAAGAAAAAAAAGAAAAAAGAAAGAAAAGAAAAATGAGTATATTTGGTGAAATCCAAATAAAGTTTGTAGTTTTAAATGTCAGTTTCCTGGTTGTGATCATCACTATATGCACTGAGGGAAGCTGGGGAAAGGGTACACAGGAGCTCTGTGTCATTTTTGCAACTTCCATGTGAGTCCAAGATTATTAAAAATATATTTTTTTAAACACTGACTAAAAGACATATCAGTTGCAAGTTGTGGATCTTTGGATCCTGATTTGAACAAATCAACTGTAAAAATATTTATGAAATAATTAGGAAATTTGAATGACTGTACTTTTGATAATATTAAGGAATTATTGTTATTTTAGGATTTTTTTTGGTAAGTACTTGTCTTTTAGAAATATAAACAAAAGAATGTAAGGATGAAACAATCTGATGTCTAGGATTTGGAGGGAAAGTAGGTGAGGGTAGATATGAAACCAGATTGTCATGTGTTAAAAATTTTTTATGCTGAGTCATAGGGACTTGGGGTTTGTTATACTATTGGCTCTACTTTTGTATACATTTTAATATTTCAACAGTAAGTTGAAAATTATTAATGGCAATATATTTAAATTTTTTTTTTTTTTATTTTACAGAGAGAAAGAGAGTGCATGAGTCAGGGGATAGGAGCAGAGGGAGAGAGAGAGACTCTTAAGCAGGCTCTATGCCCAGCATGCAGCCTGATGCTGGGCTCCATCCCACAACCTTGGGATCATGACCTGAGCCAACATAGTCAGACGCTCAACTACTCAACTGAATGAGCCAGCCAGGCACCCCGAAACTTATAAACAGTAATAGGTAAACTTATTAACAATTAAATTACAGGGGCGCCTGGGTGGTGCAGTCGGTTAAGCGTCCGACTTCAGCCAGGTCACGATCTCGCGGTCTGTGAGTTCGAGCCCCGCGTCAGGCTCTGGGCTGATGGCTCAGAGCCTGGAGCCTGTTTCCGATTCTGTGTCTCCCTCTTTCTCTGCCCCTCCCCCGTTCATGATCTGTCTCTCTCTGTCCCAAAAATAAATAAATGTTGAAAAAAAAAAATTAAAAAAAAAATAAAAAAACAATTAAATTACACAATAATTATTACTTGTTTAAATAATAAGTATTTACTTATTAACAATAATTGAGTAAACTTATTAACAATAAGTTTTAAAAAGGAACCACACAAGGGCAGATTTCTAGGCCTCTCTCATAGAGATTCTGTTTCAGTATCTCTGGGGTGGGTCCAGGAATCTGCTATTTAGCAAGCTACCCAGGGATATTTATTCAGAAGACTAAGGTTTGAGAACCTGTGCTACAGATTGAATGCTTATATCACCCCATCAAATTCATATGTTGAAACCTAATCACCAGTGTGATGGTATTTGGAGGTGGGGCCTTTGGGAGGTGAGGACGATATGAGGGTAGAGTCCCTCAGGAATGAGATTAGTGTCCTTGCAAAAGAGACCCCAGAGAATACCCTTGCCTCTTCTCCCATGTGAGGACACAGCAAAAATATGGCCATCTGTGATCCAGGAAGCAGGTCCTCACAAGACTCTGAAGCTGTGAATGCCTTGACTTTGGGCTTCCCAGCCTCCAGAACTGTGAAAAATAACTTTGTTGTTTTTAAGCCAACCAGTCTATGGCATTCTGTTACAGCAGCCTGGACAGACTAAGACAACCGTTTCCTGTTCCCTGTTTTACTTGTGGGGCAGAGTCAAGCTGGAGGCCCTCCCAGAGGGCCGGGGTGCTGTCTTCTAGTAATGATAGTAGTAAATTAGTGTAAACATCTTACAGAGACAGCATGGTGGAGTGAAAACAGTATACCCACTGCATTCATTTGTTCATTTATTCATTCATTCCATAGTATTTACTGAGGACTCATCGGATGTCAGGCACTGCATTTGGCAGACACGCTGTATTTGCCCTTGCTTTGTGGGTGCTGACAAAAGCCTCAGTCTTGTGAGGATTTTCTACCTGGTCCAGGTGTCCCATTTCACAGCTCATACAACTGAGGCTACACTAAGGTGCCTGGCTGGTTCAGTCAGTAGTGCATGGGACTCTTGATTTCCGGTGTGTGAGTTCAAGCCTTACTCTGGGCACGGAGCTTACTTAAAACAAAAAGGAAAACAAAAACCTGAGGCTACAGAAGATCATTACATGCAACCGAAAGAGATCTGCTCTTAAAGGGGAAAGTCCTTGACTATCATCACTTGGTCTAACTTCCTCAGAGTAAATGGGAAACATGAGGCACAGGGAGTGAAGGGGATGGGCCCAAAGATAAATAATGACAAAAAAGCCATTCAGTGACCTTTTTATATACCTGTGCTTGAGATGCATTTTCTCATTTCTTCCTCTCATCAACCCTGGGAGGGAGAGAGGTTTGTCTTTCTAGGGCTGTGAATTGTCCTTCCCTCCAGAGGGAGAGAAGAAGGAGTGGGCAAGAGAGAAAGAGGTTACGCTCAGGGGGAAGAAGGCAGTGGGCACGTTAGGATGACACCCCACGCTCTGCCCGACAGCTCTCTCTGGGAGGACCACTAGGTCCCATCTTAGCTTCGTTTCCTGGAGGTGGGAAAACTCCTCCCAGCCAGAAAGCAGCAGTTCGGGCAGTGGGTGGGGCCCTGCTTCTAGGACTCCCACTGCATCCTGTGGAGTCTGAATTCCACAGCAAGTACAGCCCGTGACTTCCACAGTTGTTACCCAGCTCCCCACGGGGCTGCATTTAGGGTTTTTTTCAAGAAACAGCTTAAGGAGTGCAGCTTTGCCCCAGGCTAAGGGAGATAAGAGTTCGCTCTCCTCTTCCGGGGAGTCTTCTTTCATCACACCAGCTGCCTGGAACCAATCCTCCTCACGGGGGAGCCCTCGGCACAGAAAGTTCTTTAGTGCTTTGCAGAAAGTTCTCAGGACTTCCTGGTGGAGCCCAGGAGATTGTCTTCCCCTTTGGACCGTAAACCCTGAAAAGTGGGCTGTTCCTTATGTTACTCTCTCCTTGGAACCCTGTAGCAACAACTGACAGTTGTAAGGAACTTTTTGGTTTACAAAGTGCTTTCACCTCTCTGGTCATTTTTGAGTCCTGTGACAAACCTGGGAGGCAAGCAATGGCTCCAAAAGGTTTTCGAAATGACTTGGCCAAGAGCCACAGCCTGAAAATGGTGGAGCTGGGACCCAGCCTCCTAACTCCAGTCATGGGTCTACCCCCTGTCCCACACATGAGTGTTTAGCACATGTACTGTTTAAGAGCTACCTCATATGACCCACTGGTAAATCAGGGAGAGAACAAATTGGCTTGGAAGGGAGCTAGACACTTTTCTAAAAACGGTCTCCTGGGAAAGTAGATGATAGCACAGACATTTGTGCCTGGATCCATGTTAGAGTATTAACAGCATTAAGTTCGCCCACCATCCTCAGTAACCTTGACACCACCTTAGATTTCTCACTCACTTTTTTTTTTTTAATGTTTATTTATTTTTGAGAGAGACAGAGTGTGAATGGGGGAGGGGCAGAGAGAGAGAGAGAGAGGGAGACACAGAATCTGAAACAGGCTCCAGGCTCTGAGCTGTCAGCACAGAGCCCAACGCGGGGCTCGAACTCATGAGCTGTGAGATCATGACCCGAGCCGAAGTTGAACGCTCAACCAACTGAGCCACCCAGGCGCCCCACTCACTCACTCTTTTGAGACCCTTGCAAAATCTGTCGGCACAGGTCATATTCCGCACATTCTACAGATATAGCACCCAGGAGAGAAAGTCATTAAGGTGAGCTGCAGGTAGAAGGGGAAAAAAGAGAAAGACACAAAAAGGAGACAAGATACAGAGAGAAGGGGTTCAGGAAAAGAAGGCTATCTGAGGGTCACTTGAGTGGAGGGTCTCTGCCTCTGGGAAGCAGGTATATGGTAGACTACCACTGAGATACCCAGAGCTTCTGTGACCTTGAAAGCAATTCCCTCCCCACAGGGGTGCCCAGAGGACACAGTGCAGGCTGCTGGCTCTGAGACAAACTGAGAAGGGTGAGAAAGTCCCAGCCAATCAATCCCAGCTCCAATGGGGTGTGAGTCTCCCAGCAAGCTCTGTAGCTGAGTTCTCATCCATCCCCCATGCCTGCCCAGCTACCATACATCATCCCCCTCTGCTCCCTCACCACAGGCAAGAGCAAATATGCACAGGATGGATAGAGAGCTTCAGCCTACACGGGCAACACACAATTCTCTGTACAGCTGCAGGGTCCAGGCACAGATAATCCAGTGCAACAGATAATCCAGTATTTGGCTCCAGGGGTCACAAGCTGGGGAAATCTCAGCTCTCAAAATCATACAAGGAAGCCATCTGGACTCCAAGAGTCTGGGAAGGCCTCTGCTTTCCTCTGTTGTCCTTCAAAGTCCTTACCTGGGACTTGCTAGGAATAGCCAGTCTCACCCCAGGTGAGACTCTTCCAAGGAGAGAGTAACATAAGGAACAGAAACTCTCTTCCAAGGAGAGAGTAACATAAGGAACAGAAATCTTTCCTAGAAGCAGACAATAAGCCCAACCATTGTTTTTCAGATAGTTACAGTTGGGTTGCCTGGCACCAAGGTGCAGAGAAAATTTGCTACAAAGAGATAGAAGGAATGTTGCTACCAACACCCTGTGTGACATTGGGAAAGTCATGTTGCCTGGTCTGGGGCCCTTTCCTTCAGGTGTATAATCACTACTTTATTGCAGGGGTTCCCAAACCAGGCTGAACTGTAAACTTACCTGGAGATTTATTTTTTAAATAGTTTCCCAGGCCTCCCCTCAGACCAAAAGAATCCATATTTTAGTGGTGGGGCCCAAGAATCAACATCTTTGACAAGCTCTTTAGGTGTTTTTGATGCCCAACCAGGTGGGAAAATTATACGCTTTAGGCCTCTTAAAGCTGTCAAACTGTTCAATCTAATGAGCTAAGTAAGCAGAGTTCTATAATCTGGAAGAATTTGGTCTCCGATAAGCCATCTACAAATAATCAGGCAGGCCCCACACCTTGGCCTGAAACTCCAAGTGTCAACTGGCTCCTGACCCAGATGTCAGCTCCTAGGTGCTGGATTTATTTGCCTGCCCCTACCACTCTCTCCCCTGTCCTACGTATGGGCACTGATCATCAGGACAGATAAATAGTGCTCATTCCAACCTGTATACTCTGGTCTGGGCTTAACCCAGCCTTCCCCTCCTGGCTCCTATCAGCCAGTTTGTGAATCCAGCCTTGAGAGCCCCAAATTCCTACTGCCATGCTCTCTGACCTGATAACTATTGCTCAAGTCTCTTTATATTCATAGAAAAGAATTTCTTGAAATGAAAACATAGTGCAGGAAAAATAGCACAATAGAAACTTGTGTTTAGAAGTAGGTCCATATTCTAGAAGTAGATCTGTGTTCTAAAAGTGGAAGATCCCACCTCCTCCATGTAGAGATGTCTGCCTTGAAAAAATGAAGTATTTAATCTAGCAGCTATGATTCTGCTGCACTTTTATTATGTGTGAAGCATAGAGCTAAACACTCTACATATGCTATCTCATTTAATCCTTTTCTTTTGAGATAAGACTTTTTTTTTTTTTTTTTTAATTTACAGATGAGAATACAAAGACTCAGAGAAGTTGGGTAACTTGTCCAAAGGAAGACCTGGGATTCTAATTTACACCTAATTCTTAACATCTATGACGCTGTTTCCCCAGTATCCTCATTTGTAAAATGGGAGTAACATTGTCTTCATGGTATTGTTGAAAGAGATCAAACGGAAGAAACTTAAGTAATGGAAGCAAACATCTCAGAGTCTCCTGGGAGACATGTACCAAGAGAGGTTCAGCAAAACACCTCTCTGCTCCCTTCCTTCCCCTGAAAAATATTAGATCTGTCAGCTACTTCTACCAGAACAGAGGAAGGCCAAATTGGGAGAATAAATGTGGGTTGAAGAAATAAGAATGTAAGGTGGGGATTCATGCCAAATCATAAATGTAGGCATAATAACAATACTAGGCAAAAGTAATCTGGGGATCACAGCGGATCCCAAGAGTCCAAATGATGCAGCAGTGATGTTTCAAACCAAGGCAAGGGTTTTTTTTTGGGGGGGGGGCAGTGGTTAAATGAAATGCTTGAGGGGGTACCACTTATCTCTGATAACTGCCATGGCAGATGTAGAAGACTGAGGAAAAGTGAGTATCACATCTGTTGAGAGGGAGACAGCTTCTGGGCAAGAGTCAAGGTTCAAGTCAAGATGTGATGGGAACACTGTGATGGAAACCAGCCAGGTGACATGAAATCAGGATACGTGTAGAAGCCTTGAAGTCAAGAGTTCCAGGTAGGAAGAGCCATGTTTGACAGCTGATTGTGGGGAGATAGTCGAGGGTGGGAGTGGGGACGTGAGAAAAGGGCAAGGTGGAGGGGTTACTAAGGTGATCTCAGTGAGTGGCAGTGTGAGGAGATGACTGCCAGGTGGGCCATGACAATTCCTGAAGGACCGTCACCCTAAATCCACTCTGGTCATCCCAGTAGGTGACCTTAGGCTCAGCTCCAGGCCCCAGTGGTGAGGCAGTCTTTCCATAAGCAGGTGTTAGGGTTTTCAGTCATCTCAGGAAAGACAGAAGGCAGCTTAATCTGCAGCAGAGGCTGCCAGGCAACTTGAGAGCTGTTGTCATACCCCAGCAGGAGAGGCTGTGAGGTAGAAAAGTGAACAGAGTTTGCTGGGAGGCTCCGCTATGGTGGGCAGAAAGAAGTCCAGCAAGATGACAGGAGTGAGGGGTGGCTAGGTCTCAGTGCTGGTTGGGGAAGAACTTACCATCACTCAGACCTGTTTCAGCAGGGCTCACGTCAGCTAGCAGGGTGGACAGCTCCCAGACCCTGGAAGTTTTCAAACAGTTGCCCAGTGGCTAGGAGATGCTGTAGAGAGTTGCCATCATGGCAGGAGGTTAAACTAGACCACGGTTTTTCAGCCTTTCTTGGGAACTGTTTCTTCAAATGACAGCTTAGGCGAAGTCCAGTAAATACAACACTGCTTCTCAGGTTGAATTTGGGGTAAGGACCAGGCTCCCAGGATTCCCACCTCTAAGGAACTGTTGGCATTTCCTGAAGCACAGTTGAAAACTAGCAACTGGACAGTCTCTAAGATCCTCTCTCTCTCTCTCACTCTCTCTCATCTGTCTACCAATTATCTATCTATCTTAGGCTCCATGCCCAGCCCGAAGGCCAATGCAGGGCTTGAACTCACAACCCTGAGATCAAGACCTGATCTGAGAGCATGAGGCAGATGCTTAGCCAACTGAGTCACCAAGGTGCCCCTCTAAGATCCTTTTAATTAATTTCTTTGTTTATTTTGAGAGAGGCAGAGGCAGAATCCCAAGCAGACTCCATGCTCTCAGTCCAGAGCCTGATGTGGGGCTTGATCCCACAAACCTTGAAATCATGACCTGAGCCAATATCAAAAGTCACATGCTCAACTGAATGAGCCATCCTGGCACCCCTAAGATCCTTTTATTCATTTATTTTTATGTTTATTTTGAGAGAGAGAGAGTGAGCAGGGGAGGGGCAGAGAGAGAGGGGAGAGGGAATCCCAAGCAGGCTCTGTGCTGTCAGCATAGAGCCCGACGTGGGACTCAATCCCACAAACCTAAGATCATGACCTGAGTGGAAACCAAATGTTGGGAGCTTAACTGACTGAGCCACCAAGGTACCCCGGCTAAGATTGTTTTTATTTTATTTTTTTATTTTTTATTTAAAAAAAAATTTTTTTTAACGTTTATTTATTTTTGAGACAGAGAGAGACAGAGCATGAACAGGGGAGGGGCAGAGAGAGAGGGAGACACAGAATCTGAAACGGGCTCCAGGCTCTGAGCTGTCAGCACAGAGCCCAACGCGGGGCTCGAACTCACGGACCGCGAGATCATGACCTGAGCCGAAGTCAGACGTTTAACCGACCAAGCCACCCAGGCGCCCCTAAGATTGTTTTTAATGTTAAAATTTGGTAAGCCTTGGGGCGCCTGGGTGGCTCAGTCAGTTAAGCATCCGACTTCAGCTCAGGTCATGATCTCACACTCTGTGAGTTCAAGCCCTGCATCGGGCTCTGTGCTGACAACTCAGAGCCTGGAGCCTGCTTCAGATTCTGTGTCTCCCCCTCTCTCTGCCCCTCCCCTGCTCATGCTCTGTCTCTCTCTGTCTCAAAAATAAATAAAAACATTAAAAATAAATAAATAAAATTTGGTAAGCCAAGACTGGAGCTTGAACATGCTGTGCTGGTACCTTAAAATAATTGTCTTGCTCCAAAAGTTTGGACATTGTCTCTCAGTTCTTCCTGCTTACATACCCTGAAGCTGGTTGCTTCCTCTGATGGCCCCATGGTTTTGTTTTCTATGTGCAGCCTCCATAATAAGAGCAAGCAAAATGCCCGCTGCCTGGGGCTGGGACATAATCACAGTGTGTTTGCCAGGGCTAGATCTCATTGTGCAAGGGATGTTTATAGACACAGGTGGTCTGGGCTGAGCAGTCATCCAAGAGGAATTTATTCAACATTCGCTGGGTATTTTCTCTCTGTGCTAGGCTTCATGGGAAGATAATGTCCAATAAGACGTGATCCCTGTCTCCGAAAAGCATCCAGTCTATGGGAGAGACAGCCTTGTAAATGTGGAGCACAAAATGCCGGGGAGTCACAGAGGAGCACATGATGGGCAGCAGGGAGTGGGGCAGATGTCAGGGAAGGCTCTGGATGCTTAAGTGGAGTTTTGAAAGACATAGATGAATTAACTTGATGAAGGGGAAATGGGCAGTTGAGGCAGGCAAAAGTATCTAAAAAGACCAGAACAGTGGTAAGAAGAGCACAGTGTATTCAAGGAACTGCTGGTCATCCAGAATGTCTGGAGCTAAGGCAGTGGGTGGGGGTCTAGCACAAGATGAGCCTGGAGAAGTTGACCAGATCCTGAAGCTCCTGTGTCCTGTGAGCTGATCCAAAGGGCCTTGGTTCTGAAAGCTCTAGGGAGCCCGGGAGGATTCATAATGCTTCAAACCAATGTTTCTTGCAGCCCTTCTAGTTCCTGAGGTCCAGAGAGTTCAGAGGTAGCCCTGTGAATGTGAGGGATATGAGCCTGCTCAGTGGACGTTACCAACGACACCATTAAGTCTGGGGCCTGGACAGTCACTTTCTATTCCTGGCTTGGCTCCTGATGCAGACAATGACCTTTAAGCCACCTCTTCTCTTTCTGTGCCCTGAGCCTCTCCTTCAGCAGAACAGGGACAAAAATGCTGCCACCACCGTGCCACATTAGAATTGCCAAGACCAGAGTGTTCCATGCAGCACAAAGCAAGTTCTCCTTAGAACACGAAGCCTTTTGAAATAAAGTTTGGAGAAATCAGAAATGTTTAACGCATGCATTTTGTTCTTTAGTTGACAGCAGGAAGATTGGCATACCTGTGTCTCAGAGCAAGGGCTGATTCAAGAGCCACCCATGACTTCCCAGGGCCTGAGCTGGCTGCTGGAGCTGGGGTTAGGGGTAACTGGGAGGCTGCCATCTTATCTGAGCTGGAAGTAGGGGAGGACAGGGTTGGTGTAGAGGGCAGCAGAGCATCTCACCAACTAGCAGGTTCCTGCTGTCCTCACAGGGTTGTGAGGATTGAGATAATCCATGCAAAGGGCTTACACAGCGCCTGACACGTGGTGAGCCTCCAGTCATCTATGCTAGTGGTTACTGCTAACGTGTATATATTGTGAGGTCAGCTCTGAACTCATCGGGCCTTTCTGTATGGAGCACATATTCTTTGAGACCTTGATATCGTCTACCTCTTATTCTCTATTACAAGCCAAAATCTTCATGGTGGGTGCCATGATCTGGCAAGATGTGCATCCCCACAGTACCCAGCAGTGTTCTTTAGCCTTCCTTGCCCCTCTTCTGAGATGGCACTGGCCTTATAGTAGTTCATGTCAGGGTCTCACTTGCTGAACTGTGAGCTCCTCAAGGGAATGAACCTATATACTGCACCCGGAAACACTCATGTTTAGCTTGACCCTGCTTCAAGTCCTCAGCACTTGTTCTCTCTACCTGGGGCTTATCCTCAACTCATGTATCAACTACCACCTCTGCTGAGTGGGCTCTCCTGACCACTAAGTTACTGCCTCCACTCCACATTCTAGCACACTATTTTTTTTTTTTTTAATTTTCATAGCACTACCAGTATTTGAAATAATCTTACTGGTTTATTCATTTGTCTTCTCCACAAGGAGATAAGCTCCATGAAAACAGGGGCCTTATTTATCTTGTCTGTTGTATTCCCCAGTTTTCCTAGAACTGTGCTTGGCATACAATAGGTGCTCAAAAAATATTAACGGATGCTGAATCAATGCTAAATCAAATGACTGGGGGTGGGCATTTATACCTCTCCTCCAAGACTGAATAAGGTCAGGGTTGTAGAGACTACAAAAAACAGAACATGTGGTTCCTGCTTCCAAACTGGTTGAAGAAAGAAGCAGAAGAACTAAGACCAGGTGCCAGATATGAAGCACGATGGCAGAGGGAAAAGAGACTCAGGCTGCGGCCAGAACACAGCTTGAGGGCAGGGACCATCCTACTCATCTTCCTACATGGCGGTTGGAGTAAGCGCTCTGTGAGTGCCTGCTGAATTGTCCTGGGCAGACAGCCCACTGTGGTAATGCCAGCGGACTGGTGAGATACAGACACTGTGTAGAAGCTGGCCTTGGTTTTGCAGATATTACTACTCAGTAAGTTCCAATCTGTGGATGTGGAGAGATTCACTTAAATTCAGAGTATTTAAATATAGGTACACATACAAGATCATGTTTTGGCTAAAATCCATGTTATTTATTTATTCAACAAACAACTCAGTATCATCTATGTTCCAGGCCATGTCCTTGGCACTGGGAATGGAGATAAACTCTGGCCCTCAAGGAGCTCACAGTCTAGTGGGGAAAAAAAGATACATACATAAATAATTATACTTTAAAGTACATAAAGGGAGACCACTATGGGAGGCAAGAGCAAAGGAACCAATCCTAAGGTTAATGTCCGTAGGAAAGAAAGATCTGGCTAATGGGAGGGTTTTTTTTGTGAAGAACAGATAAGGCAATGGTTCTCAAAGTGTGACTGGTGAATTACCTACATCCCAATCATCTGGAGCACATCTTAAACGCAGATTCCCAGCACCTTCTGAAAAGATTATGATTCAGCAGGGTGGGGGACCTGAGAATCTGCATTTTAAAGTGCTCTAAGTAATTCTACTGCAACTTAAAGTTTGAGAACTTGTGAGATAAGGTTTGCTCTTTACACCAGAATGAAGAACGATTTCCGCATCTGAAACACTGATTTGGTCTTTAATGACAGGAGGGGGAGTAGAAAAGAGTGGTATTGACATTTATGAAGCTCTACTGTAGTCTACGTGTAAGTCTGTTTAAATTCTCACAGTAATCCTACGAGGTAGATATTATTATGGTCCACATTTTACAGATGGAGAAATAGAATCAAAGGCTTTAGATAATTCGTTCAACATTACAGAGCTAATGAATCCCAACACGACATCTGAGCCCAGATTCACTTAACTCTAAAACTCGTCCACTTCCCGTAACACCATGTCGCACCAGGGTACAAATTTATTGACTGTCACAATTTTCTTTTGGTTCTTTGCCAGATCTTGCCAGGTAAGTTATAAAGAGCAGCCAGATGGCATTCTGACCATGTCCAATATAACTGTCCATGTATACATTCTTTGCTGGCAAGTGGGGATATAGAGCAAAGCTGGGAGGAACGAGCAGCCAATTAATTCTTATTTCTTCTTCCATCATCTTATTTCTTCTCACACTCTGGTGGAGGTGTTATAAAAATGTACTATGGCCAAGAAGTGGGTCCATCCAGAGGGAAAAGCACACATCGCTGGATACCCATGAAAGCAACTCCAACCTGATGTCAAAAATTCCTGGGACTCGAAACATCCAGACTCAAGTTTCTCAAAAAATGAACTGTCAGAACAGAGGCAGATCCAGAATTTGCATTAGGAAAGAGCTCAACCTTTAGAGAAACTGTGAAAGGCTAGCAGCTTTTTCAGCTTTAAATACACACGATCTCTTTCTACACACAGACTCAGAAGTACAACAAAACAGACACAGCTCAGAAAACAATGGAAAGACCAATCCCATCTCTAGAGCTTAGAGACAGGCCCAACCTATAAACAATCTTCCATAATAAAGAACATATACACACACAGTCTAAAACTCCTGGTTACATTCTCACTTACCAATTCAGTGTCACACAGGCAAACCGCAGGCAGGAGCGGCAAAGTTGGAGCACATCAGATCAGGAAAAGGAAAGGCATAATAAAGGGGGTCGATGACAATACTGGGGGGGCTCTGGTACCTCAGATTCAGAAGGCTGGTGTGTAACCACCACCTTCTTCTATCACTGAGCTGGGAGCCACAACAATGACACTACAAACCAAATGTGAGTTTTCAGTGCTGGAGAGCTCCTTTCTTGTATTTGGCGTTTCAAGCAACTGCTGAGTCCAAAGATAGGTTTTGATCAGTCCACTGATTCACACTGACACCAAGGACAGCACAGAGGTTAGATTTCACTGTTTAGTGTAAAAAGACTGTAAGCCAGACTTTATTTTATTGCTACATTTTCCCCACACCCAATCTGGGAACATTTGCTTCCACCTACTTTTTCATTTAATACTGGCATGGTTTAGAGTTGTTTAAATTTTTTTTTTTCAACGTTTATTTTTTTTTGGGGGGGACAGAGAGAGACAGAGCATGAACGGGGGAGGGGCAGAGAGAGACACAGAATCGGAAACAGGCTCCAGGCTCCGAGCCATCAGCCCAGAGCCTGACGCGGGGCTCGAACTCACGGACCGCGAGATCGTGACCTGGCTGAAGTCGGACGCTTAACCGACTGCGCCACCCAGGCGCCCCTAGAGTTGTTTAAAACAAACAAAGCAAAACATGCAAATCTGGATCAATCCTTTCCTTACAGAAGTGTTGATTTGTTGACACTGTACTGACTCCCCCCCTCCAAATACACAGCTTCTAGAGGAGGAGGTACCACAAACTATGGTTTAACAGTACGCAGGCACCATACTGGTGTATTTAACTACACTTGAAATCTACAAGACCCTCCAAACCAGCTACACTAAAGGCAACTCTGGGGACATCTACATTAAGTCTTAATCCTGATAGCAATATCTGGTTGTTCTAGATTCTAAACAGGATATTTGGGCTATGCCTTTGGTCAGCCAAGGGGCACACAGGAAGAGTATGCAAAGCCCACGTCTAACTACAGCAGGTTGTCAAGCTTATTACCCTGTCACAAGTTTATACATATGAGGAACTAATCATTTGGGAGCTGTACGGTGCATAGCACTATTACACTGTGTAAAGTAAAATCAACCATCCTGTGGATCCTTAGCTCTCTCTGGTTATGACCTCAAACACTTAAAAAGGAAAGCTTAAATACGCTGGCAGAGAATTCTCAGAATGTCTGCTACCTTCATTCCTGAATATCAAGTAAAAGGGCTCACCTCCATGACTACTACTTGCAATAAGCACACAGGTCAACTCATTAGAGACTGCTCCTTATATCTGTTAAGCTCCAAAAGTTCAAGGGGGCAGGTGGGCTTTAAAAAACTATCCAGGGCTGAGCAGATGCTGTAAGCCAATCCTTACAGCTCTAAGTCTTATCCTGGTTCTGGGCACATTTCAGCTCTGCTCCAAGTCCACTTTGCTCCAATTCAGCGATGACAGACATATATTTGAATTCATTTGGTCTGAAGTTAAAGGTCTCCACTAACTCGTAGGTCTCCTTCCGGTCAGTGGCATAGAAGAGCTGAACTTGGTTGGCAATGCACTGTGCCTCAGCAACATTCTGTAAGGTAGAAAGAGTAATGAGGTCCTTCCCTGCACAGGGCCATAAAGCTCTATCTCTGAGTCCTGTGACAGGTGGAGGGGCCTTACCCAGGAGTCACTGCTTCCAGAAAGCTTCTCTGACTCCTTGACATCCAAGTCTTTGTTAGGTGCCCCTTGTCTGTGCACCCAAATTACACCATGCTGACCTCTACCATAGTATGTATCATATTAAATTGTATGTCCTTTTTTTCCCTCTTTTGCTTTTTTTGTGTCTTCCCTAGTATGAATTCCTCAAAGTATGTGCTTGCTCTACATTCCTGCACATGGTCATATCTGGTCAATGTTTGCTAAATAAAGTAACAAATATGTCTAAAATTTTCCTTTTCATTCAGTTCCTCAGTAACTGTTAGGTATATCTCAAGGGAGGGAAAAAGAGCAATAGTTACCCACCTCCAAGAACCAGTTTGTGAGTCAGTACTAAGTTCTTGACTAACCAGACATACTCTTGAATAAACACTGTTCCTGAAACCACCTCAGTCAGAAAACTAGTGCCAAAGTCAGCTGTGTGGTTCTACAGTTTGTCCACAAATTCTAAGACACTTTTTTCTTTGAGGGAGCCTAGTTTCCCTTTCCTTGAGTGTAGGCTGTACGTACTGACTTGCTTCTTCCAAATGGACCACGGTGAAATGAAGAATGACTTCTACTAAGTCACAGAAGACACTGCAGCTTGTGTCTTGCTATCCCTCTTGAATTGCTCTGGGGAAAGTCAGTTGCCAAAGTCATTAGGACATTTAAGTAGCCCTATGAAGAAGCCGATGTGGCAAGGAAATGAGGCTTCTTGCCAACAGCCATGCCACAGGGTTAGAAGTGGGTCGTTGAGCCCAATCAACCTTCTTTTCAGATGACTACAGCCTGAGCGAACATCCTGGCAACTTCATGAGAGACTCTATGCCCAGAGCCATCCAATTGTACTGCTCCTGAATTCCTGACCCACAGAAACTGTGAGGTAATAAATTTTTTTGTCTTAAGCCACTAAATTTTGGAATAATTTGCTATGCAAATCTACCAGCAAAGCTCCACGGAAGAGAAGGGTCCACCTTGTCTAAAGCTCAGCTGTGGAGAAATGGTACACTCACTCCATGTAACAGAGATAGGGTCAGGACACAAGCTACACTCTCAAAACCTTACAAAAGAACTACCTCAAACAACTATTACTTTTGCTTCCTATGCAATCCTCTAGTTCTAGCTGGTCAGAGGCACTTACTCATCATCACTGTGTTCATATGGCCAAAACCCAACTGCAAAAGATAGTGGGAAATTCCCACTAAAACTAACTGCCAAAAGTGTGCTATGTCTAGCTACAGAATGATGAAAATGGATTTATGAATACCATAGGCTGCTTTACCTCCATTTCCTCCCATGGGGCTTTCAGGTCATTTCTCACAGGCAGGGACTAATCTCTGAGACTGGATTTTCAATCAAAAGCCTTCTTCCAAAACTCTGGGTATTTCAAATTAATAGAATTTTAGAGCTGGAAGGAGCCTCAGAGATCACCCAGTCTTCATTTAATAGGCCAGGAAGTAAAAGAAGATGAGGTTCAGGGATGGGTCCAAGGTCATATGACTAGCAAATGGCAGAGCCAGGACCAGTCCTCTGGACTCCTAGACTGGTACTCCCTCTACTTCATCCTGATACTGTTTCTGGTGGGGCAAGATAATTAAGACTGGTCAAAACTGATAACTACTTCATCAATTTTACCTTTCCTCTACTCAAACATGCCTCAAGAGTAAACCATTTCTAAAGCAAGTGCACTGCCATAATTGGAGGCAGATACCACTACTTTCTGGTCCTATGAACTATAGGGACCTCCAATTATCAACTTTAATTCAAGGCTCAGAATAGTGGAGGTAAAGGTAGTTTTAGCTGTATTCATTTTAGAACAGTGCTGTCCACACTGTAGAGTGCTAGGGGCTCTGTGGAGGTGGCTCAGGTCCCTTTACCTGTGTCGGCTGTTATATCAGAGGTTTTACATAATAAGATTTTGTTTGGATAAAGGGTTCTAACCACTAGTATGGGAGACGTGTATTTGTCTCTCACAGAGGGTTATGGAAAGCCCCCTCCCCCTGCCTTAGGTCTCAATATGAAGCAATAGTCTCCCTTTCTAGGACCCAAGAAGATAAATATATTCATTCCTATGTTGCTCAATAAGGAGGTATATTAAATAGACTGATTCCTCCCTTTCTTTCAATCTTCATAGATACTATCAACTTACCAAACCCTGTCCATTTTACTATCTACTTTTAGGGCCCCTCTCTCTCCATCACCCTTACTACTCCACTTCAGGTCTTCCCTATCTCTTGCTAACACTATTGCAACTGTCTTCTAAATGATCATACTGACTAGGCTAGAACTAAAATATATTTAGGAAGCAAATAATTAAGGTAAATGGCCTTGAAGTCCAACTCTTTATGGGTCACTCCCTGTTCAAAAACCTTTAATGACACTTTCATGTTCTCAGGATAAAGCCAAACCTCTACACACAACCCACCAAATGTTCCTTTTAATATATGTTATATCGGGGCGCCTGGGTGGCGCAGTCGGTTAAGCGTCCGACTTCAGCCAGGTCACGATCTCGCGGTCCGTGAGTTCGAGCCCTGCGTCGGGTTCTGGGCTGATGGCTCAGAGCCTGGAGCCTGTTTCCAGTTCTGTGTCTCCCTCTCTCTCTGCCCCTCCCCCGTTCATGCTCTGTCTCTCTCTGTCCCAAAAATAAATAAATGTTTAAAAAAAAATTAAAAAAAAAAAAAAAAGAAAAAAAATAAATATGTTATATCAAAAATCATATATATGTATAAAAAATATCATATATATATATATATATACATAAATAAAATACCAAACTGTAATACCTCCAGTCATTTTATGCCTCCGAGCATCATGTACTTTTGCTATTCCCTTTGCCTGGAACATTCTCCCTCACCTCCCTTTTTATCTGGCTAAATTCCTGCTCATCTTTGAGATTCAGCCCAGGGATCTAGGATCTCCTTCCTCCTTCTGGGCCAGGTAACAAACACCCCCTGCATAAGCATCCCAGTACTCTACCCTAAGCACTGACTGCATTCCAATGAAATCATCCATTGACACAGAGGTGGAACCAAATAAGGTTTTCAAATATTCTACTAAATTTCGGCATTAAAGTTATCAGTTCTCAATTCTGTATGTTTCTCTTCATTTGCCTTACTGTTTTTGGAAGTACTATGCCAAAGTGCAAATTCATGAAAGAGCAGCAAGGGATCATATATTCATATTACATCTCTAGATTTCCCATCTCGGAGTCACAGGCTCTACAATAAACTCTAACATGTCTAGTTCTGTACTGCGAGTAAGAAACTCACAGTCACATTGATTTCTATGAGGCAAATGTATATTGTTTGGCATGCTGTCCAATATTATAAGGCCAGGAAGCAAATTTTAATCTTGATGAGGCCTGTGCTGCAGTTTGAGACCACCAGAGTGAGGTGGTAAAAATGCCAGAGCAGAAGGGCCTCCTGTGACCTCTAGAGTCCACACTTTCAATATGGTTAGATGCTGGGCTTTGCTGAAGTCCAGAAAAGAAAGTCTCTGTGTTACTCCCTCCTTCCTGTGGTCAAATCTTAAACCTTGTCATTAGCAGTAACTATATCCCCTCCAAATCTCAATTTGAAACATCCACAGTTGGTCTATATTTTCCTATCTTTTAAGCTCACTCCCACCTTCAAAAATCTTTTAACGCCACCAGAACTCACAATTCTTATGGTCTCTAAACCTTCCTTATGTTTTCACTTCCCTCTTTAGCCAGCTTGCATTCCACAGTCAGTAATTATAATCATTCTTTTGCACTCACCTTTAACTTCCCAGTCTCTTATACTTCATTAGACCACTTGGCTGAACTATAACCCCAGATAAATCCAAATCTCAGCCCTCTCTCTGTGCCTGTACCCACACAGCCAGTCTCTCTTTCATTCTCCTAGACCACATGTTGACAAACACTTTCTGTAAAAGGACACATGGCTAGTATCTGAGGTTCTCCTGGCCCTACAGTCTCTGTTGCAACTACTTAACTCTGATGTGGACCTAAAGCAGCCATAGATAATATGTAAATAATAAGTATGGCTGTGTTCCAATAAAACTTTATTTATAGGCACTGAAATTTGAATTTCAAACACTTTTCATAGGCCATGAAATATTACTCTTCTTTAGTTCTGCTCCTTCCCCCTCCAACCATGTAAAGATATAGAAAACATTTTTAACTCACGGCCCTTCTAAAAGCAGATAATGCATTGGATTTGGCCCACAGGCCGTGGTTGCCAACTCTGTCCTGGGAAACCATTTCACTTTCTCTTTTCCACTCAATTGTCCAACACCTATTCTTCCATCTTCCCTCTCAGCTGATGACCTTTCTTTCTAAGCAATCTAGAGAGAACTTCTTCAAGATACCACCCACACCTTTATCCACTTAACTGTATTTGTGTCTGTATATATTCTGGCTTCTCTCCTATTATGATATTTCTGGCAAAGATCAATCCCTCATTTCCAGACTTGCCCACTCAAAAATACTTCAACAATTCTCTCCTCTTTCTCCTGAATTATCAGTATTTCCCTCTCTACTGAATCTTTCCACCTGCATATAAATATAATGTTATTTCTCTCATATTTAAAACAAAAACATTGTTGTCCCCACATCTCCCACTCCAGCTGGTGTCTCATTCTCTCCTTCCCTTCACAGAACCATCCTTGAAAAGACTTGTTTATGCTTACTCTTTGTAATTTTTCTTCCCATTCTCTCTTAAATGTACTCCAATGTTGCTTTTGTCCTACCACTCCTCTGAAACTGTCCTTAAAAAGCTCGCTAATGACTTCCATGTTGTGACATCTAGTAAATTCTCAGTCTTCATCTCATTTGCACTACCAGCAAGTGAGACTTGGCCAGTTGAGCATTCCCTATTCCTTGAGACATTACATCTTAGCTTTCAGGGCATTTTACCATCTTAGTTTTCCTATCTCACTGACTATTCCTTTTAAATCTTTGCTGAAGCTTCCTCATGTCTCCAGGCTCAGTTCTTAGACCTCTTTTCTTTTTATCTTCATTTACTTCCTTGGTGATTGCATTCAGTCTCATGGTGTTGTTTTTGTTTTTAATGTTTATTTATTTACTGTGAGAGAGGAGACAATTTCACACACAGCTCAATCTCACAAACCCACAGACCATGAGATCATGACCTGAGCCGAAATCAAGAGGTGGATGTGCAACTGCCTGAGCCATCCAGGTGCCCCAGTCTCATGGTTTTAAATAATAATCTGCCTGCTGACAACTCCCATATTTATATCTCCAGCCTGGACCTCCCCCCTGAACTCCAGGCTCACTGGAGTTCTACTGCCTACTGCTTGGATATCTAAAAGTTATCTCAGATTTAATATATCCAAAATTGAGCTCCAGATCTTCCTCTCAAATCTGTTCTTCCTGAAATCTTATCTATCTAAGTTAATGGCAACTCCATTCTCTTGGATAGGATTTTGGGTGACTGCCAGTTGAGTGTGATGGTGGAAAGAAGAATGGGAGAAATAGGACTGAACAGTTTTAGGGATAATAGGGAAGAAGAGTTCCAGTTCTGGTTCCAGACTTGGGGCTTACTGCTACTATGAGATACCAGCTGAGTGTCCTCACTTTTTCCTTCTCTGTAAGTGGCTGGTAAAGAGAGAGAGGAAAAATAAATGGGTGCTGTAATGAATCTTGGGGGGAAGAGGCACTAAAGTGTCCACTGTCTTGAGGACATCCTGAACTTAAATCCTGCCAAATAAGAGAGACAGAGATGAGCAAGGACTAGACAAACCAGCTGTACAAGAACCATAAAACTGCTCCTGGCCCTGGATATACAGAAAGAACAAACACAATGGACATCATTACCTATGGACATATGGTTGATGCTCTACAGGAAAAGGAGGAAGAGAAATCACTATGTATGATGAAGGTAGTACACATGAACAGTGTGCAGGAAGATAAGAGATTGAGAACTATTCTAGACTTTGAACTCTTCCTTATACTTAAGAAGCCAATTGCTCGTCCACACTCTCTTACTTGAAACCCTTCAGGCCAGATGTGTTTTGGAGTCAGAATTATTGTATTCTATAAAGGCGATAGGTACATTAGGCAACACCCCATAAGCAAACACATTAATATTTCCTTAGTAAAATGTATGACTATTCTACATCAAGTGGGATTAATAAGGACTATAAGTGGCCTTACATCAGTTTAAATGAAGATTTAGCTACCAAGTAAGTTCTAGTCAGGTAAGGTTTTGTGACCAAATGAATTATGAGGAAACCTTGTTTTCAGAGCTTATGGACTTCAAAATTGTGAATAAGTGATTGAGTTAGTGATTGCACTAACTTTAACTTGGAGGAGCTCTTGCGAGACAAAATTATGACCAACTTTAAGTAAGAAACAAGTACATGTAGGTCTCTGGAATTTTACCTCTCATGATCTTTGGCAGAAGGATAGTACCTTCAGGGCCACCAAGTAAATCCAAAGAGATGAAAGTTAATTCTTACCAGAAATGTGGTATCCATTTCTGCTGTCATCAGCACTATGCCCTTTTCCTCCTTAAGTTCAGGGTAGTGATATAAAACCAACTGGCTGGCTGCAGCATCCCCTCGGGTCTGTAAGGACAAACACTTATCAAGGCTCAATAAGGTACCACCACACAAAACTGCAATTTCAGAGCAATAGAGAGTCTGGAGGAAATTTGGGCTCTTAACAGCCCCTTGGGTGGCCAGTGAGTCAGAGGCCTGGCCACCTGGTCAGGCTTGCCAAGGCACCGTGAAACTGACAGTTTGCACAGTGTTATTTGTGTCTTCAATTGAAAAGGGTTTGGCTTTTTTCCCAGAAAATGTTTACAGTAGGCAGTGAATCCTTCATCATGGCCATATATTTAAAAACAAAACGGCACAAGCAGCTACCAAATCAAGTTCTAAAGAAAGCAATATGCCTGTGTAATTGCCACTTTTATGGACTAGTGCATTTCACAGTTGAAATCTACTCCCCTTGGCTGGCTCTGAAGACTGAGCTCTTTTAAGCTGCAGCAAACAGCTGGAGAGTTTGCACATGGGCCAGATTTGTAATGTGCAGTTTTAAAATATAATCTGAGTGGGAGATAGGGGGGAAAAGAAGAATGGGAACATCATAATTTCATGAAGAGTGGAGAGGGTAGTGGTTATCAGACCTCAGTCCAGACTAGGAACAGAGGCTGGGTTCAAAGTTAAAGCCTTCATATAGTACAGGAGGAAACAACTATACATTTAAAAAAGATCTCTGGGTTTCATCTCTAAATTTCAGCAAGAGTCTTTCTAACTATCAATACCTAACTATTGCTAGGGTTCTGCCTCTCAGTCCCCCCCCCCAATATACTTCAAATATATTGCTCATTTTGATCATAATTATGTTTCTAGATTTTTCTCTTATACTTGTCTAAGAGCTTCAGGAGGGCAAGGACCTTGTCTCACAGGTCTCCAAGTCCGAACATCATCCCTAATACAGTGGCATAATGGTTCAGTTCACAGAGTTTTGAGTCAATCAAATCTAGCCCTGGCACCTATTACCACACTCATCTATATTAGCTTCCTAACTTCCTAGCATGGGCTCATGTTCTTCTCTCTAGAGAAATAATGACAGTAACTATCTCATGGGACATTTGTGAAGATTAAAAAACATGATGTATATAAAACACCTGGCATATAGTAAGTACATCAAGGGTTGGCTATTATAGTATGTGCCCAATAAATGTTATTTTTAATTCATCCACAAAAAAAAGTAAAGTCTGCCCCCTCATTCTGCTTTTTCTCTCCCACCCACACCCTGCCTTTGTTTTTGTTACCAAACATGATACAATTTTAGCATATAATCACATGGGATACAGAAATGAAGAAACTCTTATTCTATCTTGTACTTCTTTTTCCCCTGTGTTCAAAGCCATTATAACACAAGCTTGTGGATTTGGGGGCCAGATTTGGCCTCCAAATATATAATATAAATCCTAGTTATGATCTGATTTAAACTACTGACTTCTTTTTTTTAAAAGTTTCAAATGCTTTAGATTGAATTTCTTAATTTAATATTTGGGAATAAAACAAAGAAAGAGAAAGGATAGAAGGAAGCAAACAAAATGACACCTATGGAATGGAAACTATGCATCTAGCATCTTGGAAAGTGCTGACTTGGTTAATAAAACACAAGCAAGACGTGGAATCTACCTTAGGGTTAAAAAGATAACCATCATAGTTCACCCATGTTTGTTAAGTGAGGCACATGCAGCAAATGGTATAGAGGTCTGGGGAAGAGACACAAGAGACCAGATGTAGTCAGAAAATACGTTTTGGGGTCTTTTCCAATTTCTAGGTATTGACTAGGGTCTAGACAGCTAGCCCGATACACAAAGTATGACAATTCATCAATACCAGAGCAAATACTGCTGGGAGTTAGTAGATACTGTGTCCTCAAACCTCAGCAAGGGCTCATAGTCCCACAAAGGAAGACTCCTCTTCTAGGGGATGAGTATAGGCCACCTACCTGAATATTTATAAGTGCAGTGAAGTGGAGTTCAGTACCTGTCCATTGTCCTACAAAGAACTCATAACCTTCCCTTCTTGGTAGTGCACATAGAAACTATGGGAAATAAATACATAAGGATATAGATGAATAAATAAAATTTGTTCTACGTCCAACCACTTATATCATTTGCTTCATTTCTTCACTGTTTGGTCTTTAAACACTTTTTAAATTATGAAATTTATAAATGATAATCTAACAAATAGTCATATACTTCCCAATCCACCTAAGAATGAAAGCATTAGAGATCCAATTGAAGGTTTCTTTCTCTGTCACCCATTCTAATCCCATTCCAGAGTAACATTTATCCTGCATTTGGTGTCTGTCATTCTCTTTGAGGTTTTTATACTTTAAAGTGCATGCACATATCCATAAACAAGAAATATGTATTACATGTTTAAAAACCTGTTACATGTTTAAAAATTTAAATCTTACCAAACTATACGTACACTTGGCAACTTGCTTTTTTCACTTCACACTATACTTCTGAGATTTGTCTATGTTGATAAATAAAACTCTAACTCATTAATTTTCACTGTTGTATGAAATTCTACTCTAGAAGTTTATCACAATTTATCTGTTCTTCTACTGATAATACGAGTTTTTCAATTTGTAAACTTTCTAATGCTGAATTAACTTTTGTTCCAATTATTACAATTGCTTTCTATTCTATCATTTGAGGCTGATACTGGAGCATGGTTCTAAACACAAAGAAATGATTAGTTTTAGGTTTAAGATGTTTAGAATTGGGGATGAGTGGTAAAGAGAATGGTGCCAGAAAAAAACAAAGTAAAAACAGTCCAATGCATGTTAGTCACGAACTGTCCCCTTACGACCAACCACTCAGGCTCTATTTTATTTTTATTAGATGACATAAACTCAGTGCCTAGCTAACAGGCAACTGATTTGATTTCTGTCACTCCTGGTCAGGGTACATTTTCTAGAATTTTGTAAAAATGGAACCAAATAATCTATACTTCTTTTGTATGATTTCTTTCATTCTAATTGTTCTGTGATCTATCCATGTTTTTGCATGTATCAATAGTTCATTCCTCCTTTTTTTAATGTTTATTTATTTTTTGAAAGAGAGAGAGAGAGAGAGAGAGAGAGAGAGGAGAATGAGCGAGTGGGGGAGGGGCAGAGAGAGAGAGGGAGACACAGAATCTGAAATAGGCTCTAGGTTCTAAGCTGTCAGCACACAGCTCGATGCAGGGCTCAAATGCATGAACTGTGAGAAAATGACTTGAGCTGAGGTCAGATACTTAACCAACTGAGCTGCCCAATAGTTCATTTGTTCTTATTGCTGAATATTATCCCACTGTATATGTATATATACACATAGCACCCCACCACCAATTTCTTTATGTACTGTGATAGATTTGGGTATCTTTTAATATTTGGTTATTACAAATAAAGCTGCTATGAACATTTGTGTTATATGAACATATGCTTTCAATTCTTGGGAAAATATCTAGGGAGTAGAATAACGGGGTGGTATGTCAGGTATATGTTTAACTTTTAAAGAATCTGTCAGTCTGTTTTCTAAAGTGTTTTTACCGTTTTACACAATTATATCAGCAGTATATGAGAGTTCCAGTTATTCCACTTCCTCACCAACACTTGGTATAGTCAGTCTTTTTAATTCTGGTCATTTTAGTGGTATCTCACTGTGGTTTTAATTTGCAGTTCCCATTATGAATAATAATATTGAGCATCTTTTCAGGTGCTTATCTGCCATTCCACTTCACTGGTGAATTGTTTGAATCTTTTGCCCATTTTTTAATTGGGTTGCCTGTCTTCTTAAGTTGTATGAGTTGTTTTTTTTTTTTAATTTTTTTTTTTCAACGTTTATTTATTTTTGGGACAGAGAGAGACAGAGCACGAACGGGGGAGGGGCAGAGAGAGAGGGAGACACAGAATCGGAAACAGGCTCCAGGCTCTGAGCCATCAGCCCAGAGCCTGACGTGGGGCTCGAACTCACGGACCGCGAGATTGTGACCCCGGCTGAAGTCGGACGCTCAACCGACTGCACCACCCAGGCGCCCCAAGTTGTATGAGTTTTTTAATATATTCCTAGGTACAAGTCACTTGTCGATACATGTCTTGCAAATATTTTCTCCCAGTCTGTGGCTTGTCTTTTCAAATTTCATAACAATGTCTTTTGAAAAGTAGAGTTTTATATTTTATTTATTGTGGTAAAGTATATATAACATAAAAGTTATCATTTTAATTATTCTTAATTTTTTTAATGCTTATTTTATTACTTATTTTTGAGAGAGAGAGTGTGAGTGGGGGAGGAGCAGAGAGAGGGAGACAGAGAATCTGAAGCAGGCTCTAGGTTCTGAGCTATCAGCACAGAGCCTGATGTGGGCTTGAACTCCTGAACTGTGAGATCATGACCTAAGCTGAAGTCGGATGCTCAACTGACTAAGCCACCCAGAAGCCCCACATTTTAACTATTCTTAAGTTTACAATTTAGTGGCATCAAGTACATTTGCACTGTTGTACAACCATCACCACCATCCATCTCCACTTTTTAAAATTTTTCCAGACTAAAACCCCATACCCATTAAACGGGAACTCCTCATCCCCTTTTCCCCCATCCCCTGGCAACCATCATTCTACTTTCTGTCCACGAATTTGACTATTCTAGGTACCTACACCTATTCTAGATCTATAGTGGAATCATACAGCATTTGTCCTTTTGTAACTGGTTTATTTCACTGAGTATAATGTCTTCAAGGTCCATTCACGTTGTAGCATGTGTCAGAATTTCCTTCCTTTTTAAGGCTAAATAATTTTCTATTGGGTGTATATACCACATTTTGTTTATTCATCCATCAGTGGACACTTGGATTGCTTCCATATTTGAGCTATTGGGACTAATGCTGCTATAAACATGAGAATACAGGTAGAAAATTTTAATTTTGATGAAATCTGATTTACTGATTTGTTTTTTCTTTTATAGTTTGGGCCTTTTGTGATATACTTAAGAAATCTCTGCCAAACTCAAGATCACTAACATTCAACCTAAGATTGCTTTTTTAAGAAGTTACATTTACATCTATTATCTATTTTGAGTTAATTTTTGGATACAGTATGAGGCAAGAGTAGAGACTCATTTTTTTGCATATGGAAAGCCAAACTGTTTTGTACCATTTGTTGAAGAGATTATCCTTTCCCCATTTAATTACCTTGGCACCTTTGCTAAAAAATAACTGACCGCACATGTTGGTCTATTTCTGGATTCTCTCTTCGGTTCTGTTGATCTATATGTCTATCTTTATGCCAATAACACATTGTCTTCATTATTGTAGCTTTATATTAATTCTTGAAATCATGAAATGTAAGTCCTCTAACTGTTCTTTTTTTCAAAATCATTTTGTTATTCTAGGTCTCTGGACATCCAGATAATTTTTTAAAATCACTCTGTCAATTTCTTTAAAGAAAAAAAAGCCTACTGGGATTTTGACTGAGATATTTACTCTAGAGATCAATTTGGGGGGAAAGGACACCGATAGTGAGTCATTCAATTCATGACCATAGTATACATCTCTCCATTTACTTAGATGTTTTTATTTTCTCTCAGTAATGTTTGGAAAATCTATTTGAGAATCTTAGAAATTATTACAGACACCAAATCAGCTGGTCCACCTCACCAATTCCCTTTTCCTAAGGTCTTCTGGCAGCTCATTACTCCAGCAACAATCTCATAATTCCTTAGGCACATACAATCAGGATAGCATGGCCAAAATCAAAAAGAAACTGCCAATAAAATAGAACATTAAAGGAAGGTGAAATTATTAAGGTCTCAGGTGTTGCCTCCCACATTCGCTTATACTGAAAGAGATCCTAATCAGAAAGGGCTACACTGTGTCACAGGGCTAAAAAGTCAGAGACACTTATTGGGACAAATAATTCCCATGATTTCTTAAGGCTGAAAATCTCACTTATCAGTAGAGTCAGCATGTGAGCATCTTTCTTAAATAAACAGAACACTATAACATGTGAGATAGTATGGAGTATGAAGAGATTGGCTAGAAAATATCCTTATTTGGTAGAATTGATAAGCAATCCTCATACGACCACTACAAACTTACTGTTGGACAGGACTGAGCTCGGGTCCAGATCAAGTCAAACTTCTCTTCCTACAGGTCAGAAAAGAAGAAAATTCAAAAACAAGAAGACGTAAGGCCTCAACCACACTTAAATTCACCAATATTGAACTCTATTCAATATTACTAAAAATATCTCTTAAGTTCTATTATTTACAAATCCCTCTTATGACAGAGAGAAAAATGTGATGTTATGTTTTGCTGCTCGTTGTCAGAACTACACGTCAAGAGTGGATATTTCAAATGTTCCAAACTCTGCAAGGGACTCTGCCAAGTGCCACTGAGGCTGTCTGAGGGAGAGCCAAGAATGCCTGTTCAAACAATGAGTCGGTATTAGAGATCTAAAATATCACAAAAAATATAGATCCTTTTGGTTGTTGAGCTCATGAAGGGCAAGGGTATATACATGTAAGAGGTGGGAAAAAATTATAGCAATACTCTCAGAGCAACCAAAAGGCCTGGCTTTATTTTTCCATCTCTAAGTTTACCTCCTTAATCTTAAACTCATGCATGTAAATTCAGTATCTATTTGTGTGCTTGATATAACTTAACTTAAATGGCTTCCTCTTTAGGAAAGAAGAATAGTGGAAGAACTAGCTGATAATCCAGTACATCAAATACTTCCTTATGGCAGAAGTCGTTGTAAGGGCACCGAACCAGAAGAAGCCAGCAGCACCCCTTCCCAGACACAAACCTTAATGGTCAAGCAGTGGCCAGTGACTATCTCCAAGACAGCAATTTCAAGCAGGGAAAAAAATAAAGAAAACACCACTTGCTAAGGGGAAATGCCAGAAAAAGCCTAGGAGGAGGCTCTAAGTCAGCTCAGTAATAGGTCACTTATAGACAAAAGGGGAAGAAAAGCTATGCTAGAGGCCCTGCCTGAAATTCCAACAGCGTGGCTGGGAAACACCAAAAAGAAGTAAAATACATTTGGAAATTGCTCAGCAACATGAACTTATACCATGCTCCCTTGCCAGAGACTTGAGTCTAAGAGACATTTCTAAACCAGAAAGAGGGAAAACAAGAGCCATAAATATACCATATGGAGCTTCCAATCTTTGGTGTTTAGGGCATAATAAAAACGCTCAGAGCTATAAATGTAAGTTCTCAAGAGGCAATAAACATTGGAAAGTAAAGGCAACTGCCTGCTAAGGGTAGAGACCTGACCTTCATGTTATAACACTTTCATTTTCCCCTCCAAACTACTTACAGGAATAACTGCGTAGACTGTATCCTTTGCTGCAAAATACTGCTGCCAAATCTGTACAAAAAAGAGAGGGTGTCTGTGACATGTGGGTAATCTTTTCAACCTGCGCCAAGAAATGGTGACAGCTTTCATTGCTCAGAGTAATATGCTATTTGACAACAGGGAAGAAAACCCAACGTGATGCTTTTATTACTAGTACATGATTACAAAAAAGATTTAATACCATCTACTCTTCTAGATGATTAAACTGTAACTCTGTAACAAATTCCTGCTAGGAATGGACAAATGGATTCCATGATCTTGTTAATCATTTCTCTCAAGATGTGATGTGCCTGTATGTAACAGACATGCTCTTTTACCTTCTTTTTCCCTTCCCCAAACTCATATTCCCCAGCCAACTGTGGGCCTTGTCAGACAGCCAGGACATCAGTCATTCAGAACTCAGTGTCTGGAGTCAGGCAGACCTGGATGCAAATCCCAGCTCCAATCATTTGCTGGCCATGCTACTTTGGGCAAATTATTAGAAATCACTATATAACATCAATATAATCATCAGTAAAATAGCAATAAAACCAACCTAACAGGATTGTTGTGAAGACTAGCTGAAATAAAGTAGGTTTGTGCTTAGCACAACAGAATTATAATGCAAACCAGAGACAAGGTGCTCTGAGGGCAACAAAGAGGCACTTAACCCAAGTTAGGGAATGAGTGCCAGAGGAAGGGATACTTTTGCTGCATCCTGAAGAATGAACAGGGGTTAGCTGGGTGAACAAGGAGGCTGGGAAGACAAACACCATAGAAGAGACCTATTCTAAGCAGAGAATGACAGCATCAGCAAAGGCACAGAAGTTGGGGAAGGCATCGCAGCCAAGGTGACACCTGAGTGAGCTTTTGAAGAACAGGCCACCTTCCTTTAGAGATTCTCTGCTTTGTCAACATTTTCATTAAGATGGGTGAGACCTACAGTCAAAAAGAATGAAATCTTGCCATTTGCAACTACATGGAGGGAACTGGAGGGTATCATGTTAAGTGAAATTAGAGAAAGACAAAAATCATATGACTTCACTCATATGAGGACTTTAAGAGACAAAACATAAGGGATGAACATAAGGGAACATAAGATGAACATAGGGAAGGGAAACAAAAATAATATAAAAACAGGGAGGGGGGAAAAACAGAGAAGACTCATAAATATGGAGAACAAACTGAGGGTTACTGGAGGGGTTGTAGGAGGGGGGATGGGCTAAATAGGTAAGGGGCACTAAGGAATCTACTCCTGAAATCATTGTTGCAGTATATGCTAACTAATTTGGATGTAAATTTAAAAAAAATAAAAAAGAAGTTAATAAAAAAAAAAAAAAAAAAAAAAAAAAAAAAAGATGGGTGAGCCCTAACTGAAGACACTAATCAAAGTATGATCTAACCAACACAGAGTATAGAGGACTATTACCTTCTAGGACCTGGGCAAATCACTCTGTCAATGCAGCCTAAAGTTGCTTTGCCTTTTTTTTTTTTTTTGCATGTCAGACACTGTCTTTTCATTTTAAGGACAGCACATCCAGCTATTTTTATTTAATCTATATTAGTAGATAGGTCATGAACCAACACTGAAATTTATAGAATGGACAGATGTTTACTAACACAGTTGATCTTGGTTACTCAAAATTCTTTTAACAAACACAAACTTATGTCTAAAATTGTAAGTCTGAATGATATTCACCACATGATCAAGCTGCTTGGGCCTGGCTTTTCTCTCTCCTAAAGGACATGCTTGGTGTCCACTTTCTATTGGCACTTCTTCCCAAAGACAGTTTGAGGTCTCCTACAGACTTTGCATAAGCCTCTATTAACAGAAGTTAGAACCTGTGCTGTTCTTATCTGTTTTTGTGTCTGTCCTTCTACTAGGTTAAAACTCCTTGAGAGTAAGGGATTCTCTCATTTAATTTATGGGTCTGACATACAGTCTGACATTTAATAGGTATTCAATAAGTGCTTCTGCTGAAACAAATGATATAGCACCCGAAGAAAACTCGTGGCAACTGGCACAACTTCCGGAAAGGGAATATGAAGCAGAGTCAAACAGACAGGGGTCTGAGTCCCAGCTCTACCACTGACTAAGTTACTTAATCTTACAGTTTCCTCAGTTGTAAATTGGAAGCAATAGCACCTACTTTACAAGGCAGTTATGAGAATTTAATGCAATAGTGCATATGAAGCATTAAGTACAGGACCTGACACAGTCTACTGCTTTTATTATGATTTTGATTTTCTCAATATACCTAAAATAATTAATGGAATTACAAAGAATACCAATAGATCGATTATAGTCTAATTAGAGAGAAAAGAATCACAGACATGAAAATGTAAATAGCAATGCAAATCAAGGCATGTGGAATGACCAAACAGGCAGGATAGATGGTAAGTGCTTTGAAGTGTCCAGAAAGTTTCCTGAAGGAGAGCCTATAACAGAGGACTCTGAATGCTAAGCAAATGAATATGGGAAGTCACCGAACATTTGCAAGCGGGTTACTAACAAAATACTTATTTTTATTCATTTACTTAAAAATACAAATGTAGCACTCACTCTGTGCCAGGCACTGTTCTATATGCTTTATAAATATTAACTCATTTAATTCCTCAAATACCTCTAAGAGATAAGTACTATTATTATCTTCACTTTACAGATAGGGAAACTAAGACCCAGAGAGATCAACTAACTTATCAAAGTCATTCATGTAAAGTGGCAGAGCCAGGACTTAAAACTGGCAGGTTGGCCTGGAGTCTGTGTTCTTAACCAATATACTATGCTTCTCCATAATGAAACTGGTAAGGTTATGAGAGGTGGAAAAGCAGCGAGAAACAAGAGCAGGGAAACCTATTCAGACAGGTAGTACAGCAAGCCAGGAAACGGTACTGATTATTTTATTTTTTGAGAGAGAGAAGGGAGTGCACATGAGCAGAGGAGGGGCAGAGAGAGGAAGAGAGAGAATCTTAAGCAGGCTCCACACCAGTGCAGAGCCTGGTGAGATCATGAGATCATGACCTGAGCAGAAATCAAGAGGTGGATGCTTAACGGACTAAGCCACTCAGGCACCCCGGTATGGATGATTTTAAATAAGATGTGGGTGGGGCGCCTGGGTGGCGCAGTCGGTTAAGTGTCCGACTTCAGCCAGGTCACGATCTCGCGGTCCGTGAGTTCGAGCCCCGCGTCGGGCTCTGGGCTGATGGCTCGGAGCCTGGAGCCTGTTTCCGATTCTGTGTCTCCCTCTCTCTCTGCCCCTCGCCCGTTCATGCTCTGTCTCTCTCTGTCCCAAAAATACAAAATAAAATAAAACGTTGAAAAAAAAAAATTTTAAAAAAATAAAAAATAAAAAAAAAATAAATAAGATGTGGGCAACAGGAATGAAACAGAAAGGCGAAATGTGAGTTGGTGAGACATATAGGAGTAAAACCAATAAGGACAAGCTTTCTTATACCACTCTTTTTCATGTAATTCATAACTTCTCCTTTCTATGACCACCTTTCATTTTGGCTAGAAAAAGGTATCAAGAAATGTATGCTGCTTTCTACTTCCAGATTTGGTTTACAGAGCACACATTTTCATAAAGTATGCCAATCCATTTTCATTCATTACCTGTCTTATTTCTTCTGCAGTTTTGTCTTTCACCATCTCAATGTTAAAGATTGAACTGAGAGTCTGGATGACAAAATAAAAGGCAATTAACATCCACAATTTAAAAAATAAAATAGCTTAGCTCTATCTATAAGCCTTGTCAGATGCAACATATCAGGACAGTGGAGCAGATCTTCGGTAAGTAGAAAACATGTATAAGAAAATCTGCATGCCCAGAGAAGTGAACCCCTAAGCCCAGGCAGATTTTCACAGTACTATTCCTGGAGAGTATCTATAAGTACTTTCTGAATGCTTCATCCTCACTAATGAGCACTACAGCACCTTGTAGCTGGTAAGAGAAGAAAATCTGGTTGTTACCTTAACTGCTATTCTACCAGAGGTGGCTCCTTATTTGCAAATTAAATGAGTGTAAACATGCTTTGATCTTTCAAAAAAATACTTCCTATAGAAAGAAAGGGTATCTTTATTTCTATATTACTGTATTTACTTCATATTTCCCATAGCACCCCCGGGACCCAGACTATGCTAGAGGTTATATCAAGGACATAAACATTTTTAGAAATATTTCTCATCTCCACAGTTGGAAAAAAAAAAATCGTCAAATTGCTGAACCACGGTAAATATGTTCAAATTTGCAGCCTCTTGTTATAGATGTTCCACATGACTCCAGACTTGGATCTTTAATTAGAAACCTACCTTGTCCTTAGTGAATCCTCTGCTCACAGGCTGTTTCCCCAAGGGGTCTGTCTGAAATACATGTTGAGACAGGATATTTATCTGTGCTTTACTCATAAGAAAAAGACCACTAAGCTAGGTGAAGGGCCCAATATCTCATTTTAGTAATTTGACACTACAGAACTCACTTTTCTCTATTCTATATAGTAACTGTACACACTGTTCGAAGAGTTATTGTTTGTGATATAACTTTTCTATGACTAAGCTTTTGAGATACAGAGATGAAAAAAGATTCTTTGTTAGTAACTACCATCTAATGGTACTGAGAGTCCATTCCATACCTGCCACTATGGACATGAGGGACTCCTTCCCAGAATGAGAGCTGCTTGGGTTTCCTGCGCTCTGCTCTCTCTGATCTGCTCCATAGTGAGCCACAAAGAAGGCAAAAAATGAAAAAATGTATTTTCCAAGGCTACTTCTTATCTGTGACAGCACTTCTGATGGCAGCCATCCTCATCAGACTAGAGTGTTTTCCAGCACACACTCTTTTTAATTTTTTTTTTTAATCTTATTTTTGAGAGAGAGAGAGAGAACACGAGTAGGGGAGGAGCAGAGAGGGGGAGACACAGAATCTGAAGCAGGCTCCAGGCTTTGAGCTGTCAGCACAGAGCCTGACGCAGGGCTTGAACCATGAACCGTGAGATCATGACCCGAGCAGAAGTCAGACGCTTAACCGACTGAGCCACTCAGACGTCCCTCCAGCACATACTCTTAATATTCCCTCCATCAAATTAGTGATTATTTCTTCTCCTGCCCACTATTTCTGAGAAAGGCCACATCCAGGAAATCCTATTTTGAGATTTCTCATAGCATGGATGGTTTCTTCTGAGTCTTCCTCTGAATTTCTTAGTTCAAGTCCATGCCTTTCAGAAGGAGTATAATCTATACCTGGGATTCTGAGGCTAAAAAGCACTTTCTGCACAAAACCCTGTCTTTTGTTATTCTGTGCCTTCACAAATTCAAACCTTTCATAAATGATGCCCACAGACTGGTACCCATAAATTAGACAAAAGTCTGGTGTAGAAAAATCTATTGGATACACCCTGGTCTTTTTGGTCATACCCCTATCCTGTGGCAGCATCCTAATGCAGTCTGTCCTTCATATGTAAACTTTCCAGAAAAGAGAGAATGGATTTCATTTTCATACCACTCACCTTCATATGCGTCGTGAAAACAAAACAAATGAAGCCCTCCACCTGCACAGCGCCTTCTACTCTTACTCACTAAGCCTGATGTATTCTTTTCCCACAATGTCCCTCCAATCCATTCTTTATTTCCATTTGCACTTATAGAAATAACAAATTTAAGCTCTAAGTATAAGCTTAGTGTGTTTTATCTAACCCTAAGACACCTCTTAAGAAGCACCATTATTTGATGCATCAGAAAATGACGCTAACTAAATAAGATAGCATACTTTCAGATCACATCAATTTTAAGACAATTTTGGAAATGTTAAAATGTAAAAATAAAAAAAAAGTAGACTTTGGAAATAATGAAATAAGGTAATTAAAATTATAGTTGAAAGTATGTGCCCAAAGTGTCAAGAGCACTTAATAAAACATTAAAATGGGTACATTAATACTCCCCTACAGATGCTTTGGAAATCTGTGTGGACAACTTTTCTATTATTACAATAGTTGACTGGATGAAGACATTTGTATTTATGGCAAGGGAAGGGGTGCCAGGAGCTGTGATCTTGCTGATGAGTTCCACATAATGAATTTTCCCTCATCCTGCACAACTTTTCAGGGTCTAGCCAAATATCCTTGTAAGTGAAAAACCTTTTTACAATTACTTGCATCTAGAATCTAATTCTCCTTTTCTTTCTTTCTTTCTTTCTTTCTTTCTTTCTTTCTTTCTTTCTTTCTTTCTTTTTCTTTCTCTCTCTCTCTCTCTCTCTCTCTCTCTCTCTTTAACATGGCTTTAACAAACACTGAAATTTTCAGAAATGCAATTATTATATAACTTAAAAGAAGGCTGTACATTATGGAATCTCATGAGGATCACTGAAAACAACATCGCTTATGATTTGGGAGTTTTTTTAAAGTAATAATGTAACACCCCTATACCAGTCAATATTTGCTGCTTACGTCTTCATGGGGATTTCACATGGAGGCGAAAACCTCTGATGACTGCATTAGGTTTCACAGCATAGTTGTGCTCAAGAACTTAGATACTAAATTTCACTTATAAAAATTTCATTTGTATCATTCATTCATTATAGAAAAATATCATTCATATCATCTACTAAATAAGTATTTTATTAAAAAGTTCTTTCCTTTATATTACAGCTAGGGCATTATATTGATTTTTTCCCCCTGAAATTATGTGCACCAGTGGGTTACATTGTCTACATACCATTTCAGTATATAAAATGGAGAATTAAAAAAACTTTTTTTTAAAAAAGGGGATGTTGGGTCTCATGTGGTAGGGAACCAATGACTCAGAGTTAAGAAAAGGCTTTGGGAATGGAGTCATTAGCCCTCTTCTATCTACCTAGATAGTAAAGACAGAAAGTCATTATTTACCCAGGAGTTGCCATAATTTAAATTACATTTTAGGGGCGCCTGGGTGGCTCAGTCGGTTAAGCATCCGGCTTTGGCTCAGGTCATGATCTCACGGTTTGTGAGTTCGAGTCCCACGTCAGGCTCTGTGCTGACAGTTCAGAGCCTGGAGCTTGTTTCAGATTCTGTGTCTCCCTCTCTCTCTGTTCCTCCCTCACTTGTGCTGTCTCTCTGTCTCAAAAAGAAATAAACATTAAAAAAAAAATTAAATTACATTTTACTTACATTTTATCTTGTCATCATAAAGTTGAATTTCTAACTCTGTTTACAAAAGGGGACAAAGAGCTTTCCCATGTCAGATTAAAAGTTTATAATATAGTAATATTTCCAAGAGCTACTGACTTGTAATCTTGGCACTATAAATGTTTATTATGGGAAATTATATTTGTTAAAATATTGTAGTAGAGACCTGTTTGTTCACATAAAGTTGTAAACTATATTTGTCATAGGAAGTTGAATTTGCTCCCCAATCTTGCAATGATTAACCCAGTACCTATTGCTTTTGTTCTAATGAACTCACTCAGTTATTAAAAAACTGAGCGGATTCTCTTAAAATTTAAAACACCTAAGGCAAAAAAAGTTATTCTCCAAATTAAATAAAAATCTCTCATGCTAAAACACAATGCAGAATCCCAATTTTCTACTGTATGTTATCTCAAGTCTACACCTGGATTACTGCATATCCTTCTTGGTGTTAGCCTCTCCCACTCCAATTTGTTCTTTTTCTTTTTTTTCCCCCAAGTTGTTCTATGTACCACTCTAGATTAGTATTTTTTTTTTAATGTTTATTTTTGAGAGAGTACACGTATGTGTGTGTGCGTGCACGCACACACACACACGTGAGCAGGGAAGGGGCAGAGAGAGAGGGAGAGAGAGAGAGAGAATCACAAGTAGGTTCCACGCTCAGCATGGGAGCCCAATGTGGGACTTGATCTCACGATGAGATCATGAGCTGAGCCAAAATCAAGAGTCTGAAGCTTAACTGACTGAGTGACCCAGGTGCCCCTAGGTTAGTATTTTTCAAATTATAGGTTGTGAAATCAATTTACTAGATTGTGACCAAAGGTTTTTAAAAGAAAATAAGATGCATTGCATGTACTAAAAGTAAGCATTGTTTTGTAAAAACTGCTTCAGTTATAATCATACACATGTGTGTACTGAACTGCAATGTAAAATCTATTTCTTACTGTGGCTCATGATCAAAAAGTTTGAAAAGCACTGCATTAGATTTCAACATGCTTTCCCCAGCTTTGATTCTTGTTTAAGGATAATAATAGCTATGAAGCACTTTTTTTGTCCCCTGATCCCTACAGCCCACTGCCATGTGTGCCTTGCTTTGACCACTCTACTGCATCCCCCCAGAAGCATGCCTTTTTCATCCCTCTGTTTCTCTACCACGACCACAGCACCTTGCCAGAAAGAGCAGGATACCCTTTACGGATGGAGCCTGAGATGAATATAATGAGGCTACATTCAGGGGGGTGGAGCACTGGTGAGCCAAAAACACAAAGGGGGCAGGTCTTACCTTCTGTTCCACACATTTGATGAAGTCACCTTGCCTGGAGTGCCCCACTGGCTGCTTCCGAAACTCACTGCGCTTCTCTAGTCGGGATTCAAAAGCAGCTGGGTCAGATCTGATTAAAGGTAAACCAAAAGTTAAACTCCTTGAGCCTTTTTGGATTTGGAAATAACAAAGCATCATGTTCCACTTCCAGAGAGAGAGGACACAGGCATTCAGAGGTTGAAGGATTTGCCTACAAATCAAGAAAGTGGACAAAGATATCCAGTCATTTAACAACTGTTAATCCTCAAGGGGCCTGTGTATGATTCTTCTCCTGCAGGATATTTCCTAGGGTGATGCAGAGCTTGGTCCCTCAGGTACTTATACTCTACATCCTTGGAATTCAGTCCTCAAGGTGGGAAGGGGACTTTGAAGTCATCTTGCTTGGTTGTCCTACTCAGGCAGGAGTCTAATAGCACTCCTAGTAGATGTTTTTACTTGAACACTGTTACTTGAACACATTTAGTTCTTGGACATCCTCTTTCCCCCACTCCCAGGTTAAATACTTGTTTATTCAGATGCAGATGATTCAGAGGCTTTAGGCAGCCTATTTTGCAGGAGATTTAGTATCTGAGTATCTCCCTGATTCTCTCCCAAGACCTTGCTCCTGCAGATGGAACAGCAGAACTTGTCCTTTGTGTCAAAATGAAGCTAGTCTTCAGGCTATGTTGGGGCTGACATCCTTGTTAAGAAGTCTCCAGGCTGTGTAGGCAACAAGGTGATATTTGCCACTGTACACTTTGGTGAAGACCTCATATAGGGATTCCAGCTCCTGGGCCATAAGACCTGTCATAGGTGAGGTCTGCAGGATCCAAAGGGCATCGTGATCACCACTCTGGTGAAGTCCTTCCCGGTCAAGGCATTGTATGGGACTCCTCTTCCATAACACTCCATTCCTCCATTCCAGAGGAACACCACTCCCTTCATTGCCATTACATGGGCAGATCGTCTTCCTCCCCTCCACAGCAGAGCAGCAACTTAGTACACAGTCAGTCTAGCGGTCCTGTCCTGTGGGATGTGGCACCCACCCAGCTGGGACTGCAAATGCCAGGACCAGGGTAAGTGCTGCAAGCATCCACAGCTGTGCCTGGGTCTGCTACGGTGAGTGGGTAGAGTGAGTGAGGAGCAGCCCAGACATTGGAGTCTGTGCACTCCCACCTTGGACATCTTTTATTATTAAAACATCTGAGCCTAAATCTATCTGTATCTTTCACTCTTAGGAACAAGAAAAAAAAATGTCTAATTCTTTTTATCTGAGTACTTGAAAATCACTATTATGTCACCCTCTAAATTTTTCTCTAGGTTAAACCTGCCTTAGTTCTTTTGGTCCTTCTTTATATAGTAATTTGTGAATATTTCCTCACTATCAACCTGCTCTCTGGAATTTGTCCACACTCTAGATATAGTGGGTCTGGAGCTAGATCATATCCTCCCAATTCACCAAAGCAGAGTATGATGCAAAATCCAGATACTAGGCTGGAAGGGGTCAGCAGGGCACACAGCCTTGTCCTGCTATTGGCTCAAACCAAACCTGGGGCTGGTACTACAAGAGCCCAGGTTTTCGTGAGTATAGAGAGACTGACAGATACTACAGCGTGAGAACCTTGTGTGGAACACTACAGAATATGGACATTATCCAGAGTCATTGTGGGTGCTTTAGAAAGCTCACTCTTTAGGAGATGTCAGTATGTGTAAATATTGATGGGAATGATCTAGTGGGGAAGAAGAATAAAACCTGCCATTCATTGGTTCATGAGTAAGAATGAATGGGAGCTGTGAAATATTCAGGGTATGAGTAGACAACTCTGCTAAGATGCCTGCCTGCCTGTGAAAGGGATCAATGAGAAAAGACTGGAGGGGAATGTAGGTCAAGGAAAGGTTTTAAAGATGAGAAATTCTTGAGTATATATGAACGTTGCTGAAAAGAGAGCAAAAATTCTCATTCCTTTATTCTGTCATTTTTTTCAAAAAGCGAAGACAGATCACAATAGCAGCAGTGAGCTGGACTGGGGTGGAAGTGGTGAAGACTAGCTGGTGGATGACTGCCAAGAGTCCAGGAGATGACGGAGGAGTAAATTAAGGCCATGGAAGTAGAGGTGAGACAGAACCCAAAGAAGTTAATAGTACTCAGTCTTTGGTTTCCCAAACCAACTGCCTGCCCACCCTGCCAAATTCTCTCCCAAGCCCCTTTAATTTTCATCTTTGATCTCCTTCAGTTCTTCCCACTTAAACTCTTCAGACCCTCCCTTGGTCCCCTTACACCCACCTTAAGCCTCTTGATCTCCAAGTCATTTTATCTGGAAGCTGAGAAGAAGTGTTAGGAATCCTGGATTCCAAGACAGATGAATCCCAACCAGCTGTGTGACCTCTGCCAGATCTCTGATGCTGATTCTCAGTTTCCTCATCTTAATGAGAGGATTCGGTGGTTGATCCAACTGCCACACCATTAGTCTTTGACGCCCTGCTCCCTCCCCCAAACTCCTTTCCTTGTAGTCAGGGCTGTAGCTAGAAACCTGGGAACCCCAGTTCTAGGCCAGGCCCCAGTGAATCAATATGTGACCTTGAGCAAGTCAAGTCCTTTCTATGAAAGGCTCCACGTTCCCATTTCTATAATGAGGGCAGGTCTCTTGGAACTGCCTACTTCATAAGATCTGACACAGGATTCCACCTCTGCATTTTGAGAACTAGAGCACAGAGACAGACAACTGGGGGAAGAGCGAGGACTTTGCAGAGACTCTCAGCTCTGACCCTAGCTGTGCGATGTTAGCAAGTGACCTTGCTTCTCTGAGCCCGGACGCATCATCTATAGAGTAGTGACAGCAACCGGGCCCGCATCGCAGGGCTGTTCTAAGCACCGAGGATGTCGGATCCACCAGAAACGCGGGCCGCGCGCCGCCCCTCCCAGCCCGCCGCCGGCCGGCCGGCCGGCGCCCGCACCTGCGCAGCTGCTGGATCTTGTCCCGGTAGCGGTCGTAGAAGGGGTTGGCCTCGAGCTCGGCCCCGGCCCCGCTGCCGTCGGCACCCCCCGCGGGCCGGCCCGAGCCGCGGCGCACCGGGAACACACGCAGCTGCGCGGGGGACACGAGCCCCAGTCCTAGAGCGCGGCTACGCACCGCGCACAGGCCCCGGTACAGACCGGCCACCTGCAGCACGGCGGGGCCGGTGCCACCGGCCGCCGCCACCACGGCAGCCATTGCCGCCCCCGCCTCCTCCTCCTCGTGCGCGTCGGCCTCAGCCCGCGGCCCGCGCGCCGGCTCCATCGCGCTCCGGGTCTGCCGTGCCCCGGCTCCGGCACCGAGGTTCCGCGCGCGCAAGGTTCCGGGCCCCAGAGAGGGCGAGGTGAGGCGCAGCGGGGAGGAGGGAGCTCGCCGCTCTGCCCGCCGCTCGGAGCGCCGCGGCCCGCCTCCTCCCTCGAGCCCGCTGGCCTCCACGCCCTCCCGCTCGGGTCCAACAGTCTGTGCGCTCCAAGTCTCTTCTTAAAGCCGCTCGGACCTGCTGCTGGTCCTCACGGAGATTGCTCCCTCTCAGATTCTCTTGGCACTCGCCGCAGTAGTTGTCCTTCAGCATCCAAGGTCCTTTCATCAACTAGAATCACAGTAACAGCTTCTCTTTACTGGGTGTTTCTGTGTGCAGGACACTAACTGCTTCATACCCTGTGAGGCAGGCTTTTTCCTCATTTTACCAATGAAGAAACTGAGGCTGAGGGTCATTAAGAGAACTTGTCTAAGTTCTACCCAAGGACTGAACTCTTTGCAAGATGCCGGCTGCCTCCGAAGCCTTGTCTCCCTCTGCTTCCTGACATCCACTTTGAGCGCCAGCCAAACTGAACTACCCTCCTCCCTAAAGAGACACCTGGGTCTGTCCCTGACAAGTCTATTTTGGCTGCTTTTGATGCTTGGAATGTTCTTTCTTTCCTCTCTCTTGACCCAATACCATCTTTTTTTAAGTTTATTTATTTATTTTGAGAGAGTGTGTGTATGAACAAGGGTGGGGGGACAGAGAGAGGAGAGAGAGAATTCCAAGCAGGCTTCCCACTGTCAGTGAAGAGCCCAATGCTGGACTCCATCTCACAAACCATGAGATCCTGACTTGAGATCAAGAGTGGGACACTTAACCGATTGAGCCACCCAGGTACTCCACCACAGTCTTCTTCATCCCCTTGAACCAAGTGGGAGTTCCTGAGATCATGGACAGTGACATCAACATCTCTGTGTCCCACTCCCAGCACAGGGCCCTGGAACAAGCCTACAATGGCACTGATCAATTTGTCTTCATGGACAGACAGACTTCATGACTTCAAGTCTTCATGGACTTCCTGTCTGGGTCTTACCTGGTAGAAACACTTCCTGAATGGTGGATTCCTCTGGGGCAGGGACAGGATCTTCAACTCTTCTCAGGCTAACCTATACTTGTGGAGATTGGCCCTGGGCCCTGACCTGTGCTGGAAGTAGTGTGGTAGACTCTGAGATTAGTAAGTCCTTCAAGTGTGCTGACCTATACCTGCCTCAGGATCCTTGAACTGGCTGATCCCTCTGCTTGGATCTGCATGAGGCTCCCTCCTCATCATTTATGGCTCAGTTTACAAGTCAGCACCTCAAAGGGACTTTTCTTGATGCCCCCTATCCCTTTATATTCTTTATCCCACTACCTTATTTTATTCTCTTCATAGCAATTCTATCTGAAATTCTTAGGTAGTTATTTCCTTGTTTACACTTATTCATGGAGCTTACATTCTAGTGGGGTAAGAGACAAAAAATAAACGGTTCACCCTTGAACGACACGGGTTTGAATTGTGCAGATGCACTTACACGTGGATTTTTTACAACACTGTAAATGTGTTTTCTTTTATGATTTCCTTAACATTTTCTTTAGCTTACTTTATGTGTAAGAATATGGCATATACTGTATACACAAAATATGTGTTAATCTATTGATGTGTAGGGCTTCTGGTCAACAGTAGGCTATTAGTAAAGTTTGGGGGGAGTCAAAAGTTGCACATGGACTTTCAACTGTGCAGGGGATTGTTGTCCCTAACCCCCATATTGTTCAAGGGTCAACTGTAATGTTAGGTGATGATACATTCTATGAAGAAAAACAAAACAGGGTAAGAGAGATAGAGATAAGGGGACATTTGTGCGGAGAGTTGATGGAAATGACGGAATCATCTATCTGGATATCTGGGAGAAGAACCTTCCAGATAGAGGGAACAGTAAGTGCAAAGGCCTCGATGCAGGAGCATACCTGCCCTACTTTTGGAACACCAAGGAGGTTCTTATGTGAAGAGGTATGGGAAGGGGTAGTTAGATCACTTAGGGCTCTGTAGACCTTGGTTGAGGACTTTGTTTATTCTGAGTATGATGGAGAGTCAATGTAGGTTTTGAGCAGAGAAGTAACATGCTCTACTTTTTTTTTTTTTTAATCTACTTTTTAAAAGCCTCTTTCCGGTTGCTGGTGAAATACAGGGCATGTTGTGGTGGGTGGCGGTGGGGTGGGGGTGCTGCAGCAAGGATGGAAGTTCTCCCAAGGGTGACCAATTTGTCCTAGTTTGCCTGAGACTTTCCTGTTTTTAGTGTCAAAAATCTGCTATTCTGGAAACGTCCTCAGTCCAGGGCAAATGGGGATGGCTGGTCACCCTACAGGGAGACCAGTACTCAAAGTGGGGGAGGGCAGTGCTTAGAAAGAAGTGATAGTGATGGGACAGTGGTTACATTCTGGATGTGTGTTGAAGGCAAGGCCTAATGATTGTGCTCATGGAGCAAATGTGGCCACAAGAGAATAAAAGGAGTCCAGGGTGACTTACAGTCTCTTGGTCTGAACAACTGGAAGGACAGAGTTGCCATTTATGGAGAGGAGGAAGTCTGGGGTAGGTTTTGGAGGCTGGATGATCAGAAGTTTGGGGGGCATGTTAGTTTGAGAAAACGTAATAGACTTAATCCCCGTAATGGTAGGCATGTCAACCAGGCTGTTAGGTGAATGAGTTCAAAGTCCTGGGGAGCAGTTTGGGCTGGACATAAATAAAGTGTGAGTTGTCAGTCAGTGCATGTATAATATTTAAAACCACAGTCTGGATGAGATCACAGAGGGAATGAATATACATAGAAGGCTGAAGACCGAGCCCTGGGGCACATTGACATTGAGAGATCAGGGAAAAGAGAAGAAATCAGCAAAGACAATGAAAAGCAGGAGTGAGTGAGATAGGAGAGCCAACGGCAAGTGGAACCTGGAGGGAAATCTGTGCTGAATAGTCACAGGCTAGGGGACTAGAAAGAAGGAATTGAATGGTGCCAAGAAGCTGAGCTAGGCCCAGGGTTGTGCCTGCAGGGAGGCTGACTTGGGCTTCATTTAGGGAAGGGCTTTCTGACTGAGCTGCCACAGGAGGTGTGGCAAGTCCCTGATTCAGGTGAGTCCTGAAGCATTGGCTGCTGGGTAGAAGAGGTCTACCTCCAGGCCTCAAGCATCTGACAGGAGTTGGAGTAGCAGCTGTCAAAGTCCCTTCAAACTGGAGATGATGGGATTCTGGGAAGCCAACAGAAACAACTGTCACAGAGTTGGGGGGCTAAGCTGAGCCTTGAAATGTAAGTGGGTGTTCAGTTGGGGGGAAGTGGGGAGGACACTCCTAGGTGGAGGAGCATTATGAGCAAAAGTCCAGAGATGTGAATAGGCAGGGTCTGTTCAAGAGTCTGGCCTGGTCAGAGGGGAAGGTATGTAAAGGATAGGGAGGAAGGTGAGGCTGGAAAAAGATGTAGGGCCAGATGGTGGGGAGCTCCTACAGGGCCTGATGCTCAGGAAAGATTGGCTAACACTTGTTGAAGGAAGGTAACTAAACAAAAGAGAGATTGTAAGAGTCAAGGACTGAGGTGTTGATCACTTAGTTCCCTTGAACAGGTTTCGACAGGTATCCATCAACTGTTTCTTAAAGCCCAGCAACATGGATAGACCCTTGAGAGACCTGGGTCCCTTTCCTGGGGTCCTGTCTTCACGGTAAGGGGTGGGGGACAGACAGCTCAGTGGGTAGATGAATCCCTGGAAGTAGAGATACACTATGCCTATAAGGACACCATTGGATAGAGTCCTTTCCTTCGTTTACCCAAGGCTTCACAAGCCCTGCCCCTAGAATGTTTAATGCTCAGAACTCAGTGACCTCACCTTTAGGGAACAATGGGGCTGAGCATTACAGGGACTCCTATTGGCTAGGCAGATGGGTAGGTGAGCTCCCTCTCCCCAGAGCCATCAGCTGGGTACCAGGGCTCGAAATTATGGATTCCCAGCGGGAGGACCTGAGCCTCCCTGGTGGTAAATGCCCCTTCAGTTCCTGCCCCTTGCTTTGTGCCTTAGCTCAGAGCAGGCACCCAGGGTAAACGTTTTACATGGATGGGGTGGTGGCTGCCTGCCTGGAGGTGTGCTAAGCAGTTAGGATATAGTTTCCTCTAGAAAACTAAGGATTGAGGGCAGAGATCATGTTTCTCTGCGGAACCAGAGGGGGGTTCTATGAATACCCTAGGGCTATCACAGCTGAATGGGTAAGGGTATGGTGGAATGGGATGGGATACCTATGTCCTTGTCAACTGATAAACTTTAACTTCCTTGATGGGCCTTGCCTTTGGTAAGGCTTCTCAATCTGATGGATTGGATGGGGCCAGGATGGTGAATCAGAGGCTTGACCAAGCCTGGGCAGGTCATGCCCCCTCTAGACCTAACTTTCCTTATCTGTAAAGGACTAAAGATGGCCTCCTAACCTCCCTGGAAATCTAGCATTGACTAAATAAGAGAATGATGAGACAAGTCAATGAGGGAAGGGAGGAACGGAGAGTGGTTAAGTGGATGGGATAATTGATGAAAGGGTTAAGGGAAAGAATGAGAAACAGCTCAGGCCCCAATTAGAGCTATCAGCCAGCTTGCCTCTTTTTCTTTCTTATTGCCTTAGTATGGGTCTCATTGTACTTTGGATTCCTGGGGCTGTGTTCTGTGGTAACCGGTGGCTGCATTCTCTTTCTGCACTGGAGGAAGAACTTGCGACGAGAAGAGCGTGCCCAGGAGTGGGTGAAGGTGATGAGAGCCGCCACGTTCACCTACAGCCCCCTGTTGTACTGGATTAACAAGCGTCGGCATTATGGCATGAACACAACTGTCAACACGGGCCCTCCCCCTGCTGTCACCAAGACCGAGACTGAGGTCCAGAATTCAGATCCTCTGTGGGAACTGGACGTCCCTGGGAGCAGGAGCTCTGTTGCCCAAGACAGCAGCCCCAAGGTGGAGGCCCCTGTCCCCCCGCAACCTGCACTGCAGCTGGTCCCCAGGCAGGCTTTACCTTCCCCAGTGCTGCAGTCCCGGACCAGCTCCCCACTCCTGGTGCCCATCTTTCAGGAGGTGCCCTTTGCCCCTTCCCTGTGCAACCTGCCCCCAATGCTGAATCACTCGGTCTCCTACCCTTTGGACACCTGTCCTGAAAGGAATGTCCACTTCCATTCCCTCCCCACGATGGTCCATGAAGACCACTGCTTCAGTGCCAAGGCTTTTGCCTCAGAATTATAGCCACCTCTCACTGAGGGTGGGAGCTGGAAGTATTATGGGCAGAGCAGGAAAATGGACCGAACCTCGGGGAGGTGGTATTGACACACAGACCAGAACTCATCTGGATGTCACATTATGAAAGACTAAAAAAAGTCCAAGGCTCCCTCGTGTCTTATTTGTCTTTAGGAGGGCAGTGTCCTTCCCCTGTCTGATGGGGGCACTTTGCAAACCTAGCTGAAGGTCACCAACGGGACCTTCATAAATGGGAACAGGAGGGTTGGCTGTGGGGAGACACAATGGAACTCAACATCCTTCTATTCAGTATTTGAGACCAAAAATGCATGCCAGGCCCTGGGCTAGGTATCCAAAGGCACTGCTGTTCTGTGTGACATTAAGCACAGCTGCCCCAAGAGTGATAGCTGCTGAGGGTGCGTGAGCTATGGCGATTCACAGTGGTTATGGTCACATCACAGACAAGTCATCATGAGATCCATGAGCCACACTGCATTGCTGGCTGAATTGCATTCTTTGTTAACATTGATGATGCACTGAGTTATGGGTGTCTCTGCATTATGTCTGATACAAGAAAACTGCCAAATGGACACCACAATCCTCCTCTTACAAAGGAAGAGACAGGTTCCAAGGGCGTCTGCCATATCGTTTTTATGCTGCAGAGCCAGGTCTCAAATTTCCATCTTCCTGGCATCAAAGTTCTTGGTCTTCTCAGCATTCCCCATAGTGTCCCTTCCCTATGATAAGTCTTGTTAGAAAATACTTGGCAAATGATTGTGTGTGTGTCTGTAGGGTGTAATTAACTTGGTCCATGGATTGGCTTAGGAGGTCTGGTCATTGAACCCCCTAAAATTACACACAAAATGTACTTTTTTTTTAATCTTAAAAAAAAAGTTTTTTTAATGTTTATTTTTGAGAGAGTGTGAGTGGGGGGTGGACAGATGATCCGAAGCGGGCTCTGTGCAATGCAGCAAGTGCAATGCAGGGCTCCAACTCATGAACCATGAGATCATGACCTGAGCTGAAGTTGGATGCTCAACCGACTGAGCCACCCAGGCACCCCTCCTTTTTTTCTTCTTTTTAAAATGTTTCTCAAACGCATCCATGGACCCTCCAAAAGTAAATATCCACTACATGGGGTATTTTTGTACATTTTGGAAACAATCCTAAAAGAAGAGACAAAGAGAATACTGGCTATGAGGTCTGACTTTATTTACTTTTTATTTTTTTTTAATGTTTGGTTTTTTTTTTGAGAGAGAAAGAGTGTGAGTGGGGGAGGGGCAGAGAGAGAGGGAGACACAGAATCAGTAGCAGGCTCCAGTCTCTGAGCTGTCGTCACAGAGCCTGACATGGGGCTCGAACTCACAGACCGTGAGATCATCACCTGAGCTGAAGTTGGACGCTTAACTGACTGAGCCACCCAGGTGCCCTGGTCCCACTTTAAAGATAAGAAACCCCAGCTCTCCCCCAGGATATAAAATTTCCCCTTCACTTTAGGCATGAAGACATCATCTCACCATAATTGTAAATGAGGTAAGCTTTCTGTAGTCTTCCTGAAGGGAAAGGCCACCGATTGTGTATGTTTGCTTCTGTGTGTGAAATCCCAGAACCCTAGCAAACACGCAGAGCTAATTTTTCTCAGTGTATGAAAAAGCCCCAGCCTCTATATGACCACTCTCTTGGAATGGATTTCTCCCACCATCCCCTACCCCTTTAGAAGGCAGTGGAACATTCCTTGTAAACATGCTCTTCCACTGAATCTTACAAAAGCAACTCCCAAGAACCAAAAAAACCCCAAACACAAAACACCAATGGAGACCTAAGTGGAGCTTGGTTGATACAGAGAGGGGAAGGGACTCACTCTTCCCTTGCCCCACCCTCTTCAACACTGCAGATGCCTAAGCAGCAGCCTTCACTTTTAGGGCAGATTCTGCAGTTCTTAAAGCAGACTCTTTACCATCTGTTAGTTTTTGTTTTTGGAAGGAGGGAGTCTATATAAGGATCAAAGGTTTTTTCCTTAGTAATTGAAGGTCAGAGGAGAGGGGGACCTTTAGTCACAGACACAGTGGGAGAAAAAGGAAATGTTTTATTTAGATAAATTAAAATAGCTGTATTACCTATATGAAATAAGCAAAGCTTAAGTCATAGAGACCTTGAATTCACTCCCTAAATAGAACCGAAATTGCTTATACAGTACCAAAATAGCTCCACTAAAGCAAAGTAGATTTACATTTCTTAATATGAGAAAACAACAAGGTAGGTTAGGTTCGTATAACAAACAATACACACTCTGTAATAAGTCTCAGGAATACCCAAATGTGTTCTGGTTTGGATATGAAAGAAGGAACCACATCTAGCTGGTGTCCATAAGCCAATGAGGTGTGTAGCAAACAAAAGCTGCCACTAAAAACAACTCAACAGCAGGCCATTATGAGTATGAGCCCATCACCGTCAAAGTCTTCAACTGTGACGAGCAAGACTGGCGCAGTAGGAGTGGGGGGCAACAGGGTTACGTCCAGCAAAGCAACATAAAGTGAGGAAACACCAATGGAAGGAAAAGTTGTTGGTGGCAGGTGAAGGGTGTCCTCTTCAGCTTTGCTGTATCAGACACATTCCTAAATGCCAGGTCCCTCTCTGCCTGTAAAATGACACTACAGTCACCCCTAAGCCAGGTTCTCTATTCCTTTGATTCTTCTCTTCCTAGAATACCTTTTTGGTCCTCTGATTTATAGGGAGGCTCTCTAAGTAAACATGATCCCAGATAGTAAGGCAAAAGAAAAAAAAGGGGCCAAGAAGCAGTGCTTTGGGTAACTTAGGAAAGCAGCAGCAGTAGGCGCTGCCAGAGTGAAAAGGTAAAAGTATTTGAAACAAAAACCAAAACCCAATCTTCCCCTGAGATGAGGCAGGAAAGGCTTGACTACAGCTCAGAAGTCCCAGGTTGGAGAAGTTAAGACCACTTACAAATAAAACTCCCAAATTAACACTGAGTGAGTGGCTTATAAAACTCTTAAGCCAATGAATCTGCTCAACCTGGAACAAAAGAGTTCAACATGCCCTGCTTCAGTCTGGGAGACAGGGCAGCAGTTATGGCAAAGGGATTCATCTGCGAGTGAAGCAGAAACACCTCCACCAGTTTGGTAGGGAAGAGGTACATACAGCTAGCCCTGGGACAATGCTAGCTAGCCAGATAAGCTGGAGGTGGGACGGACAGGTGATCAACTGGAAAACAAAACTGACTTCTCCAGGTACAGCTATCTGGTACAAAAGAAAAGTACAGGCAACAAAGAGTTAAGGTGTCCTCAAAGTATCTGCCTATGAATAAGAATTTGAAACCAAAAAGGACAAGCTACATTACCCTCAAGTATATTTCATATAAATCAGTTCTCAAAAAAATACCTTCCAGGTACAGACATACTATTTATGGTACAGTATATACAAATATAGCAGTATAATTCAATTTATTGCTAGAATTTTATTTGGTTGTTACAAAATCTGTAAGGGTATATATATTTAAAAAGGGGGTGGGCATGGAAGGCAGCCAGAAGAAAAAGAGTTATCTTCAAGGTACCTAAAGTGCCAGGCTAATTTTATACTATATTTTAACCTTTCCAAGAAAGTGAAATAGCTCAGATGGGCAAGGGAGTTTTTTTGTTTTTTTCAAAAGACAGAAAGAAGCACAAGCCATTATGAGGTAAGCAGACACATTCATGGGAAAAGACTTCATCTTGCTTTAACTAAACTTTAATACTTTCAGAAAAAAAAAAAAATCAAGGTTAGCCAACACTAAACTGAACATCATATAAAGAAAAAACCCAGCCCTAAAATGTTTAAGAGTGTGCGACTGCATCCACAGGTAACAGGGCAACTTGGATAAAGTTAAAATAGAAATGAGCTCTACTAAAGAAGTCTATGCCATGAAACCTGTAGTTTCTCCCTGACGTGGCCTACGGCACCAGTTAAGTTTCATGAAGTTTTTCCTTTTGTGTTGCCCAAAGCCTGCTTCTACGAACAGCACACACACAGATGTAATTCATTCCGGTCTGGGGACCTTTCCTACTTTTCTGGGGGCCTACAGAAATATTTAAAGGGAGAAGTATTGCACTTGCTTGTTATGAAATCTGAAGAAACTTGCTGCCATCAGGTGAAGCGCCTGGTCCAGGCCAGCTCCACGTGGTTTGGCATCCTCTGGACAGAACCCCTGTAGCCACTTCTGAGCTGACAACTGGTAGGGAACCTAACAGGATTTCATGTGCTGCATTTCACAACTTCTCTGGTTTCAGGCCACAGAGGAACGTAGGAGGTTCTTCTTGGCAAAAACCTTCAGGTAAAACCTCAAGGAGTTTCCTGGGTCAAAAGGAGGGGCAAAGCTATCCTCTAAGGCTCCTCCTCGGTAGCCAGGCTGTGATAGTGAGTGAAAGTGCTGCCCTGCCCCTCAGAACGGAGACCGCATCAGAGGTGGCGGTCAGCTCTGGCTTGAGGATGGACTTCGGTGGGTGGGTGAAGATAATCTAGCTCACTCAGTGGGGAACACGTAGCTCCCCACGGGATAACTTTTTATGCTCATCAACACTGAAATAGGATTAAAAGTGAGAAAAAACCCCCAACGAGACTTCTCTGGTTCAGAGGTTGGGATTAGCTGAGGGGACAGGAACAAAAAGCCAGAATCTTATTTTCCTGAGCCTGGGGGCAGCACACTGTGCTACAGTGTCACCTCACCTCCCCAAATCTATTCCTCCAGCTTCCATGCCAAACCCCGTGGCAGCACCTAAAGGAGACATGGACATACTTTCTGCAGTTACCAGATCAGCGATTTTTAATAACAAGTCATTTGTTCACATCCTGTTTCAAACCATTCTTCCTACTTCCCACAAAATGTGCACAATTCTTTCTTTCATTTTAAATATTTACAAACAGAAAAGGTCTACCTTTTAAAGGAAAGACATTTTCTGGGTCTGTATAAAGTGCAGCTAATTTAAGGCAAATTTATGTGAAATATAAAAGGTGGCTTATTCTCTCTATATACACATTTTCCAGTTTTAAAAGATAAGGTTTCCTTCCCTAAAAAAAAAAAAAAAAAAAAAGGAAAGAGGGAAAAAAGAGAGCTTGACTTTTTTCTGGCAATTTTTAAATTAAGATCTTACTGGTTTTAGGAAATCAGAGATTTCTGAATATCACATAAGTAAAATGGCCTTTTTTTAAAAAAATAATTTTATAGCTTTTTCAAACAAGTTAAAAGGTGACAATGTGTCTGCTACAGTAGTTTGGAGGACTGGAGGATTGATTGGTAAGTAAAACAGTTGTTCTTGTTAGGTGAGCAGATATTAGGTAGTCCTGGGTGTATGGCATTTCTAAAATATGCCTGATGAGACTAGACACCTAAAGCTACCCTTAGCTCCAGGAATGAATATCTTCCATCGCCATCAGAATCAAACTCTTTCAAAGTCTCTAGTCCTGGCACGGCAGAACCTAAGGAGTTCCAGATTTCCTGGTAGGTCAGCTTTCCATCCATGTCCTGGCCAGTCTTGTGGAATAAATCCTGAAGATCTGTTAAAAAGGAATTACAGAATGTGTATGTCTACACATATAGCTAAATTTACTTAACAGTTTATTTATTTATTTTAATTAATTAGTTTATTTTAAAGTTTACTTATTTTTGAGAGAAAGCGTATGTGCGCGCAGGTGTGTGTGTGTGTGTGTGTGTGTGTGTGTGTGTGTGTGTGTGTGTG
>NW_024412388.1:37244241-37293592 GCF_014898765.1 Herpailurus yagouaroundi
GTGTGTGTGTGTGTGTGTGTGTGTGTGTGTGTGTGTGTGTGTGTGTGTGTGTGTGTGTGTGTAGGAGAGGGACAGAAAGCGAGGGGGGAGAGAGAGGATCCCAAACAGGCCCTTCACTGTCAGCACAGAGCCTGATGAGGGACTTGGACTCATGAACCGTGAGAACATGACCTGAGCCGAAATCAAGAGTCAGACACTTAACTGACTGGGCTACCCAAGTGCCCCAAATTTACTTAACAGTTTAAAAAGCAGCCTCAACTGAATGCAAAGCACTAAAAGAAAAGCTATTTTGCAGACTCTGTTTCCAAAAGATAAAGTTCAGTATCTCACTAAATCAGAAAGATGATTCTTGATCCTTTACAAATGAGAAGAATTACTGAATGACACTATCCTTCCAAAACAGAAGCAGTGACAGATAATCACAGGAGAAATGAGTGGGCTGGGCTTTCTCCCCAAGGCCTTCCTTTTAGATTTTCCAGATTTTATTCTTATGTTGGACGGGTAAAAAGGACTGCAGAAGCCTCAAGAGCTAATGGTAGGAGCTGAGCCTGTAAAACAGACTATAGCATATTGTTAGTTAAACAGAATTACCGTATGATCCAACAATTCCATTCCCAGGTATATACTCAAAAGAAATGAAAACATATGCCCATACAAAAACTTGTACGTGAATATTCACAGCTGCATTATTCCTGATAGCCAGAAGGCAGAAACAATCCAAATGTCCATTAGCTGATGAATGGATAAAATGTAGTTTTATCCATATAATGGAATATTATTCAGCCATATAAAGGAATGAAATACTGCTACATGCTACAATATGATGAACCCTGGAAACAGGCTAAGTGAAAGCAGCATATACAAGGCCATGGATCCTATGATTCCATTTATATGAAACACCAGCACAGGCAAATCCAAAGATTTTGGTTGAAAGATTAGTGGTTGCCAGGGGCTTGGAGTAGGGGAATAGAGAGTGAGTGTTTAATGGGTGCAGGATTTCTTCTGGGGAATTAGATAATGGTGATGGTTGTACAATGTGGATTATACATTTTAAAAGGGTGAATACTATGATACTATGACTTATATGTCAATTTAAAAAAAAAAGAACCAGAGGGCTACAGATCTCTTCAAAGTGATATATATGGTATAAAGCATCAGGCACATGTGCTCTCTCTCTCTCCCAGCTAAGAGACAGCACTATCACCAGTTGATCTGTAGCTTCTTTTTTAGTTCTAAGATATTATTTGAGCCAATAGGATTGGAGAGTTTCCATCAATGGTCTCTTCTGGTATTTTCTCAAGGGCCCCATAATGAACACGTAGGAGGGCCAGTTATTCACATAATATTTTAAAAGGACTTGATTGTGTCCCCACAGAATGACTTAGTAGATTTAGTCTCTAATATCAAGAGACAGTCATGAGGCTTAGGTTTCCTTAAAAGTCTTCCTAAATCTCTTTCCTCTCTTCATGTAGCCAGCTCCACCTGTAGATTCTGTAGGCCTCTTGCTGTTTGGTACTCAGGAAGAACGGAAACGGCCTGAAGCGGGGGAAGCAGTGCAGTCCATCAAGGAGTTTTGCAGACATGCTTCTGAAGAAGGCCCTGCTTTCACTCCTGAGACAGCCCCAGCAAAGCAGCTCAAGAGTCTCAAAAGCTCTGAAAGCCAGAAAAGCAGGTGGGACACTTGTTCTCAATGGCTGCCACCAAGTGGCTAGCTGGAAAATGTGTTTTGTGTGTGTCTCTATACAGGGCGTGAGTTTATAAAATGTGCTATACACTTGGTAGCAGTATTCAAATAAAAATCCTATTGCTGCTTTGGGTCATTTCAAAAGTGTAGTCATCCAAAGTATCCGAGGCCAATGTTAAGGATTGAAGTATAAATGTTAAGATGGCTATTTCTCAATCTGCTCTATCAGTCTTTCCTCCATGCATTCTCATCAATTCTTGATGTAATAAATGCAAAGTGGGAGAAGGCACTTGTGTTGCCAGTAAACACAATTTAGCATTCTTCTGTCTCCCCAGAAAACAGAAAGAAAAAAACTTGGAGATAAGATGAAAAAGTAATGCATTTATATGGCAATAGAAATTTAAGTCTTCTATGCTTTACACATTAATTGTAGGCTGTAGATAACTCATTCACGTAACAAATATTCACGTGTACCAGGCATTATGCTAGGGGCTGGGAGTAAAGCCAATTTTCTATCTCCCCAGGAAATTACAACACAGTGACATGTGTTACACAGGGGCAAACGTAAGATATTATAAAAGAGCATACACAGGAAGAACCTAATCCAGTCCTGGGAGGTAAGAAAATGTTTTCTGGTGGAATGGTATCTAAGTTAAGATGGAGAGCCAGACAAATGTAGGTGGACAGGAATGGGTGATTTTCCAAGCAGTTAGCGAATGCAAAATCAGGAGACTCTAAACATCACCACGAAGGATAGCACACACTGCTGGAAGCAAGGCAAACATGGTTTTTCTGTGAATCATATCCTTCCTACTGTTTATCTTGCTGGTTTTCAGCCAGAGGACCCCTCTTTTTTTAGAGGGCCTTAGCAAACAGTATTTGCTATCTCAGGGTATTATGGTTGCTTGTTTGCCTTCTCCACTAGACTGTCACATCCTTGAGGAAAGTGAGATCATGTCTTACACTGTATTTTTACTGCTTAGCACTGGGTCTAATTAGGCACTCACTGAATGAATGAAGACTCTACAGTGCATTGGTTGAGAGTGCAAACTTGGGTGTCAGGCTGTCTTGGTGTGAATTTTGCTTTAGCCTGATACTTGCTGTGTGGACTTAGGCAGTTTCCCTACCAATAAAATGGGTAGAATACATGAATATTTATGTTCCCAGGATCGTTCAGAGTATTATATAATATAATATATATATTATATAATAATAATAATATATAATATAATGCATATCATACCAAGTATCTGGCTCACAGAAAGTACTCAATGTTAATTATAATTATATAATTATATATAAAAGAATTATAATTATTTTTCTCATAAGTTAAAAAAATTAAAAATTTATAGCTTTGAACATTTCCCCTATTATTCCATGGTATAAACATTTACTTTTTTTTTTTTTTAAATTTTTTTTTTTCAACGTTTATTTATTTTTGGGACAGAGAGACAGAGCATGAACGGGGGAGGGGCAGAGAGAGAGGGAGACACAGAATCGGAAGCAGGCTCCAGGCTCTGAGCCATCAGCCCAGAGCCCGACGCGGGGCTCGAACTCACGGACCGCGAGATCGTGACCTGGCTGAAGTCGGACGCTTAACCAACTGCGCCACCCAGGCGCCCCAACATTTACCTTTTTAAAAAAAAATTTTTTTAATGCTTATTTTGGAGAGAGACAGAGACAGAATGCGACTGGGTTAGGGGCAGAGAGAGAGGGAGACAGAATTGGAAGCAGGCTCCAGGCTCCAAGCTGTCAGCACAGAGCCCTACACGGGGCTTGAACTCATGAGCTGTGAGATCATGACCTGAGCTGAAGTCAGAAGCTCAACCAACTGGGCCACCCAGGCGCCCCTAAGCATTTACCTTTGATGCTAGAAATTCCTGGTAGGGCAATAGGTCTTAGCTGGGCAGTTTTCTCAATGTGATCTCCATAAGACGGTGGAGATTTTGGCAATGCTGATGGCTTTGATGTGAAACTCTGTACTTGCTCTGTAACAAACATATATTGTTTTATAGTATTATCAAACCTGACACCAAAATAAACCGGTACTAAAGGTCACCTTTTAGGGTAATTACATACATACCAAGTAGCACAGTGACTGTGTGAAGTTAAAGGCATGGATTGAGATACGCTGTGTGGGTAAGTGAAGATCATACAGTATCCTATAACATTAAGGTTTAAGCTGTGGTCCCATGGGAAGCTCTTCTAGTACAAGTTAGCTTTACATAGGTTTAGATGCTAAGAGTTTAAGCTGCAAGTGAGAATAGCATTGGATGTCTGATATCCTAGGAGCCATACCGTAAGTCTGATGTGGGGTATGTGCCACCAGATCAGCTGGTGCTGAAAGAGGGCTGTCACACAATTATGTAGCATGATGTTAGGACAAGGCCTCCCATTGTAGACTGTCCCCCTACCCAAAAGAGAGTAAGAGAGGATGTAATGTTTTCCCCAAAATGAAAAATATTTGTGGGGGGTAGGGGCCAAAGCCAATCCAGTCCAGTGCTTTAGTTATGTCCTTGAGGCATCTGCTAATATTGATTAGGTATGTCCCTCCCTAAAGCCAAGGGCCTTTCCAACTCAATGATCCCATCATTATTTGCTAACGGTTTTTCAGAAGGACTAATATTTATTTTTAAGTAAATTTTATGCACTTAGAGTAATGAAAAGACTTCCGTAAACAACATATAGGGCTGGTTTAATATATACTATGACAGTTACATTTTTGCCCATAATTGGATGCAGACAGCATGGAGAAGTCTATTTCAAGCTAAACATTACCCATTCTTTCCTTAATAGACTGGAATACAAATCATGTACAAAATGGTTTTTCCTAAATGAAACCAAAGTGTATCATCTTCATCTCGGTGCACTCAGGCATCATTCCCTCGGTCTGATCAGTCCTGCTGGAACACCTGTCCCCACTCCCTGTGTGGGAGGCGAGCTGCCCAAGCCTACGTGAGACATGCAGAAGCCAGCCCTGAGTATCTCACCTTTGTCGGTGGTGTCTGGTGGCCTGTTGCTCTCAGGCTTGTTTGTGAGAGCACTGATGAGCTGCAGTCTCTCTCTGAGCTTGGATACTTGAGAATCTGAACTATCTTCTTTCTGTCCAAAATAAAGACCACAGAGGCTTAGGGTGGAGAGAAGACCTTACCTGATTCTTCGTTATGTTCCCAGAGTCTATTTAGCAGGAAGTGCTTGACTTCCAGTAGGTTCCCTATTAAAGGTAATGAAGGAATGAATCAACAAATACTAGAGATACCTTTGGTACTCAGAGTCGATGAGGGCCTAGCTGGATTTGAGACTAGACCATTAGGGGACATTATGTGACAGGCAATGTGAGATCCACTGTGAATGTTTGGCTGATGGCGGAAGGCAGGCGTGTGTCAGCAGTAAAGGAAATGTACCCTTGCTCAGGTGCCCATGTAACACCCATTTCCTAAATGAGTAGATACTATTTTCTAGGAGCTATTTCACACTAAATAATTTTCCTGAATATCTTACTTTACCTTGTGACCAGATAACTTTAGGTAGAGTTTTATGCTCTTATCACCTTAAAAAAAAAAAAAAAAGAAAAGAAAAAAAGGCAACAAACCCTGGCTTTTCTTTGTCCCCCTCTCCCCCACCCCTGAGGGTTCAAGTGGTGGCAGGAGCTGTAAGAGCAGGAGGAGCTGTAGGAGAGCTGTAAAATTTCTAATTCCAAGTTTGACTTACTTACATCTTTTAAAAAAGATTTTCCAGGGGCGCCTGGGTGGCTCAGTCGGTTAAGCACCCAACTTCGGCTCAGGTCATGATCTCGCGGTCCATGAGTTCGAGCCCGGTGTCGGGCTCTGTGCTGACGGCTCAGAGCCTGGAGCCTGTTTCAGATTCTGTGTCTCCCTCTCTCTCTGACCCTCCCCCATTCATGCTCTGTCTCTCTCTGTCTCAAAAATAAATAAATGTTAAAAAAAAATTAAAAAAGTTTTTCCCTACACCCTTCCCTCATTTCCAGGATGATTCAGAGTGGCATACAAAAAATATATTTAATTATAAAAAGAGAGAAGTCTGGTTTCTATGAGGCTTAGGCTTTTTAATTTTTTTTTTTTTTAATTTAAAAGAGAGAGAAGAAGCATAGCAGGGGAGAGGGGAGAAGAGGAGAGGGAGAGGAAAAGAGAGAGAGCGAGAGAATCTTAAACAGGCTTCATTGCACAGCATGGAGACTGACACAAGGCTTGATCCCATGACCTTGGGATTGTGATCTGAGCGAAAATCAAGAGTCGGATGCTCAACTGACTGAGCCACCCAGGCGCCAAAGGCTTATTAGGCTTTTCTAACTGCTTAGGCTAGTGTGAAAGGTCCTGATCATGTGTTCAGTCAGAACACCAACTCATTACGTTTTGTTTTTTTTTTTAATTCAATTATTTCTCTGACCTTCATTTCTACTCTAATAGTTATCATATAGAAGATCACTCGGGCTTATTAAGGGGCTAATATATGGACACAGATGACTAAAACTAGGTACTAAATACTTGAGGAATTTATGAAGAAATTAAAGAGAAATTATATCTGGTTAGGATGTGTAAATTAAGTAGGACAGAGGGACCAATACACTGGGATGACAGTTAAAAACATAAAGGGTCTGAAAGCAAAACCAGGAAATTTAGACAAAAAATGTGCATGATTCTGATGTTTATTTGATTCTGACGTTTACTGTTAAAATATGAACTGCTGCTAAAATCACTAGTTTCCATCAGTAACCACCTGTTACTTTTTGTGTTCAACATTTGTATCTGGATCTTCAATTTTTCTTGTCATTCCCCAGGTGAGGTATTTTTATTTATTTATTTTTTATAGAAGTAGTTAGAAAATGCAACAAAAGCCGAGATCACGAAGTATTAAAATCTTAATATATCTGGGCAATAGTTAAGGAAGAACAAATATAGATACAAAGTATTACATTGAAAACTGCCTGTCCTATGGTTCATTTCCAAGTTCATTTCCTCTGAACCTCATATCCTTGAGCTTCTCACACACAATATGCATCTGAGGTGGTATTTTAGCCACTTAGCCACAATCTTCCTGGCTTTTACTTTATAGCCCAGATCTTATAGTATTAAACAATAATCACAGAGAATGTTAACAAATAAACTTTATTTCCTGGGATATCAAAGCATATCACAGATTGTCTTATCTTGACAATATGTCAGGGAAGAACTTAAAAACAAAACAAAACAAAACAGGAAGGTACAAGGTGAAAGGAACTGGCTGAAGTTTAAATGGACTATGTAAGTACTGAGACTGCAATCTAAAAATAATGTTTAGGTTAGACAAGAGTTTTAGATGATCTATGCCTCTGTTCTCTGTTGTTAGTACAGATAACCTACTGTCATAGCTTAAAAGTAATTTCCTTAGGGAGCTTTCCTGACCTCTGTTAACACCCTCATCATACCCTGTAATTTTCCTTTGTAGCAGGTATCATACTCACAGTAATTATCTGTTCAATTATGTAGTAATGATTTTCTGACTGATGGACTTTGAGTTCCATCAGAATAAGGGTCACATGTCTATCCTGCTCACTGCGGTCACCCCAGCTCCTCGAAAAGGGCTTGGCACAGGGTAGGTGCCTGATAAAGTATTCACCTATTCATTCATATACTAATTTATTAATTACTCTGTCTTGAAGTCTCAGCAAATGAGACCAATGTGCTCCTTTAGAGAAAGAAACAGTTGCTCAAATGCACAAAGATGCTGTTGTGTTTTTTCTTTTTAAGTAATCTCTACCCCCAACACAGGGCTCGAACTCACCACCCTGAGATCAAGAATTGTACATTGTACCGACTGAACCAGCCAGACACCCCTCAAAAGCACAAAGATGCTGATGCATTATTCTTACTTCAAAAGAAGCCCCCTGTAATTTACCTTTATGCTCTGGGTTTTTAATGTATCTGTTCTGTTGGTTATTTGATGCAAGGACTCTCTTTTTAGAGTGGCGGCTCTATCATCCATCTTAAAAGGTAAAAACAAGATTAAAGGCAAACATTAAAACTTAAACATCTAGCACTTTTGAAACAAAGTAGTCAAACTGAAAGGTTCTCAGGACACTTTCAACAGAAATACCAATAGGAGAAGGAGAGGGGGAGAAAGGCAGCTGAGACACAAAGCTGAAACCGTCGCTTCACAAACTTTCATACTTCTAAAGTACAGAAGGTGAGGGGACTTATATACCCAGAGCCAGGCTAGGCATGACGCTGTTGGAAGAAAACAGCAGGACAGATGGTGCTATTAACGATTTCTTCTTCTGGAGAAAAATAAAGTGGAGGGGGAGGGACTGTACGGGGAGTCTGGGGCAGCAAATTCTCACAATTAGCCTTGAAAACCTTCAAGGCCCAACACTCATCAAACCACCCCAAATTCCTAGCCCCTACTTAGTTTAGTTGAGTTCAAAGGGGCTTTTTAAAATAAGGTTCCTTTAGGGCGCCTGGGTGGCTAAGTCAGTTTTAAATGTCCGACTCTTGATTTCGGCTCAAGTCATGATCTCACAGTTCATGAGTTGAGCCCCGTGTCAGGCTATGCACTGACACATACAGCCTGGTTGGGATTCTCTTTCTCTCTCTCTCTGCCTCTCCCTCTCAAAAATAAAAACATTAAAAAATAAATAAGTAAAATAAAACAAGGCTCCTTTAATCCTCACGGCTTTGTAGTAAATCCATGCCCTTGTAAAGCAGGAGTGGGGACAGGTCTTCTGACTCCACGCTCGAAGCCATGCCAGGCAAGCCACCAAGGCTCCACTGCGGCAGAGACAGTTCAAACCCTGCCTGCCGGGTGCTGGAGTTCAACTTTACTTGTGGGCTTGCTTCTAGCTTTGCTGCTTACTTGAATTTATGCTACAATTCCCTGTTTTAGGTTTCCATTTCTTTACGTATGCCTGTGTCTTTGTTGTATGAAATCTTTAAGGGTGGGGCCTGCAGCTATTAAAAAGCAATTCACATGGATCCCAGGGCAATATAGAAAAAAACACATTTTATTAACAATACCATGAAAACCAGTAAACCACATGGTCTGCCAGCACCAATGACTCAGGTCACTGTTTCCTCATGTAAAATGGGAGGATGGACTCAGTGATCTCTCAAGTTGAGGAGCTGGTCTGACCTGGTCTGTTTTTTTTTTTTTTTTTTTTTTTAATTTTTTTTCAACGTTTATTTATTTTTGGGACAGAGAGAGACAGAGCATGAACGGGGGAGGGGCAGAGAGAGAGGGAGACACAGAATCGGAAACAGGCTCCAGGCTCTGAGCCATCAGCCCAGAGCCCGACGCGGGGCTCGAACTCACGGACCGCGAGATCGTGACCTGGCTGAAGTCGGACGCTTAACCGACTGCGCCACCCAGGCGCCCCTGACCTGGTCTGTTTTAAATGGCTTTCTCACATTATATGGCAAAGGATCCCCCTAACATGCAGACAAAGCAGGATAAATCTGAAAAGCCAAGTTCAGGCTTGAAGAAATGGCAAAAGATTCTTCACTTATTGTCACTGTCATTGTTCCCACCCCTAACAACTTAAAAAAGAGCAAGGAGATCTCCCTTGGAAACATGTGCCAGAGCTTCTCTACCAGATGGGTCACTGGTAACACAATAGGCGGCTTGTCATTTCTGCCATCAGCTTGTGGTGAAGCCGTGGCAAGCAACTGAACCCCCTCTACATCTCTCTTTCCAGATCAGGGCTAACTATGCCTGTGCCATTCACATCACAGAGCTAGTGTGGAGATTAAAGGAGGCAGGATGAAGCACAGCACACAGGTGTAGCCTCTCAAATATGCCAGGAGACTGCATCTGAAAGGTCTGTGGAGTGTCATCCACGTGCAGACAAAACACACGGCAACACAGAACATATCACAAAAGACCCGAAATGGCTTACCATGCTGAGGGACAGGTTCGCTTGCTTTTCTACCTTGCTCATAGCAACCAGATCTGTTTCTATCCAGTTGACTCTCTGGGTAAGGTTCCTGACTGTCTCATTCATTCTCTTGAGTTTAAGATCGTTCTGTCTGTGGTACCCCACTAGGGCACTGTTTACCTCCTCTAAAGAGTTGTGAAGGTACAGGATATCCTGGAGTGGAAATAAATCAAACTGTGGAATCCAACTAAAAGACATACACTAGACAAGCAGGCCAGCAGCACTAAACAACCATTACCATGTCACGTGACCGAAGTAAACTCCTTTTCCTGGTTTAGACCATCGATTGTCTGTCTTGGCTTTGTCCTTCCACTCTCAATTGCTCTGAGTTTACTCCCTCTGGAGTTGTTTGACCTCAGCTAGACAGGAGGAGGAAAGGGGACTAACTACATGATTCACTCTCTGGTCCCAGAAAGCTGAGAGCTTGGGAATTGATTGCCCAATGTTTACCTCACCTGCTGGCGGGAAAGCTTGCTGGGTTATTAACTGAAACGCCCATTAACCTAATTTGTCAGAACAAAACTACAATACCAATTACTGAATTGGCTCATGTAGCAAAACCATAACAAGTAGTGCATTATTTAGTACAAGATTCAATTATTTTTATTGACATCCTCTAGTACTGATTGCTACTTAAAAAGGAATGATGACTATAGGTTTTAGAGGGCATTAAACTCAGGACAGGAATTCTTAGTGAAGATTTCCTTTATTCTCTTTCTTGTGATTCTGAACTCAATAACCTTTTTTCTCTTCTTGTCTTTAGTCTCAGAAAGCATCTAAAATGCTTTCTAACAGTTTAGAAATGTTAACTTGCTCAGATCACTATTTTTCATAAACAGTTTCAGGATAATCTGGCTCTTCTATGCCTTTTAAGATGTGAAAAGGAATTTACTCTACTGACGGACATGCAGGGAAAAAAAGCAGAGTGCCAAAGAAGAGTCAGGATGACATCTTAGACTCCTAAGACAGCGACACACATTGCTTTCTGCTCAGCTCTCAGGCAGGCAAATATATGCATGGGATGAGGCGCCACAACATGGAGCCCAACTACTCAAGCGGCCCTCAGAGTTCACTGTGGGCACAGGGAGTTAAGCCAGAGACAAAAAAGTACCTGTTTCAAATTCTCACTGTGGGTTTTATTGTCAACTTCTGATGTAGCTGAAGGTGATGGACTGCTCTGGTTGCTTCCACTGGTCTCTTTCAAGAAGTGCTGATTCTGTTTATAGGAATAGAGGTTCGTATAGGAAAGTAATTACCATCTAGGATGGTCCCCAAACCTTCTAGCTTCCCAAAGGAGGTATCCATGATTAATCAACAATTAGTTCCCAGGAGCCTATAGCGTGACCAGTCTTGTGCTAGGCCCTGAGGGCACCAGGTACTTTTGGGGATGCCAGCCTGAAGGGTGGACTGGATCAGCAGCACCCAGACACCTCAGGGAACTGAGACCCTCCCAGTGTTTCTCCATCTCTGAATGGAATGAACTCCCCAGACACCAGTCCTCCTTGCCTCTATTACCCGTACTCTCAGAGAAACTGTAGAATCACTGTAACGTCCCAGGGGCCTGAGAACTCAGTCCGAACTTGGCTAGTGTCATCATTTCCCCAGGACTAAAGAGGTTTGTACATTCAAAGAGCAGCCAGTTGTGTAACCACTGGCCTTGGGCATTGAATACAACAACCAATCACGCACCACAGTTAGTTTTTCAGTTTTAACAGCACATGCCAAGATTTATGTCTGAAGGTTACCCTTCCTTTCCCATCCCCTTCCCACTGCTCAGGTCTCTCTCTGAAGAGGGTGAAATGTAACACGTTTATATACACTTTTCCCCTCTAGTGGAAAAACTTTGCATGCCTTAATCTTTCAGAGTCTGTACCTATGACTTAATTCAGTATATAATGTGCCAATGGAGGGATTACCACAGGCAACTATGGAAGTTTAAAAGAGGCAGATTTAATTATAATAGAATGCAACTGGGGGAAATAAATTGTTTTCCCTGAAATCCTAGATATTTATCAACCCTTTTATAAGAAATAAAAGGCACAATAAAGAAAAAGTAAGAGAGGTGGGAGAAAAAAACTCCATGGTTCTCTAAAGCATGAATTTTTGAGTTAGGAAAAAAGTTATTTTGGAACATATTTAATTACTTTGAGAAAGTGTTCCAGATATTAAAATAATAGTAATAAAAGAATTGCTAAATTAGGGATCTTTATTATTATGAATCTCCCACTCAGCAGCAGAGTTGGAACTAGAATCCAGAGTGTCTGAACACCAGGTCAATGCTTTTTCCTCTGGGTCAGCCCCATTAAATAACAGTGAGGAGTTCTTGTTTTGAAGAAATGAAAAACCCCCCTTTCTAGAGCTCTAATATAGCCCAGGTCTCCTTGGTACAAACTTCCTGGTTTAAACTCGAAACTCCAAAGCTTGAGAAGAGCATGTGCGATAGACCTAGAAATTAGTGGAGAATCTAGGGAATCTTTGTGTTTCTTGAATAGTCCTAATCTCATGTACATATAACTCATCTCCCCAGCAAGACAGCAAAGGTTGTGCCATCTTTTTCACCCTTCATAAATCTTTCATGGAGCAGAGTACCCACTAGGTGATGAATTAAGGCCTCTGAATGATTGCAGACAGCTTATACCCGCACAACACTAAGAGACATCTGGAAACAATTCTTGAGCACTGCAGGGGTTTGCTTCTGTCTCAGTTATCTGCTGCTGCATAACATATCATCCCCAAGCTCTGTGGCTTAAAACAACAATTTATTATTTCCCATGGTTCTGTGGGTTGACTGGGCTCAGTGGGATGGGGGTATTCTGTTTCATGTGGTGCAGGCCGAAGTCACACGTATGGCTGCATTCTGCCCAAATTCCTGACCCACAATAGTGAGAAATAATAACATGTTGTTTTAAGCCACAAAGTTGAGGGTGATCTGTTATGTAGCAATCAATACTTGTGACACTTCCCTTTCCTTCTTCCCCATTTTCTTTCCTACCCATTCCACCCACGAACTGTATCTTACTATTTTTTCCACTATGTTTGTAGAAGACTCAGCTTTTAATTTTATCCAGCTTAACTGCTTAATTTACAGATTACATCTTTTAACAAGGTGCTTAGTAGGGTCTGTTTAGACAAATGGATAACTGGCATCACTCCAATTACACAGGAGAGGGTGAGCAGAATGCTGACTTCCTGCAGCATTTGTAGATTTCCTTACCATATCACTCTGCAGTAAGTCCATGGTTTTCTTGTGTTCATCCATGGTTTTCTGTACTGCCTCCACAGCGAGATGGACACTGTTTAACGTATTGCCAATGGTAGCTACGCTCTGAACAGAAACATGTCGTAAGGTCAGTGTGTTTTCCTTTTTAAAAACTTTAATAGTTTTTACAACCAACAAAACTAAAAGGCAACCAACGGAATGGGAAAAGATATTTGCAAATGACATATCGGACAAAGGGCTAGTATCCAAAATCTATAAAGAGCTCACCAAACTCCACACCCGAAAAGCAAATAACCCAGTGAAGAAATGGGCAGAAAACATGAATAGACACTTCTCTAAAGAAGATATCCGGATGGCCAACAGGCACATGAAAAGATGTTCAGCGTCGCTCCTTATCAGGGAAATACAAATCAAAACCACACTCAGGTATCACCTCACGCCAGTCAGAGTGGCCAAAATGAACAAATCAGGAGACTATAGATGCTGGAGAGGATGTGGAGAAACGGGAACCCTCTTGCACTGTTGGTGGGAATGCAAACTGGTGCAGCCGCTCTGGAAAGCAGTGTGGAGGTTCCTCAGAAAATTAAAAATAGACCTACCCTATGACCCAGCAATAGCACTGCTAGGAATTTATCCAAGGGACACAGGAGTACTGATGCATAGGGGCACTTGTACCCCAATGTTCATAGCAGCACTCTCAACAATAGCCAAATTATGGAAAGAGCCTAAATGTCCATCAACTGATGAATGGATAAAGAAATTGTGGTTTATATACACTATGGAATACTACGTGGCAATGAGAAAAAATGAAATATGGCCTTTTGTAGCAACGTGGATGGAACTGGAGAGTGTGATGCTAAGTGAAATAAGCCATACAGAGAAAGACAGATACCATATGGTTTCACTCTTATGTGGATCCTGAGAAACTTAACAGGAACCCATGGGGGAGGGGAAGAAAAAAAAAAAAAAGAGGTTAGAGTGGAAGAGAGCCAAAGCATAAGAGACTGTTGAGAACTGAGAACAAACTAAGGGTTGATGGGGGGTGGGAGGGAGGAGAGGGTGGGTGATGGGTATTGAGGAGGGCACCTTTTGGGATGAGCACTGGGTGTTGTATGGAAACCAATTTGACAATAAATTTCATATATAAATAAAATAAATAAATAAATAAATAACCAAAAAAAACCAAAAAAAAAAAAAAAACTTTAATAGTTTTTAAAGATATGACTGATATACAATAAACTTCACATATTCAAAATGTGTAAGTTGGTAAGTTTTGACATATATATACACACCTGGGAAACCATTAGCACAATCGATATAATAAACATTCATCACTCCCAAGTTTCCTCAAGCCCCTTTGTAATTCTTCTTCTCCTGCCCTCCAGCAACCACTGATCCACTATATATCAGTTTGCACTTTCTAGAATTTTGTATAAAGGGGACCAGTGAGTGAGCATGTGGGGTTTTTTTTTTTTTTTTTGGTTTCATTTTTTGTTTTATTGGTATGGCTTCTTTTACTTAGCTTCATTAGTTTAAGATTAACCCATGCCGTAGCCACTTAGCTTGTTGCTGAGAAGCATTCCATCATACGGATACAACACAATTTAACTACTCATCTGTTGATGGACATTTATGGGTTGTTTTCTCTATCTGACTAGTATAAATAAAGCTGCCTTCAGAATCCATGTACAAGTCTTTATGTGGGCATATGTTTTCATTTCCCTTCATCATATGCTTTCTTATCACCATCATACCTAGGAGGTGAATGGCTAATCATATGGTAGATATATGCTTTACTTAATTTAAAAAGCTGCCAAGATCTGTTCTAGAATGATTATACCATTTTACATTCCTATTGGCAATGTAGGAAAATTCCAGTTCCCTCATATTCTCATCAATACTGCTACCTTCAGTCTTTTCAATTTTCGCCATTCTTTTGGGAGTGCAGTGGTCTATCCCTGTAATTTTAGGGTAAGCACTGACCGGTACTTTTAATTATTTCAAGCCTCTTCAAATTGAATTTCATGTAGCGTATGCAGAGACAATTAACAGGAATCTACACGTTTATGTTTATATACAGTTGACTCTTCAATAATGCAGGGGTTAGGGTGCGGACCCCTTATGCAATTGAAAATCTACATATAACTTCTAACTCCCCAAAAACTTAACTAAAATAGCCTGTTGTTGACCAGAAGCCTACCAATAGCATAAGCACTTAACACATATTTTGTATATTATATGTATTATACACTTTATTTTTACAATAAAGATACTGTTGTTAAGAAAATCAAAAGAGAGGGGCGGGTGGATGGCTCACTCAGTTAAGTGCCCGACTCTTGGTCTCAGCTCAGGTCATGATCTCACAGTCTGTGGGTTCGAGCCCTGCACTGGGCTCTATGCTGACACAGTGGTGCCTGCTTGGGATTCTCTCTCCCTCTCTCTCTGTCCTTCTCCCGTGTGCACGTGCTTGCTCTCTCAAAATAAATAACAAAAAAGAAAAAAAAAGAAAATCATTAAAAAAATTCATTTACAGGACTGTACTGTATTTACTGAAAAAAAAATTGATGTACAAGTGGACTGCACAGCTCAAACCTACATTGTTCAAAGATCACCTGTATATATAAACTTATATATGTAAAACAAATAATTTTCCCAATTTAAAGGACTTTTCCTAGAGAAAAACTAAGTCTTTGTCTTAAAAAAAAAATTCTAGTTCATAAATCTGGAACCCACAGATAAGGTTCTCTTACCAATGGCCCTTACTAAGCCCTGTGGTAGAGCAGACAGGCAGAAGGCCACAGCTAACACTGCAGATTGCCACTGTGTCAGGAGCAAATGAGGGCTTTTAAATGAAAATGGGTGGAAGCATTATTGGCTTTGGGAAACCCAGTGTTGCAGAGATGAAGGAAAAATTCCATTTGGCAGCGTTTGTTCCTCCTTTGCTTTAGAATCCCATCAGCATCTGCTGAGTGGAATGAGCCGTGAGTAGTGGCTTACTTTGTCTTCATTAGGTTTAAGGAGCCCAAGTGGACTGGGGACTTGGGAAACATGATTCTGAAACCATCACTTTAAAAAGACCTGTCCTAAGGGAACATCCAAAAGAGTGTTACTGTTTGGTGGATGTTCGCCTTTTATTAAGATATACTGACAGTTTTATTGGTTTTATACTAAATATGTTAGTATTTCTAACCAAGGTTGTTTTTTACACTGACAGCCAAGTATCCAAAAGACCAAGAGACGACATTTTCAACATTTAAAAAAATCAACGAGATACACTGAAGTCAGGTATCTGAGATGACCTACCACTTCAAAACTGAGCCACTTGTATTAAAAGTAGTTATCTGACATTATAAACACACAGATTTGCAAAGAGAAAACACACTGGTACAAGTCTCTAAGTTGGGATGTTATCTATGCAAACTGTTGTTAACAGAAGTGATGGGTGTTCAAAGACATCTACTGTTAGAGAATCCTCTCTTGTTGGATGTACGAGCCCATTAGGATGCAAGACAGTAAGCTCTTGTTTAAGATTTTTTTTTTAAGGAAGCAGCTGACAGAGCCATGTGAATTCCAGAGCAAAACCCTGAAACTAGTATTCTTACCACTTGCAAAATGCCTGGCACAAACTGGAGGAAGCTCCCCAAATGTTTATTGAATTAATAAGTGCAATAAACCAATTTTTTTTAATATTTATTTTTGAGAGACAGAGAGCACGAGCAAGTGGGGGAGGGGAAGAGAGAGGAGGAGAGAGAATCCGAAGAGGACTCCGCACTGACAGCAGAGAGCCTAATGGAGGGCTTGAACTCATGAACTTCAAGACAATGACTTGAGCTGAAGCCAGACGCTTAACTGCCTGAGCCACCCAGGCACCCCTCAATGGCGTTTTCTAACGCAAGACTGCCAGAGTTGTTTCTGTGCTAAAGATTACAGAAGCCTACCTTTTTTCCATTGGACCCTTGGGAATGATGACAAGAAGAACTTACTTTATTATCGTTGTCTCCCTGCCTTCTCCCTCCCCCACTTTAAATTGTAAGCAGATGACCATCTTGGATAAACGGGAAAGTACGGAGACTGAGCACACATGGGTGGTATGGCTATAAAATACAAAGTTCTGTTTCTGCATGTGACATAGTAGTGTTTCACTCCTTTGTGGAAATGATTTATATGTTTATAGAGCCTGGCATATAATAAAACTTATCACACACTAATTTTTAAAAGTCAAAGATCCTAGATTTGGCACCCATTTTTTTAAGGCTCCCTTGCTCCAGAATCCCTTTCGTTTCCTGCTGCAGGGGCTGACGTTGCTTGTGTCTCAATTAGGCACCTTTTTCTCCTTCCTACCCATGGCCACTCTCCCTATTCAGCTCTACAGATCACTTTATATTATTCACCTGGTTTGTCACTGCCACCTGCTCTGGGCCTGAATCCTAGGGATCAAGTAAACAAAAATTCCAAATTATTTTTTGCCTAGGCCCTAGAGTTTAGGATATATACCTAGGAGTGAATTGCTTAGAGTATGTGCACCTTTACCTTTATAAAAAAAATATATAATGTTTTCCAAAATGCTTTTTACCAATTTATACTCCCAGCAGGAGTCTTTGAAAGTTTTCTTTGCTCCACATCCTTGCCAATACCTATCATATCCTAAACTTTTAATTCTTGCATTTCCCTCAAATTAGTATTGTTTTTAAACAACCTCTTAACCAAGAAAAAAAATAGCAATTTAGAGCAACTCTCCTGTACAAGTGGTCTGCTTTCATGAAGACATTGTGGATGATGAATTGAAAAGGCAAGTGATGAGAAGCAAACCCACGTTTGTTAACCTAAGAGTCCCCGAAGAGAAATCCTGGGATTCAGGGAGGCAAAGAAAAAGGTGTGAATCCGTACAAACCACAACTAAACTCACCTGTTGCAAATTAAAGGCCCAACTAACCAAACTAAAACAGAGATGTTCTGAACTGCTCAGAACACAGTGATATACTCTATTACTGCCCCCCTGGGCCAGAGGATTTCAAATGCCATGCTTTCAAAGAAAACTTGTAAGAAGCTAAAATTACAGCAACAGGTTAATCTCAGTGCCCAAATGCAGCACTTACCTTCTGAAGTCCCTCTACAGTGGCAGGCAAGCTAATTAAGTCCGCAGCAGACTTAACATTGGCTTTGAGGTGGTTTACTGCAGAAGTCAACAGAGAAATCTGAAAGGAAGAGAGTAATAAAAAATGACAACGGAATCTGGAGAATGAATGCTTCCTTCACAGACTCTATGGCTGCTGATGGTATGAAGGCACTCCAGACATCATACCCTGTCAGCTCACAAGAAGAAAGGGAACTACAGCACTTTGGAAAGAATCGAGATCTGGAAGGCAGTAGTAATATCTCTTTTTTCTCTGCTCAATTTAAACACTAGTGCCAAAGAGGGAAGGGTAAGTATTATTGCTTACCCTACTCTTGGCAGCTACAAGATCCAAAATCTTAAATAAACGAAAAGATGCAGTGATCGTAACATAATCCCTCAACAATTGGACAAGGAGGAGGCTAATGATCAAGGACCCCTGAAAGATTTCATTTTGGTAAAAAAAATAACACGTTGGGTATTTACTGAACTTTGGTTGCTGACCAAGTGGGAACATACATTATAAAGTAAAAGCCCATCATCACAAAATACAGTCTACAGGAACTTGTACAACACTTGAAACTACTTGGGGATTCAGTTTTGGTTTAACAATGTGATTAACATTTCAAACTCAATAGCTCAATCAAAGTAGTACTCTGTACCTGAAGGGGCTCAATAAATACCCACTGACTTGCTGACTGATTCAGTACATGTATTAAAATTGGAACAGAATAAAAATAAAATGTGTCTTCCCATCTGCTATTTAGGGGTAGAATTCTAAATAGCTGGATTTCTCTCTTGAATGAGGACTGGGGAAATCTGTATAATACATAATTTCAGGCTGTAGAAATCACATTCTAAACACCTTTATAGTGTGGCTCAAAACATTCTTGAAAGATTCTTAGTTCCAAACTGCTTTCCTGTCCCCAATTCTAGGATCAGAACACAGATCTACCAATAGCAATTATATTCAGAATGGCCTCACACGGTAACCACTCAAGTTTCTGGGCACCTGTTATGTGCCTAACTCTGTGGTAGGCACCAGAGAGCTAGCAGACAAAGTAAACCTGATCCTTCATTTTTTCCTTCAATAAATGCCAGGCATCTCTGTGCTAAGCACTGCTGCAGACACTATGGAGACAGTGGCAAACAAGACCATGAGGCTTGCTCTCGAGGAGCTTACAGCCTAGTAGAAGGTGAAAGAAAAACAAAGAAGAAAAGCACCAGATTAAGTACTAGGAAGAATTTCAACAGATTCTTGGAGCAACTGACAGTGTGTTCTGAACAAGAAGCCTAGTAAGGAGCCCAGTAACTTAGGAACTGAGTTCTCTTTACCTGTTTCCTTTTAGGAGGGGTATGTTCAGGGACTTCGGGTCCATTTTCACTCATTCGTTACTGCAACAAATGAGACCTATTCCATACCAGTGGTGAGTGATCTTGTGGTATTTACATTTTAGTGCAAGCAGACAGACAATTTTATATAAGAAAAACACTAGTGCGGTGGCTGGGTGGCTCAGTTGGATAAGCGTCCAACTTCGGTTCAGGTCATGGTCTCACTGTTGAGTTGGAGCCCTGCATTGGGCTCTGTGCCAACAGCTCGAGCCTGGAGCCTGCTTTGGATTCTGTCTCCCTCTCTCTGCCCCTTCCCCACATGCGCTCTTTCAATGTCTCTCAAAAATAAATAAACATTAAAAAAAAAAATTTTTTTAAAGAAAAAAAAAAAAAACACTGGTTAGTGAGGTGCATTAGAAGAAAATTTAAAATTTGATGAGTGACCGGGTTGCTACCTTAGATTAGATGGTAGCAAATAGATTAGATTAGCTGAGGCTTCGATGAGGGATGAAAATTGAACTGAGATCTTAATAATAAGGAATTAGTCAAAGATTGAATGAAGTACATTGCAGGGCGGAGGGAATTGCTAGGACAAATGCCTCTGTGCAGGGAAGAGCTTGGCATATCTAAAGAACAGAAAGAAGGCTCAATGGAAGGAACTGTAATGTGAGTGAGAAAGGGGGAGGAGGAAGGAGAAACAGGGAGAGACTGAAGAAGGGAGAAACTGAGGGGGGAAGGGAAGGAGGGAGGTGGAGGGGTAGAGGTAGGTAGGTAACATTAAAGAAATAATTAAGTACTAGATGGTATACTGAATAAAGTTCAGTGAAAAGAATATTTGTGTAGCCTGAAAGGGACAGGCTTCACTGAAGGAGGGCTCAAATTAGACTCTGATGGAGAAGGATTTTATATATAAAAATAAAGCAGCTATTCTTCCTAGGTTAAATAGGTGAGTATGGCATTAGGAAATAGGGAGCAACAGCATGAACGGGTCCAGGAATACCTTTTCTTCATGGCATTTCTCAAAGTGACAATAATTTATTTATTTGTGTGATTACTTGATTAAGGATACTCTCTCCCACTAGACTGTAAGCTCCATGACATCAAGGACCATGTGTATTTTCACATTTTCCATAATATGCCTGGCACATAGACAAGGATTGGTTAAGTATTTACTGAAAGCAATGTACGTATGGCTGAGAAAGAACACTTTGTGTCTAGGATGGACGCTGAGAAGACTAGTCCAAGCAGAGTAGAGGGTAGAGGCCAGGAAGGAGGAGATAAGCCTAAATAAGTAGTCGACTCATTTTTCTCCCCAGTAAAATGCCTAAAACAATAAAAACTGTTTAACAACAATCATCTCATAGGGACATCTGAATGTTTTAAAATAGGTCTACAAAGTGTCTGAGAGTCTTCCCTTCAAGAAGTGGGACATCATCCTTTTCCCTTGAGTGTGGCCTGTCCCTAGTGACTTCCTTTCAGCCTACACTAGACAGTGGAAGTGACAACAACTTTGGACACTAGGTCTTTAAAAGCACCAGGGCTTCCTCTTTGGATCACTCGCTCAGCTGCCCTGCTATGAGAACACTCAAGCAGCCCTGTGGAGAAGTCCACATTGAGAGGAACTGAGACCTGCTGCCAACAGCCATACGAGTGAAGATCCTCTAGTCCCAGGGAAGCCTTCACATGATGCAGCCTTGGCCTACATCTTAAATGCAACTTTACAGAGATCCTAGCCAGAACCACTCAACTAAGATGCTCCCAAATTCCTTACCCCCAGACACTGTGAGATCACAAATGTTTGCTGTTTTAAGTCATTAAGTTTTGAGACAAAAGTAACACAGTGAAAGATGACTAATACAGGCCACGAGGATTAAATGAGATATATAACTAAAGTTCGTAGCATAGTTCTTAGTACAAACAAAATACCTGATAAGTGTTAGCTCTTTATTTTTTTATTAAAAAAAAAATTTTTTTTAACGTTTATTTATTTTTGAGACAGAGAGACAGAGCATGAATGGGGGAAGGTCAGAGAGAGGGAGACACAGAATCTGAAACAGGCTCCAGGCTCTGAGCTGTCAGCACAGAGCCTGACGCGGGGCTCGAACTCACGGACAGCGAGATCATGACCTGAGTCGAAGTCGGCGGCTTAGCCGACTGAGCCACCCAGGCGCCCCGTGTTAGCTCTTTAATAGTGAAATTTAATAAGCACTTGAACATGTAATTCTCCATAAATGCTCCAAAATATTCAGAATACTCTTCAAGGTTCCAACTCTATGCACTTGAAATCAATGTGGTTGAGAAACCTCAGCCCACAGAGAGATAGTCTCAGCAAACTATAACCTCTTAAGAGTAGCAATTACATGACAGAGGTTGCTTTAATCCACGCCTTTAAAAAGATATGAATAATACTGGGGTTTGAAAAGGACATAAGAAAAAAGGCATTCTTAATGGGAATGTAAACTGGAGAAGACCTGTAAGAACGTAATCTAGGAGTATCTGTCAAAATTTGAGTGCTTATATCCTTTAATTTAGCAATTTCATTTCTAGAAATCTATCTACACATAACTTGCTCATGTACACAAAGATGTACGCATGAGAATATTTACTCCTTCCTTATTTGTAATAGCAAGACACTAGAAACCATTTTATCTATTGCTAAGGATAAAGAGATGTATTCAGGGAACAAAACAAGGTGTACAATATATACTGAATGTCTCCATCCATTTGGTCTCATACACACACGCTAATCCATAAGCTAATTCATATTAAAAGCTATTATGATTTTGTTAGAAAGGGGACTAGAAGAATGCAGTCCAGACCAATGGCAGTGGACACCCATGGGGACAAGAAATGTGTATGTGACGGGGGAACATACAGATATGAGGGTTGAAAGGGAATTTTCATAAGAGTTCCTTACGTGTTTTACTGTTTAAACCTTACATAAGAATACATTCACATACTACTCATAAAATTTTAAACACAAAAGATGGGAACGAAATACACATAGGAAAAAGACATCACAACTCTGGAAGGGTTTAATAGATTTCCTTGACTGGCCCTTTCTTCCATGCCCTTCACTGGGCCTTCCAAGGCTATCTGAACATGCTTAGCTCAAACATAAAAGCTAGGAAGGAGGCCATCCTCCAGGTAGGTATGTTTTACTCAGTACTCCAAAGTATGTACACAATCAACTCAATACCAATCTGATGGTGAGAATATGGTTATTCTAAATGCCCCATCAATTTTGCAGTTACCTTTTGGCCACCTAAGGGAACAAATTCCTTCCACTGACTATAGGCCAGGTCCTAAAAGACACAAGCTGTGTTCTGGGTGGAGTGATCCAGGTAGACACTATTCTCCCGGGTACTGCAATATCCTGAGGCTATGGTAGAGTCTGATGCTAATCAGAAGTATCTCAAGAATGGCAACTGCCTCCCATTTAAATGGCCAGTGTAGGATGGAGGCAGGGGTGGGGGACACCTGGAATAAAAAACCCCAAAAACAAAAAAACCCCACAAATGGCCAGTGTGGTTGGGGGCAGCCACCACTTCACCCAAAAGCAGAGGAGCAGGTGAAAGCCAGGCCTAGGGTATCAGCTGCCTCCCTGAAAGAGGATGTGCTGACCATTAACTCTCTAATTACCAAACATCACTTAGGACCTCTTATTTATAAGTCTTGAGCCCCACACTGGTCACTAGGACTCAACTACATCCCCGTAACTGCAAAGCTGGACTCCATCTGTCAGCACTCCTCTCTCAAGAGTGGAGTAATGTTAGTATCTGTGGAAAATTACAGCAAAGCTACATGTGGAACTAGAGTGGACAGACAAGGGGCACTCTCCTTTTACTATCTCTGGGACTCCTCTGGTCTCTAATAGACATTCTAGAATGTCAGATAGGATTCAAGTATGACAGAATTTATCTCTAAAAGTCACACGCTGTAGTTCAAAGAGTCTCAAAAGTTGAGTTAAGAAAAAATTCCACATTCCAGCCAAAAGATTATTCATGACTTTTATGCATATTACATGACTTTTCATTAGCAGAATTAAAAATAACTACTGTAGACCATTTGCTTATCAGACCATCTCCTACTATAAAGTCTGAAATGCTGCTTTTTTTGCTCTGGGGTTAAAATTAAGGATTCTTTAAACAGTAAGTAAAAAAGTTACTAAAACAGATAATCATCAGTGTTGAATGATGAGTCTTAGTAGAAACCTGACATCACAACCTTTCAACTTGATCTACTGAGCACTTACTGCATCCTATAGAGGATATAAAGATGTAAGGCAGAATGGAAAACTGGAAAGAAAACGGGCTCCCATGCCTTGAATATTTTAATGTTAGCAATGCTACGCATCTATGTAACCTTGAGCAAACTACTTAACCTCTTTGGGCCTCCGTTTTCATATCTGTAAAATGGAGATACTACCTCCTACTTCAAAGGGCTATAGAACAGTGGACTACACAAAGAAAACATTTCATGAATGGCAGTTGTCATCTTAACTGCCATCATCATCATCATCACCATCATCATGCTTAAAGTTCGCACTACAGTATATGACCTTGTACTGTAATTAGATGCATATACAAATAATTATAACATAAAGTTATTGGGACTGAGTGCCAAAAGGGATACAGAGCATACTATAAAAAGGCACTCAAGGTCCTCTGGCTCTTGCTGACATATCCTTACTTCTGGCCTCTTTCTGCCAAACTATAGCTATAATGAACTACTAAAATTCTCTAAACACACTGAGGTTTTCATTTGTCTATTCTTTTGGACATAGAGTATATTCTCACTATTTGTAATAGTTACGTTCTAGAAAGTTGCAGCAAAAACTGAATTAGTGGCTACTGAACCATTGCTCCTAAGGGAAGCAGAGGGTTAGGTTCCTGAGAGCTCTCTGGTCACATTTTTGGCTACTGGTCAATATTATACGTAACCCTTGTTTTATGTGTGTTTCTGTTTAAAGACATCTTATTAAATGTATACTGCCGAACTCATGCCTGAAACTTATCTAACACACGTATTTTCTCTGTAAGGCATATCACAGCCTTTCTGCACTTAGGAATATTAGCTAGTACTTCAGCACTATGCTAGGGGGACATTTCAAACAGTGCAATCACCAAAATTCCACAGAAGTGTGAAAACATTCCACTAACTACAGTTTGAAAAGGAAATCTGTTTACAGTATGAGAGCTGAAACAACAGAGTGTCACTTTGTTTGACATCACCTGGAAACGTTTGTGTTGGGTGACTCAAATATTTTGCCACTGTATGCCCATCAGTGAATGACTATGAAAGCACCACAAGTAAGGATTTGGGGGTTAAAAACAAATTTTAGCAAGTAGGTGAATTCACAAATATAGAATCTCCAAATAAGGATAAACTTTAGTAATGTTTTACCTATGACACTCTTCTTTCTGCAAACTTCACCTGGCCAACTCCTATGTGCCCTTCAGGACTCAGCTCAAGATACGTGAGAAGCCTCGTCTGGCCCCAGCATGCTCGTTAATACATACTTAAAAATACCCTCACAGCACTCATGTGGACCTGTTTCTTACTGCTCAAGAGGCTGTATAACAATTGTTCACTCTTATCTCCTCCATTTGACTGTAAGAGCCTTGAAGCAGAAGTCACATCATTTTTGGTTTTGAATCCAAGGCCTAATTCTAAAAGAGCAGCTCATTAAACATTTGTTGAATTACCGGCCTTCAAAGAAGGGGGAGGAGACTCCCTATAATGGTTGAGAATGGCTATGGGTATGAAATTAGAGATTTCTCATGAATAAAACAGAAAAGTAAATGAGATTTTAACTATTAGTTTAAAGGTTTGCAATGCAAAATTTGATTTTAACTTATTTCAAATTAATGGCTTTCTTTTTTCAACTCACACTGTGATAAGGACAGTTCTTGTTAAGTGGTAAATCCATTTTCTTATTGTTTAAGCCACTCTGAGTTGTTCTTTAAAAAATAATTTGCCAATAAAAGCATCTTAACTGACAGTTACCCTTAGATATGGAAACATGGTTAAATACTAATTTTATTTTTAGACCTATTTTGATTTAGGACAAATGCCTTTTACTTGAGTACACCATCAGATATGTGTATCATTAATTTCAGAACATCACTCAGAGAGTGAGGGGCTCCCCTTGGACCAACACAAAGCTCACTTCACTACCACGCATCCTCCTATGCCGTTGCCAGAAGAGAATTCCTCTGCATCAGGCTGGTCTCATCAGTCCCCTCATCTCTGAAGATCTATGGAGACTAAAATGGAAAGGGCTTCAGTTCAATCTCTCCCAGTTTTGTACATGAAACCCTAGGATTGAAGTAAACTTGTCTGTATGCTTGCCTTCCCAGGTACTTCTTGCGTTAAAAATAACAGCCAGGCCAAGAACAAAATGATTCTTTTGTTGCTAGATTCCTGGTTAAAGAGAGTTCAGAAGCCAAAATATGTAGCAAACATTTGAAAATCTGTGTGACCTCTCACACCAAGTACCAATTTCCTCTTTGACTCTTCCCACAATGCCGATTTACGTGAAGGAGATGGGAAAGAGCTGACATTGACTCGTCATCTTGAAAGATTTCATTCTTGCCTCTTCATGACTAACTATATCAATGGAATCCATGGCTTGCCCCAGTGAGGGATGCTAATTAATTATTTCTCAGTGCTTTGCTGTGGTCTATTTTCACCTGGTATAATCTCTGGTCAAACTGCTAATTTGCTCTGTCAATATAAGCAAGGCTACAATTTATCCTATTCTTTTTACAAAAAGGGAGTGAATACTTGCTTTTCCTTTATTACTGAGAATCCAAAGACAAATCATAACGAGTAAATACTAGGTGCTACAACCCATCAATTATTTCATGAGTGATTTAAGAAAGTGAAATAGAACTGAATAGAAACCAGTAAACATAAAGCATATTAAGGGTAAGTTACTGTTTTCAGAAACTTTTATTTAGGTTACCCATATATGTATGGAGATAAATGTTTACTGGGTAATGACATAAAACATTTATTTTTATGGGTTCGAGGCCAAAGTCTGAAAACCACTGACACAGGCCACTGACCCCTGGTCTCAAGAGCTGAACTGCCCCTCTCACACTGCTGCTGAAAGATGAGAATAGCTTTGGAAATGTGTGTAAGCACTTTATTCTAGCACAGAGCTCCCTGCCAGTGGCTGATTCTGAACATTGTGACTCCATTCCGAAGAAGAGAATATCTTCTTAGCTCCAATGAAGATGGTATATTTATTTTTAAATACTTTGCAGGTATACCATTCATTTGGTACTTGAGTTGTCTTGCCAATGCATAGCTTTTGTACCTAAACTGCAAAAACTGGGGACAGAGGCTGAGTACCTAGTGGCAACTATAGTACCTTATACATAGATTCTTGACCAACATCCTTTGCATTAGCCCTTTTCCTGTGGCAGAACCCCTCTTCTGGAATCAATGCCTACTGAGAACTGGCCAATTTAGGGGCTTTTCCTCTAGGCTTGCTACCAACTCTGCTACCTCTTCCTATGCTACTCTAGAATAACTATTATTAGCTATTGATGGTTTACAGATTTTTTTTTTTTTCTAACAACAGTGTATAGCACTAAACTCAAGGCTGCAACTGTAAGTCTGTGAACTCTAATTAAACAAAATAAGCTCTCATTATCTAATACAAATCGACTACCCATTTTTCTTAGAGGTCAGAATGACACTCTTTCTTTATCTGACACCTACAATGCTCCTTAGGAAATGGTGACTCAAGAACTTCTAACTCCCTCCAAACTGCTCTATTTGGTAAAACTGTTGCTTTACAGAAAAGGCTAACATCTTAAATATTTGGCAAATGCAAAACTATTACCCATTCTGCCTGACTGTAATGTGTTCGGATTATAGCATGCAAGACATCATTTCAAAAAGTAAGACAAGTGGAAGTGAGTGCTCTATACCTACAAATTCATACTAAACAAACTAAATATTCACAGACTACACAGAAATAAAATCACACATTTGCTACCTGCTTATTCATTTCTGTGATGTTTATCCAGACTCTGTTCAATCCCAGCTCCCCAGATTCAATCTTCTCGAGTTGTTTTTGTTTGCTGAGCAGTTCTTCGTTAAGTTTGGGAATTTCTTGGAATGAGCTTTTCTGATTAGATTCCACTAAAAGCAAAAACAAGAATAATCATAAATAGCCAAAGTTCCTCATGACTCCAAGATGAAAAAATGATCATACGTTAGGAAAGAAGACAGATTAGTAAAAGTTAATCCTGATAGGATGACTGAATTTGTATCTGATCAGCTATACTGTTCTTTTATTTATGCAAACATATATCTTTAATACTAAAGCTCCATTTTAACTGGGGCTATTTCACTACAGGCAACTTTTAAAAGTCAGATGGCTAAAAATGATAAAGTATCAGCAAAAAGAGTTGGACTTGGATCTTAACTGTGTAACTTACTGTGATCTTGAGTAAATTACCCAAATTCTTTGAGCTCAGTTTCCTCATCAGGGATAAAATATACTTTATAGGGCTTTTATTTTTATTTATTTTTAGTTTTTTTAAATGTTTGTTTATTCTTTGAGAGAGACAGCATGAGTAGAGGAGGGGCAGAGAGAGGGAGACACAGAATCTGAAGCTGGCTCCAGGCTCTGAGCTGTCAGCACAGAGCTCGATGAGGGGCTCGAACTCACAGAGTGTGAGATGATGACCTGAGCCCAAGTCGGACACTTAACCAACTGAGCCACCCAGACGCCCCGAGGATTTTTGGAATTAAGTGAAAGAATGGCTGTAAAGTAAGTACTAAACAGGGCTGGTCAGGCATACAATAAGTGATAAATAAATATTAAGTATTAACCAGAGCAATTAAGGAGATTTGTGATTAGTCAGTGAAGATTTATAAACCTTACTCCATTAATGCTCAAGGTGACATCAAAAGTATATCTCGAAGTGCTTAGATCTACTTTTTTTTTTATCTCAAACTGGTCAAATGCAAGATAGGTTCTTAATCACCTTTCAAGTGCTGTTATGAGGATTACAATTCTAAATCTTTTTCATAAACAGCAAAGTGTTTCCTCAAATCTTAAATCAACCCAAAAGCTCAAAGTGAAATAGAAGATAAAGGAACATGTTAGGTGAAGCACAGGGTGATATTTGAACTTTCCTTTGGGAAACTGTAACTTCTGACTGGTTTAGAGATTTGCCAGCCTGAATGCAGAGGCCTGAAAGAGTCCTTCCTCTTCTGCCTGATAAGCTATTGTACATTTCCTTTAAAACCAAAAAAACAAAACAAACAAAACAAAAAAACCCCCTGGCATACAGGACAGATATATAACAATTTACTAAAATTTAAGCACCATGACTTTTTTTGGTTCCTCCCTGTGAAGCCAGCTTTGGAATATACCTGACACATCTTAGGCACTCAGTAAGTATCACTGATCAAATAAATCTGGTCTGTGCTTACCTCCCAACCACATTTCTCATCACTTTACATAACTCTTCAAACTATCTCCCAGCCAAATGGATTTCCCAGACATGAACCTCTTTAAGCCTCGGTGACCTTGCGCACACTATTCTTTCTTCCTAAATGCCCTTGGCTTGCTCCTTCTCCATTTGTTACTTTAGCCTAGTTAATTCCTTTCAAGATTCAGCACAAATAGCTGGGCTCCCGGCTTGGACCACCACCACTTTACCATTCCAAACTCTGCAATGCACTTAACACACTGTGCTCATTACATACATTTAACACATCTGTCCTCCTCTATCAGACCAAGAGAGAGCTGCTTAAGGACAGGGACCAGGTTTTATTTGTCATGTATTTCCAGCACACAGCACAGTGCCAGGTACACAGAAGCACCCAAATGCTTGTCCAGGGAAATAACTGTAGGGTATGAAATGGAACTAATGTTATCCTATTAAGTAAAACAAAGAAAATGCAATCAAACAAACTCAACAACAAAAAGTCCCCAACAAAACTGGGGATGGGGTGGTGGTGGTATCCCTACTGCAAACAAGCCCACTACCTCAAAATTCAGATTTAAAAAATTAGATATTTTTATTAATTTTTCAAAAATATGTGTGAAATGGTTTCTTTACAAATGAAAGCTTTCCCTTAGTGCTTTTATTCCCCCCCCCCCCAGGGCTTTTAATGTAATATTTGACTCACACAGTTTGCAGGAAAACATCCATCCAACAGTAAGAACATTTTACCAGTCTAAATTAATACAGCACTTAGCATTTCACTGAATTTCTTTTACGTTTTCAGTGAGGTTGTAAAGTAAAACTTATCCCACATATGCCTGTCATTCTCAGGTGGTCAAATGTCCCAAGTGGGGGGTGGGAGGGGAGCCGGAATCTTTCCTATAGTTTATATGAAAGAAGTAGAAGGCAGGAGTGGAAGAAGAAATAAGACAAATAATCAGTAACTTGGGTCACAGTTATCAACTAACAAACAAATAAAGCTGATAAGCCCTGAAAACACCCTGGATACTTAAGATGGTATGAGCCAAGAGATGATCATTTTCATTATCTGATTTGGGGCTTTTTAGGAGAGACCAGCTCAGTCAAGGTATTTTGACTACATAAACGGGAGGAAGGGTAGCAAACAACTTATAATTACTAATTTATGTTCTTTCAACACGGAAAGCAACTCATTTAAAATTTGGTATATTAATACTCAAAGGACTTTACATAGTTCTTTTTCTGATCTCTAAGATAATGAAATAGAGATTTCTGCATACACTCTGGTCAGAATACATACAATATCGACAGCAATATTTTATATTTAACACTTTAGTTTGCAATAAACTTTTGTGTAATCATTCAAACTTGTTATGGAGTCTCTACCATGTACCCAGTCCTGCATGCAGCACTAGTGCATACAGAAGACCCTGAAGCTTTCACCCTACGGGGGAGCAAGGTGTTGTCACAGAGTTACTATGCAATGTGACAGATGTTACGACAGAGAGATGCCCAAAGTGCTTTGGTAGCATAAATAGGTCTTTGTGTTCTATGGATGAGAAAATCATGGCTCAGAAAGAACAAGCGACTTATCTAAGTTTTACAGCTAGCAATGAGCAACCCAGGATTCATCAGTCAAATCTGCTCTTAGGGCCAGTACTCTCTCTAGAATACTCCAGCTGTCAGACACTTACCTCCTAAAGCCTTCATCACCACAAGAACACTTTTAAGTTCTGTACTAAATGACCAAACTGCTACTCTGCCTGTGTGACTGAAGAGATGGCCTAATTTATTAATATTTTCCTTCTTTTGCAAATTCTTTTTCTCTACTCTAGTGTTTCATTGTTGAATGACAGGGAGGGATGGTTGAGAACGGAACCTTCCTTAGAATAACTGTGGAGGTCTTCTGAAGTACCTGGGTCTGGAAAGAATACTGAGCTGAGTTTCAAGGCCAGTTAGTACCTTTAGCTTCAGTATCAAGTTACTTTTGGACCACAAGGAAAAATACCAAGTCTATCGGATTTGCTTTCTATTTCAGATATTTCAGCAATCCTGCCTCCTTTCCTGACAAATGTCTTTGAGAAGTTATTGAAATAAAGAACAAGGGCTCTGAATTTCCCAAAAAGCTAGTAAAGCCAGACCAGCAGGTGGTCTTAATTAAATCAGTGGTTTCCAGGGTCCTCTTGAAAAACAAGAAATAAATTTCTTGAAATATATTTAAAGTAGAAATGTAATTCAAAGAAAGACTATTTAAGCTTAACATGACTGACCTCATTTACTCAAGATAATGGTTTAAAAAAAAAAAAACACCTCTGAGGCCAGTGGTCCACGATGGTTCAGCCTACTGACTATGCCCCGTGATCTACCCCCTAGAAGTCCTGCTTCAGACATTACAGGGCTGACATTTCTTTTTTTTAATTTTTAATTTTTTAAAATGTTATTTATTATTGAGAAAGAGAGAGAGAGAGACAGAGCATGAGCATGGGAGGGGCAGAGAGAGAGGGAGACACAGAATCCAAAGAAGGCTCCAGGCTCTGGGCTGTCAGCACAGAGCCCAACACAGGGCTTGAACCCATGAGTCATGAGATCATGACCTAAGCCGAAGTCGGACACTTAACCGACTGAGCCACCCAGACACCCCTACAGAGCTGGCATTTCTATTGCAGAAAACCAAAGACAACAAAGCAGCTGGATTGACCATTCCAAATCTGCTTCACTCAGCTGGCTGACAAATGTAGTCAGGGTCCCAGGGGACTGTTGCTCAATGGTAGAAAGCAGGTCTCATAGTTCAGGGTACAATTCCTGGCATCTCCTGAATGTAGTATTTCCAGGGATTGATATTAACAAGTGTTCGACAAATATTTGTTGACTGATTGATTGCCAGGTCAATTATGTGTATACACTTCAAATATACATTTCTAAAAAAAGAAATTCCCTGAAAAGCTCAGCTAAGGTATAAATTACATGGGTGTCCTGTAAACACAAGCACAGAGCAGTCAGAGAAAGGAACCCCTGGAGGGTAGAAGTGAGCAATGTTTTGAAACGTATAAATAAATAATTGCTATACATGATCAAAACAAACTATAGCACAAACCTAGGTGGCCCAATTAATTATATAGAGATGAGGGCACAGGCAGGTGTCTTCAGTGGTTATATATAGTTAAACATGGTTTCTGAGAACCTCATTTCCAAGTTATGATTACTGGCTTACAAAGACAACACTGGCCTTAAAAACACTTTGTAATACTGGTATGGACAGCCATTAAGGAAGGAAATTAATTAGAATACAAATCTCATTTTTTCTTATACTGTACTCTGATTCCACCAGTTGATTAAACATATAGGTCAAGATGATTCTGGCAGAGAACTGTGGTTTACCCAGTTCCATTCCCTGAATCAGAAGAAAAGCAAAATTAGTATTTCAACATTTTTTTCAAGCAACATCACTAAGAACTTTACTATCACAGTAACTAAGGATTAGCTGCCTCTAGGTCAGGTTCGGAACTTGAATAACTGCAGGCAGCAAACAGAGGGTGGGTGAAGGAAAGCCTGGAGGTTGTGATCTCCGAAGGACGGAGATGGGAAGAAGGGACACAGCTCTAATTACAGTTCTGGAGCCAGATTTTGTTAAAACCTTGAGAAAGCCTAGTGGTCAGTTACCCCATGTGCTAATACTGCTAGGGTTAAGGCATTTGGGATTAACTTGAAACTGGTTCTTTAGCTTAGAAAATTAACTCCTGAATCCTAGAACTAAAGATCTCAGTGTTGCTGAAGGAAGATACTTAGGTTAAATCTGGTGGAAGCTACTATGCAAATACACCTTTCAAATAAAGTACCTCGGACATGGCAAAATATAACTTTATAATTTAAAATATATAAAACTCTTGAACTTAAAAAAAAAGCTTCTTAAACGGCTGTCTCATTCATGAGACAAATATTTATTTGTGACTTGGTACACAGTAGGCACTCAATAAATGCTATTATTATTGCCCATTCCCGTTTCCATATGGTGTTTCTTAAGGAGGAAACTGACAGACATTCCCACATTCTTTCTCAAATGGCCCTGTGAGGAGGAAGGAAATAGCCCAGTGTGGCTACTGCCACTTCATCTTTGGGGAAATATAAATGGCAACAGGCTGAGGTTCACCAAGGTTCTAGACTCCTGGACTTTAGCACTTCCTTTCTGCACCTTAAGTGTTGACTGCAATGCCATGATTTCAGATGCTATTTTTCATGATGGTACATAAGCATAACTTTTTGTTTGTGGGTTTCAAAAATACAAACAGCTATTCTCACATTCAAGCTGACAGCTAAGAAAAAGTATAAGAAGGCTGGAAGGAATATATAATTGGGCAAACTCTTAATTCCACTCTGTGGACCTAGACCTGGAAATAAGATAATACTCTGAAAAAGGCGACCACTTACTTGTTCTAAATTTTTCCTTGAGGGCATCCAGATCCTCCTTCAGGGCAACTTGCATCCACACCAACCCAACGCAGGCCACAACACAGGCGGCAAGGATGACAAAAGCACAGAGGGGATAACAGATCTTGCAGCATCGTAAGTAGTCTCCCCTGATCATAAGAACAGATTCAACCAGGAGTACAAAAATGATTATGAGTACAGCTGCATTAGAAATAGCATACATGTGTTGCCATATAGTTGTTTAGCAGGGAACATTGGGTAACACACATAAGTCTGAACAGCGGGTTGAAGGTGACTAATTAAGACCTTATGAAGAGTTCATCTTTTGGATACAAAGGTTTCAAACTTCACATGACACAGAAAGAGATCCTGTGGGCACGGCAGCCCACAGCCATCATCACGGATTAAGGTTTTTGGAGATACACTCGTGTTAGGAAAGTGTAAAGACCAGATGTCTGCAATTCCATTACAGCACTACAATTTCCCTATTTCTGGCTCTCCAACATATATTCCCTCCAGGGGACCCTATTTCCTATTATTGAAACTTCATAGACTTTTGAGCAAGTTTTAGTGCAAACAGAAGAAATAGGAGCCCTTAGGTTTAAGTGGACACCTGGAGCACTCTAGCTTATCGCCTCAGAAGGCAGGAAACATGGAAAAGGGTTAGATTTCACACCAAACTTCAACCAGCACTCAAGGTCTAAAGTAACTCATCAGGGCAACTATTCCAGTAGAACTATTCATCATCTTTTCACATCCCAAATCTGAGACTGCTTTTAACTGCTTGATTTGACAAAGCTCATTAGAAACCAAACTCTTCCTTTAACAAAATAAAAGGACAAAGACACTCTAAACAAACAAAAAAACCTCAAAGGATTTATCTCTTTTAGCACTCCAACCTTCTGCCTAGCTCTAGCTTCCACATCCTCGGCAGAATATTCTTTGAGTGTGCTCTCTTGGGAGGGTCCCAGGGCACCTTTGAGGTTCCCTTTAGCCTTTTTCCATCCTGGGCCCAATTCCCAATGTTCTCAAAGCTCATTTGGAGTTGCCTAGTGGCTGCACTATCTCAAAGTGGTTTGGAAAAAAGTTTGCCTCATCTTTTTGTCTCCCACTCTCCACATACTCTCAAGTGTCACACTTTGTATGTTCCTCACCATATCCTCCCACCATCAAGATTCAGACTCATCAAGAGTGTGAAAAATAATCTTCAGCCTTAAAGTTCCTGTCTTTACTACACTTTTTAAAAAAGGTCTACTCCCCAAAGCTTCTTTGCTCCCATGTACCTATTCTTAGCTTTTCTGCCACTCCCAACTTGCTCTCTCTGGGCTCTTGGCACATTCCCCAAGTCCATACTTCCACCCTGGATTCTGAATTCTTTATACACTTACAGACAGATCTCTAACTTCTTCATTCAGAACCTGAGCTCATCTTCTCCCTAACATCTTTTCTTCCTGTTTGCTGTCCAAGGTCTACACCCTTTTTGCTTTGTAAGAACACCCTTCTCCTTCCTTTCAATTTTCCCCTTTGGTAATATAAGGAAATGCCTTTTCCCCACCCCACCCCTCACCACTGCATCACTCACTTGACAAAACGAGAGCGATTTCCAACTAAACCGAATTCTTCTTCCTCCTCAGAGCTGGATTCAGAGTCTGAGTCAGGAGGCTCAGTGCGAAGAAGGCGGTGGCCTGAGCCTTTCTTGGGCTTCTTTCTCCGACTGTCCCCAGCCAAACCAATCAATGCATTGAGCTCTTTGCGCTTCTTCATCTTCTTGTGTGGGGTGAGTGGAGCACCCACTCCTGAGCTGCCAGGTTCGTACCCGACGCCCAATTCTCTCGCTGCCTTGGAGCTGCCTTCCAGGGTGGGGAATCTGGGCCAGAGCCCTGGGTCACTCCCACCCAGGGGTGGGACTGACCAGATCCGCTGGGGGCTAGAGATTGGAGCCCAGAGGAAAGTGGAACTCAGATGGGTGGGGGAAGTCACATAGAGATGGCCAGGGAGCTGGTGATCAAAATGGGTAAGGCTCTGGGCATGGAGTTTCAATTAGGTAAGAGGGTGGATAGGGGAGCAACCTCTATCTCCCAATAAGTAGATATTTCTAAGTGTGCTCCAGGAACTGGGGAAGGGCACACAGATGGGTGTTTTGGCCTTCCAGGGCAGGACTTCCAACTGAGAGCGAAAAGAAACTTGTTCTTGAATGAGAGGAGAGGGGGAGGTGCAGAGCTAGACAGTGGGAATGCGCTAGTCGCTCTCTAGCTGGAGAGGTGGCAGCAATAAGGGGCTCGCAGCCCCGACACAGCCTAGGCGCCAAGAAAATGCCCGGGTCGGGGTGATCACGGTCCTTCGGCCTCCGCCCTGAGTTTGAAAGGAGCCCGAGACTGAGGAAGGCCTAGAACCCGGCTCGGAGGGCTAAGCCTGTCAAGCGCCAGTCCTTCACCTGGGAGACCCCAACCCTCCTGTCTGGGCCAGCGGCGTGGCGCGGTGCAGAAGGGCGACGGCGGCTCAGCCCACCTGAAGCGCTCCCGCCCAGAGTTTGAGGTGTTCGGCAAGGGCGACTCTCGGCAACTCACATGCGCCGCTTCCACTCCAGCCGCGACTCCGGCCCCCGCTCCGGTTGCAGCCGCAGCTGCTCCAAACGTGCTGGCGGTGGCGGCGGCGGCGGCGGCGGCGGCCGCGGGCTCCAAACCCGGGCCATCGCTCCAGCCCCAGCTCACTTCCCCTTTGGCACAGCAGCCGGCGCCGCCTGCCAGTAAGCCGCGCTTCCATTGGCCGTCAGCCGGGTGACGTCACACGAGGACGCGAGCCGTGGTGGGAAGCGGGGCGTTAAAGGGGCCCTGGCTTCCGCGAGGGCTGGGTCCCGCCCGCAGTTTGGGGAGGCCCCGCCCCCAGGAGGGCCACTTGGGACCAGCCGGTTCACTTGTCCGGGGCGGAGTTTTCTTTCGCCAGGTGCTGGGGTGAAGGCCGGCAAAATGCCCAGCTGCTCGACCTGCTTGTAAAATGCATTAGCCACCTGACCCCCGGTTGTGATCTGGGCTAACACAGTCTAGAGACTCCGCCCCCCTGACTCAGTTGCTGTTTATGAAAAGTTTAGGCGTGTTACAGGTTAGTGACCCGGTTGAACACATTCTTTCATTGTATAAATATTTTCTGAGAGCTTACTACTTGTCAGGAGCAGCTCTAGCGCTGGGGACACAGCGATGAGCTAAATAACCACCTGCTTTTCTGCGTAGGGTTGCCAGATTAAACAAAAACAGCACATCAGGAAAACTTGAATTTCAGATAAACAACGAATTTTTTTCAGTGTATAAGTATATCCCATGCAATGTCTGAGACGTCTTCATACTGGAAAGTCAATCTTTTTTTAACTCTGAAATTCAAATTTAACTGGATGTCCTGTATTTTATCTGCCAACTCTATTTCTGCAGCTTATATTCTAGTGGGAGGAGAGTAACAACGGGCAAGTATATTAAATGTCAGGAGGTGACAAATGTTATGAGGAAAACTGAAATGTGATAAGGGGATAGGGAGTGGCTCATGATAAGGGAGGGGGCATTTGGTTAGATACTGGGAGGAAGACAGGTGGGGAGTTGGGCGATGGCCTTGAGGAAGGAGTGACCTGGAAGATCTGGTGTGGCTGAACCTGAAGAACAAAGAGGAGATTGGTGGGAAATGAGGGCAGGCAGCGTCGGGGGCTAGATCTTGTAGGGCTTTATGGACCATGATGAAGACTTTGGGAAAAGTTTGGTGCTTAAGACTGTGTCAAAATTTCAGAAATAACAGAAGTTAAATCAGTGGGTCATAGAAGTAGTAATTAGTAAAACTGTATTGTACATACACCACTTAGAGACAGTTTGCAAACTGGGAGCAATCAAACCAAAACTTGGAATTAGGCTCAAGGGTATATCATTATAAAAAAGCTTGTATAGGGGCATCTGGCTCAGTGGGCTAAGCATCCAACTTCGGCTCAGGTCAGGATCTCAGAGTTTGTGAGTTCGACCCCCACATTGGGCTCACTGTTCTCAGGGCAGAGTTCACTTTGGATCCTGTCTCCGTCTCTCTCTGCCCCTCCCCAGCTCCCTCTCTCACTCTCTCAAAAATAATAAACATTAAAAAAAAAAAAAAAGAAGCTTGTATAGTAACAAAGCAGTGACTTCACAGTGATTGGTTATAAATATTAGAATTTTCTTAAATGATAGGGAATTGGCCAGTGGTTACCTCACATTAACCTTGGAAGCAATTTAAGTTTTGCTTATGATTTCCAGGGGCACAAGCAACCCAGGTCAAGTTAGCCTTGCAAACTTAAAGCTAAATTAAGCTTTATTTGTATGATTAAACTGGCTTTGTCTGCTCAGGGAGTTTTCAAGGCTGGTCTCCATTTGTTTTTGATTTTAATAATCCCCCTTCCCCACATTTTGGTCATTGTCTCAGCACGCTGAGGGTATGACCAACCAATATAGCATTATTCTTGGTTACTACCATTGATGTAGTCAGGCTGAAGAATCACACATTCTATGCTCCCAGTAGTTGAGTCATCAGGCAGGAGGGCCATTAGTTACCATCTTCATCATTTACGTGGCTATTGCTGATTTCATTCAGTTGTCTGATCCTGATGGCTACCATTTGGCATATGAGTGGCTGCTGAGGCATTTAAAGCCCTCCAGAGTATGCAACATGCTGGAGAGGTTAATGTGATGACTGTAAGGAAAACAATAACCAAGGACTGAGAAATTTTCCAGAGCAGAGATTCCCAGGGGCCAAGATTTAACCAACTAAATAACTCAAATGGGTTATAATCAGATTCATGTTTTACCTAAGTCAATCTATATTTTTTGAATAATGTGCAATTGGGTTTCAATTTTTTATGAGTTATTTATTTACATAGGCATCACATCATGTATTAGCATGATTAGTTAGAACAGGCTGAACTTGAGAAGGTTGTAGGTCAGAAGCCAGTGTTGGCTAAATTGGCTTCTATGTGATGTGAGCAATCAGGGAGTTTAATGAGAGGGATTTCTTGGAAACAAAATAAAAACAAAGGTTGATAGTTCAAGCAAATTACAAATACTGCTTCTGAGTTTGAGGTTATGATTCTGTATAACCATCCCCATTTCTGCCAAAGATAACCACAGTAAGACTAGTTTGTTTATAAATTAAGTAGTTTCAATAAATGGGGCCTGATTATTTGCATAAGTACAGCAAGGATAGTGACTGACCATATAGGCTCTTTAAAATCTGCTTTGCTAGAACTTCTCTCAGATTGCACTTTCCAAAGCTTCTTGAGGCTAGGAAGCCAAGCCAATGACTTGTCCAATTGTGTCCTGTTACAAGGAGAACAGATTCTTATTGAACTTATGCAAATATATATATTATCATAAAAACAAGAATATTTAATAGGAGTTTCTGAATACAGGAGGGATCAGGTAGGGAGAAAAAGAAATGTTTTAACCTTGGTCACAAAGACATTTTACCAAATTGCTATAAGTTACAGATAGCATGAAAGAGAGGAGAAAAAGGGGTTCTTTAAATCTGGAGAACAAAGCATTAAAGAACTAGCAATGTTTTTTTTTCCCCCCAGTCTTTTTTTTTTTTTTACTAGCAATGTTTTAAATGGAATAAAAATTACAATCATCTCATCAGTTCCTTCAGTGTTAGGCAATTAATCCCTAACTTTTGCTTCATCTTGAGTTAGCAGCTTTATGAATCAATCAGCTTTCCATTGGAGCTTTAGAAATTCTTACTTTATGTGATGTTCTGATCTTAACGATACCAGAAACCTGAATTTTAGAATACTTGTCAAGGTTTTTTCCATTTATCTCTTTGAAGATGAAGCGATTTTTGCAGGAATACTTTTGCAAAAGCATCAAAGTGAAACAATAACAGTCTATAAGTTACAAAAGAGTTTAAAAGATCTGGTAAGAGTTCACATAAACAAAGACAATGATGAAATTGACAACTAAATTTGGTTCTTTTTGTGACATACATTTAAAAATCATGGCTGATAACGTTATACCAGAACACATCGGATTTTTAGGAATTTCATACAATCTCTGGAACACTTATATTAACATATATAAGTATAAGCTAAAGAAAGTTCAGCATCGCTTCTTATTTGACCATGCTTCCCATGTAATTTAACATCTCAAATGACCAAAGAAATTAACATTTCTCTTACTACTTTATTCAGAATTTCATCTGGGGAAGTTTGTTACAAATGTCAAAAGACAAATTATTATTTGATAAAATACAATCATAGATCACTGTGATACAATATTTAGTTACCCATTAAACCAAAGTGATACAAGATTTAAAAAGCACCTGGGTGGCTCAGTCAGTTGAGTGCCTGACCTCGGCTCCGGTCATGATCTCACAGTTGACGAGTTCAAGTCCAGTGTGGGGCTGTGTGCTGACAGCTCAGAGCCTGGGGCCTGCTTTAGGTTCTGTGTTTTTCTCTCTCTCTGCCCTCCACCGCTCATGCTCTCTGTCTCAAAAATAAAATAAACATTAAAAAAATTTAAAAAGCAAATACTGGAAGTTACGTCCTTGTAAAACAACAACAAAAACCTAGCTCTTTTAATAGAGAAGACTGGGTTCTTTCCTAAATGATCAAAGACTTTATAAAGACAAAACACAGAATCTTTGTTTTCTAGACAGATTACATTAAAGGTAAAGAAAATGTTTGTTTATAATTTTTATTAAGAGCAGAACAGGGGCGCCTGGGTGGTTTAGTTGGTTAAGCATCCGACTTCAGTTCAGGTCATGATTTCACAGTTTGTGAGTTCGAGCCCTGCGTTGGACTCTGTGCAGACAGCTTAGAGCCTGGAGCCTGCTTCAGATCCTGTGTCTCCACATCTCTTTGCCACCCCCCCCCCCCACCACTTGCACTCTGTCTCTTTCTCAAAAATAAACATTAAAAAATTTTTTTAAAAAAAGAGCAGACCAATAATCTAAGAAACTTTTGTCCTTTTAATAGAGAGAAAACTAAATTCTAATTCTGCTTCAGTGTACTTTTGATATTAAAACTCTCCATTTTTTAACATAAATAAATCCATTTCAATCTTAATCAGCTTGACCACACCTAAAATTCCGTTCTCAAGATTCCTTGTCCACAACTTACACAATTTTCTCTATCCATTTAGGTTTTGTCTTATTTTTTTCCTTTCTTAATTAGGAATAATCATTTTACTCTAGGACAAAATTACTTTCTTTTTTCTCTTAACAAAACAAAACAACCAAAACCCAAAGCAAAAAAAAAAAAAAAACAACCCCACATCCTTCATGCCTTTCCTTATCCAAAAACACATTCTACTTTTCTTACCTTTCTGCTTTCCATAGACAGTTGTTTTTTCAACCTTATTATTTCTAGTAGTTTTAATTACATATATTTATCAAAATTCTTAACCCTTAGAACCCTTAATTCCTAGTTTAAACTAAGAAGTAAGCAATTATTGGACTAGAAAATTGATAAACACATTTCATAATTTCTAGAAGCATATTCTTCCTCATGGTAACTTTTGTTTTTAATGTTCATTTATTTTGAGAGAGAGAGAGAGAGAGACAGAGTGCAAGCTGGGGAGCGGCAGAGAGTAAGGGAGACACAGAATCTGAAGGAGGCTCCAGGCTCTGAGCTGTCAACACAGAGCCTGATGCGGGGCTTGAATTCACAAACTGTGACATCATGACCTGAGCCTGAGATGGATGCTTAACCAACTGAGCCACCCAGGCGCCCCCTCATGGTACTTTTTAAATGTGGCACGAAACATGGTTAATAAACCCAAATATATTTTGTCTTTCTGTAAAAAATTAGAAAAAAGCCAAAGTAGATAAACTTACACTTAGCATTGAATGCTTATCTTATTTGGAGATGATTTATATATTCAATGAATATCCATTATTTTTTTTAATTTTTTTTTCAACGTTTATTTATTTTTGGGACAGAGAGAGACAGAGCATGAATGGGGCAGGGGCAGAGAGAGAGGGAGACACAGAATCGGAAACAGGCTCCAGGCTCTGAGCCATCAGCCCAGAGCCCGACGTGGGGCTCGAACTCACGGACCGCGAGATCGTGACCTGGCTGAAGTCGGACGCTTAACCGACTGCGCCACCCAGGCGCCCCTGTTTTTGATTTTAAAAACTAAGAGGAGGGGCGTCTGGGTGGCTCAGTCAGTTAAGCAGCCAACTTTGGCTCAGGTCATGATCTCACGGTTTGAGCCCTGTGTTGGTCTCTGTGCAGACAGCTCAGAGCCTGGAGCCTGCTTCGGATTCTGTATCTCTTTCTCTCTCTGCTTGTGCTCTGTCTCTCTGTCTTTCAAAAATAAATAAACGTTAAAATAAATGAAAAAAAAAAACTAAGAAAAGTCATGTTCTGGCTTAGATTTTGAAAATATCACTCTGGCTTTTTGAGGACAGAGCTAACGATATTTGCTGATGGGTTACACGAAAGGTATGAAAACAAAAGAGGAACAATAGATGACTCCACAATCTTAGTGTGGAACAAAGGAAAGAAAGATTGCTGAGATCGGGAAAAGCAGTTTGGGGCAAACTTGAGAAGCCAATTCAACATTCAAATGAACTGCTTGTTTTATAGGCCCACCTTGGAGATACTGCAGGCTCAGTTCTAGATCACTACAATAAAGTGAATATCTCAGTGAAGTGAGTCAAATGAATTTTTTGGTTTCCCTGTGCATATAAAAGTTATGGCTAGGGTGCCTGGATGGCTCAGTCGGTTAAGCCGACTGTTGATTTCGGCTCAGGTCATGATCTCACAGTTCGTGAGTTTCAGCCCCACATTGAGCTGTGCTCTGATGGCGCAGAACCTGCGTGGGATTCTCTGTCTCCCTCTCTCTGCCCCTTCCCCGCTCGTGTTATCTCTCTCTCTCTCTCTTAAAAAGAAATAAAAAAAAAATTAATAAATAAATGAAAGTTATGTTTACACTATACTGTCATCTACTAAGTGCGCAATAGCATTATGTCTAAAAAAAAATCTATACTTTGATGGGGCGCCTGGGTGGCGCAGTCGGTTAAGCGTCCGACTTCAGCCAGGTCACGATCTCGCGGTCTGTGAGTTTGAGCCCCGCGTCAGGCTCTGGGCTGATGGCTCAGAGCCTGGAGCCTGTTTCCAATTCTGTGTCTCCCTCTCTCTCTGCCCCTCCCCCGTTCATGCTCTGTCTCTCTCTGTCCCAAAAATAAATAAACGTTGAAAAAAAAATTAAAAAAAAAAATCTATACTTTGATTAAAAATACTTTATTGCTAAAAAAATGTTAACCATCATCTGAGCTTTCAGTGATTATACTCACTGCTCATGGATCACCATAACAAATATAATAATGACAAAGTTTGAAATATTGTGAGGATCACCTAAGTGTGATGCAGAGACACGAAGTAAACAAATGCTGTGGGGAAAATGGTGCTAGTAGACTTGCTTGACCCGCGGTTGCCACAAACCTTCAATTTAAAAAAAAAAATGCACTTATCTGCGAAGTGCAATAAAACAAAACACGATAAGATGAAGTATGTCTGTATTCATCTGGAGTTCTGGGCAGAGGCTGGGGCCTGAAATATAAATCTGAAAGCTATCAAATGTAGGTGGTTTTTAAAGCAAAGTGCTTTGAACTAATTGGAAAAAAGTCACTTGAAGTAATTTTTATACCCCCATATTATTGTGGTAATTATTCATCTTTGTCTGGGATACCCCCTCCAAAGCCTAGGCCTGTCTCTTATTTGTCTGTATGTGTCTAGCCCAGAGCTAGGCATCTAATAATAATGAGCCAATAAATATGTAATGTTTACAGAAGTGGGCAGGGTTGAATACAGGTACTAATAGAGTTTTGGAATCAAGAGATATGGGATGAAGTCATGCTTGTAGTACTAGCTCTGTCAACACGGAAGCCATTTAAATTCTCTGAGCTTTCAGTTGGTTGAGCGTTGGGCTCTTGGTTTTGGCTCAGTCACGATCTCACGGTTCATGGCTTCAAGCCCCGCCTTGGGGTCTGTGCTGACAGCACAGAGCCTGCTTGGGATTCTCGGTCTTCCTCTCTCTGTGCTCCTCCTGCACACACACTCTCTCTGTCAAAAATAAATAAATAAAAACATTAAAAAAATTCTCTGAGCCTTAGTTTTCTCCTCTGCAAAATGGGGATTAACATTTGTTTCACAGGACCGTTAAAATACTACTCTCCTCTCATTTGTCTAGCCCAGATAAGGTGCTTGTGAAAGGGCTTTTGAAGCCCCAATTATGGTGCAGTTATTCAGTTTTTATTATCTCCTTTTTTTTCTAGAACTGCGCTGCTCAGTATGGTAGCCACTAGCTACACATGGCAATTTAAAGTTGACATTTAACTTAATTAAAATTAAATAAAAAGTTTAAGTTAGTTTCTTAGTCTCACTGGCCACTGTGTCCCATAGCCATATGTGGCTAGTGGCTATTGGGCAGCATAGAACATTTCCATCTCTATAGGAAGTTTTATTGGAAAACTCTGCACTAGCACCTTCCTGAAGGTCTGGGGACAGGCAGGAAAGGGTCCTGACTTCAGGAGGCATTTCACAAACACGTTCTGGGGTCATGAGAGTCCCCAGGCAAGACAGGTGGCTAGCTTAGGACAGCCCTTCCCATGGCCCTCCTGTGTTGTAGATGCCACATCGTCACCCAGGGAACCAGGGACTGAGAAATCCAGGGGAGTGGTGCCGGGCCGAGGATGCATGACCTAGCTGCAATGACTTCCGTTCAGCCAGACTCTGTCCTCTCTGCAGATGGGGCCCTATCCCAGGACTTGCCAGTGGGCTAGTCATGGGTGGGGAGACTTGAGGAGTGGAGCTGAGAGCTAAGGGGATACTTCTGCTCAGTCTGTCATTTAGCCCCTCTGTCTGTCTGTTTGTTGATCTGTGGATAACAGCCCTCCTGTGTTGGGTAAACATCCCAAAGGATTCCCAGGACCTTTGAAAGTTGCTGGTCAGGTGTCTTCTCTCAGGAGCTCTTGGTGCCTCTCTGGCCTCCTCCTTCATACCTGGGACTGTTAAGACCAGAGGTGAAGCCAACCTTCTCAGAGCAAGTGTTCCTGCACTGAGAAGCCCATGGTGTGCTCCCACACCAGACTCACCAATGTTGTGACCCATCTTTTCATTTGGGGATGTACATATATCTGTGGAACCCTTATAACCCTTCCAAAACTTGCCCGAAATGCAGTGTGAACTTGACTAAATCACTCTGTGGGTCAGATGCTTCAACTTCCCTGTCTGTAAACTGGTAATAAGAATATTCCTTGCCCAGCTTTCTGGGGAGGGAGTGGCATGAAAGTGCTTTATATGCTGTGAAGTGTCATGTAGGACAAGTGATGCCTACTAAATCCTCCTAGCATCTCTGTGGGGAAGGTGGGCAGAGATGACATTCCCGTGCTCAAAATCTCAACCTGTATAGGTGCAAAGCCAAATCTTGAGACCCTCTGCTACCTTGGGAAAATTCCACAGAGCACTATCACTTGGGAAAACTGAGGCACAGAGTGGGGGCAAACTTGCCCAACATCATGGTCAGAAATAAGATCCAGGGCTTCTAATTCTTGGGTTGTGGCTCTTTGAGATCTCAGATGAATCCTTTCCTCTGGGATCCAAGTCCGTGCCTGAACTCTGCCACTTGGTAGCTGTGTGATCTCAGGGGAATTACTGAGCCTCTGTGAACCTCCACTTTTGTGAAATGGTGGTAGTAATAGTACCCAAGACCAACTACATAATTTGGGGGGCCCAGTGCAAGTGAAAATGCAGGGCTCCTTGTTCAAAAAGCAGGAAAAAAAAGCCTTTTTTCTTGCTTCTGTGATTTTGCACTCAACCTGTTTATTATTCACTATTTAAAGTTGCAGTCCTTTGGGCATGGGGATACTCACAGGGTTATGGGGCCCTGCCTCATGACTTGGCAGGCATCCTCAACCCAATTTTCCCTATGCCTGAATCCAAGCCCCTGCCTGGGACAGAGGCCAGGGAGCAGGCAGCCAAGAACCCATTCTGGGGAGGGTGAGGCAGGGAGACAATGAGAGGCAGAGCTATGTGTCAGCTGAGTTTCCAAGTCCCCAGAGCGTGCTCCATTATTTCATTGGACTTCACTTACAAAACACAAATTCAAAGTTAAAATTATTAAGAATTATAAGATGGTAGCCACAGAGCATTAAACCCCAGTTATGGAGTGCCCTTCTGAGTGGAGGGCTCTGTGTAACTGCACTACTCACACATCCATGAAGCTGGTCCTGATAATACCCAGCTTACAGGGTAGCTGTGAACAAGTAATGTGCCTATCCCATAGGAAATGTCAATAAATGTCTCAATAAATGTCAGCTATTCTATTAATGTCATTATTAATTATTAAATGTGATTTACTACAGATTTTAAATTTTGATTAAAAACTTTTTAATGTTTGTTTATTCTTGAGAGAGAGAGAGAGAGAGAGAGAGAGAGAGAGAGAGAGAGAGAGGGAGAACGAGCGGGGGAGGGGCCGGGAGAGACAGAGACACAGAATCTGAAACAGGCTCCAGGCTCTGAGCTGTCAGTACAGACCCCAATGTGGGGCTCGAACCCACAAACTGTAAGATCATGACCTGAGCCTAAGTTGGACGCTTAACCCACTGAGCCACTCAGGTGCCCCTAAAATTTGATTTTAATGATGACTTGGTAATACATCGTCATTTACCTAATCGAATGTGCTGCTTCCATCTGCTATAAGAAGCCTCTCTGCCATCATCATATTTCTTGGTGGTTTGCTATAATCAAAGTGGGGGGAGGGAAGATAAACGAACATTTAGAAATACTTAGGTATCAGGCATTTTGGTGTTAATCCTCACCACAATAAGCCAATCCTCACTAGGCAAGCACCTTACCATGCTCTGAGAAGGAAATCGATGCTCAGAAAAAGAGGCACCTCACGTCAGGGGCAGATGCTAGGGCCTGAATCTGGATCTGTTTGCCTCTGAAGCCCAACTTGTTCACCCAGGGAGCCCGCAGCCCGCAGCCTGAGGCCTTTGTCTGCAGCTCATCTGGGAAGGGACCACCAGTAAGGGTCTGTCCTCTCCTGGGATGGCCTCATCTGCTTCCCCCAACCCTTTTCCCATTCTTTTCCTTGCTTTGCCAGCAGCTGTATCCTGTACCCTGATGAGAGGCCTAAGGACAATGGGAAAGGGAAAGATTGGGTGGTAGGAAAGGGGCCAGGCTCCAAGCTAAACAATTGTTTCTCTCCCAGTGGGTCCCAGGCAGCCGGAAACAGCAACTGGTTCCCAGCATTATTATGGGCAGGGGTGAGAGCTGCCCCCACTGGGATTCTCCTTCTATTCTGGGCCCAGCCTCCTCTCAGTTGCTGCAAGTTTTTGTGCCTCGGCTGTGTCGTAGCCTCAGTTTCCCCATCCGTCAACTGTCTTTAGCCCCCAGCACAGGGCCCCGTACTGGGAGGACCTCAGGGACTATTTGCTGGATTAAATTATGGGGGAAGTAGATGAAACTCTAAAGAGTTTCTAGGCATTGTCCTTCTTTTTGGTTACTTTATCCATCCAGCAACCCTGGTCTGAGGGAGCCCTTGCAGGGGGCTGTGTGAAGCTTTGGAATACACCAATAATATCCATGCTCTGCCCTGCAAGAGTTTCCAGGAAGCAGGCAATGGCCCTGGGGGTAAATACCACAGAGGAGGTTTATACTGGAAGTAGGTGGGGGGGGGGGGGGCAAGTCTGGAGTGACTGAGCTTATTTTGGGATGAGAACAATAATCCTGAGAAGAAAGAGCATGCACTGTGGCCTCCAGCCCACTTGCCCTCTTCCCCTGGAGCTTGAGCTGGAGAAGGGGCTGCAAATGACCACAGGAGCCCTGGACTAGCACATCTGGGTGCAGGTCTCACCCTTTCCACCCACTAGCTGTGTGACCTTAGGCAAGTTCCTTTTCCTCTCTGAGCCTGTTTCCTCATCTATAAATTGGAACTAACAAAGCTTACCTCCTGGCAGTGCTTGTGGTAAGGATTAAATTTAAATGGCGTGTATTAAAAGCTTCAAGGGAATGGGGCGCCTGGGTGGCGCAGTCGGTTAAGCGTCCGACTTCAGCCAGGTCACGATCTCGCGGTCCGTGAGTTCGAGCCCCGCGTCGGGCTCTGGGCTGATGGCTCGGAGCCTGGAGCCTGTTTCCGATTCTGTGTCTCCCTCTCTCTCTGCCCCTCCCCCGTTCATGCTCTGTCTCTCTCTGTCCCAAAAATAAATAAAAAACGTTGAAAAAAAAATTAAAATAAATAAATAAATAAATAAATAAATAAATAAAGCTTCAAGGGAATTTGCAAAGTGCATTAAGTAAACAGGGAAGCCAGGAAACAGACCTTTGAGAAATCCCATTTTAACCATGAAACTTAAATAGCACAGGCTGGGAGAGGAGGTGATGGGATCATGAAAGGAAGTCTCTTTTGCAAAGAACTGTGTGTGTGTGTGTGTGTGTGTGTGTGTGTGTCTGCTTCATCAGTCAAGGCTGGGTGTTTATGGATGAAGGAGTAAATGGTGGGAGAGGCTGAATCAGCAAAGCCGAGTGACAGAACAACTTAAGGGAGGCTTCCTGGGCCCTCCTGAGTCCTTTTCTAAGAGACTAGCACTAGCTCTGTGTGTCTCAGCCTAAGACTGAAAGTCCAGCTCCATCTGAGACCAATTCCTACTTAGAGAAGATGCACTGGGACACAATAAAGACATGCATGGCCTTGTACTGCCCTCTTCTGGTTTTCTAGAAAACTTCACCTTTAAGATGTGGACAATTTCCACTCCTATAAATGGTAACTCTCCTGTGACCAGCCCTGTGTTGGGAGGTGGGAACACACAGATAGACAAAATCATATTCCTATTATTTAAGAACTCCTGGGGGTGTGTGTGTGTGTGTGTGTGTGTGTGTGTGTGTGTAAGAAGAGACACACACACACAGAGTGAAAGAGAGAGAGAAAGAGAGAGAGAGAGAAGAAGAGAAACAGACACATAAGTAATAAAGGTGTATCAGCACCATGATACAAGATGCAGAAAGGTTAGGGATGTCATTTAGGAAAGTTTTTGAAACTTCATCTATTCATCCATCTATTATATATTTATTGAGTCCTTAATGTATTGTAAAAACTTACCTTTGTGCCTGAGCTACAACTTATCTTTGTGCTTGTTACAGCTGTAACAAAATACACAAAAAAATCTCTGCCTGCCTGGATTTTAATGAAGGGAAATAATTCAAAATAATGCAAAATAATGCAAAAATAGATAGTGTTGGATGCTGAGTACTAAGGAGAAAAATGAAGCAGGAAAGGAGGACAGGGAGTATTGTTGGAGTGATTGCAACTTTTGAAGTAACATTTCAATGAAGTAACATGGAACATGACTGAGTAAATTGTACTGGGCTTTCCCTCCTGCATAAGCAACTAGAAAATTGGGCAAGTATATGAAACAACTGTTCAGACATTGGACGATGCTAGCACAGGACTATGATCCATGAAAGAAGGAAAACAAACAAGGTGAGCCTAACGATTACCCTAGCTTTATGCCTGATGGCACTTTCTGGCAGAGCAGCGAGAGAAAACTCAAGAAGAGTTTCTAGGCGTAGAGTACCTGAGAGGAAGGACCTATCCAGAAAAAAAGTTCTAGAAATCTGTGTAGGGTTCTCTCTTGAGTCTTTGTCTAAATCCTAAGTTGTGCACGCACAGGGTGAAACTTAATGAGTGTGGGGAAATAGTAACTACTGGGTAGGTATAAGCTGAACCAGGTTGGGAGACATTAAAATTCCAGCTGGCTACTGGGGAGAGAATTTGTTGAACACCTGGGCATTCAGTGGAGACCTCAAAAGGGTCATAGTAGTATAGCTAACATAGTCTCAGAGTTACGGTACTCTAGAGCTACCTTAATAAAAGTTAAAAAGAACAAAACTGACCCTCAAGTAACCTAAATTCCTGCCCAAACAAAACAAACTTCAACATTCTTTAAAGGAAGGAAACAAAATTCAGACCCTCAACAATGGAACATTCACAATGTCTGACATTCAATAAAATGATTAGACATGGAAGGAAGCAGGAAAATATGACCTATAACCAGGAGAAAATTAATCTATAGAAATAGACCCAGAAATAAAACAGATGATGGAGTTAGCAGACATAGACTTTGAAGTAGCTAATATATATGTATATTTTATATATATATATATATATATATATATATATATATATATATATAT
>NW_024412388.1:37293992-37325849 GCF_014898765.1 Herpailurus yagouaroundi
CCTGTAGCAGAAAAAGAAAAAAACAAGACTTGAAAAAAAGTGAATAGAGCTTCATTACCTATGGAACACTGCAGTGATATAACATGTGGATAACCAGGATCCCAGAAAGCGTAGAGGCAGAAAAATGTTTGAAGAAATAGTAGCCAAAATGTTTTTGAAACAAGAAGGCTATAAACAACAGACCCAAGAAACTCAACAAACTCTAGAATAAACACATAGAAAACCATACCAAAGCGCATCATAACAAATTTACTAAAAACCTAGTGATAAAGAGAAAATATTTGAGGCAGACATAAAAGAAGATATGTATTATATACAGGGGAATAAAGATAAGAAATATCATAGATTTCTCATTAGGAACAATGGAAGCCAAAAGACAAAGGAATAATTTCTTTAAAAAGCAGAACGAGATGGGGCTCCTGGGTGGCTCAGTCACTTAAGCCTCTGGCTCAGGTCATGATCTCGTGGTTTGTGAGTTTGAGCCCCGTGTCAGCTCTGTGCTGACAGTTCGAAGCCTGGAGACTGCTTCAGATTCTGTGTCTCCCTCTGTCTGCCTCTCCCCCCGCTTGCCCTCTCTCTCTCTCTCTCTCTCTCTCTCTCTCTCTCTCTTAAAAATAAATAAACATAAAAAAATAACAGAATGAGAAAAAAAGATGTTAATCTAGAATTATACATCAGTGAAAATACTCTTCAAAAATGAAGGAAAGTAAAGACATTTTCAGACAAACAAAAGCTGAGAGAATTTATACAAGTTTTCACTTTTAAAAAGGCTAAAGGAAATTCTTTAAGTTCAAATAAAATAATACCAGCTGAAAATTTGGACCTATACAAAGGAATGAAGAGCACCAAGAAAGTTAAATACAGAATTTTTTTCTTAGTTAAAAAATTTGAAATTAACTGTTTAATGAAAAAAAACCCCAACAACATTGTATTGTGGTGTTTATGACATATATAGAAGTAAAATGTATGACAACAAAGGATAGGAGGGAGACAGAAGCATATTATTATGTCTCTTTCAATATGTATTAATTGATATAATATTGTCTGAAGGTAGATTGCGGTAAGTTACAGATAAATATTGTAAAGTATAGGGAAAAGATGCATCACTGATAGGCTACTGGTGGAAATATAATGAAATAGTAAAAACAAGCAAAAACTCTACCTAAAGAAAGGCAGGAAAAGAGAACAAAGGATATCAAAATTTGAGGGTTGTGGTTAATATAACATAGAAGAAAATTTACAATTCAGATTCTTATGTTAGAAAAAAAAAAAGTTGGGGCACCTGGGTGGCTCAGTTGGTTAAGCATCTGACTTCAGCTCAGGTAGTGATCTCATGGTTCATGGGTTCGAGCTCTGTGTCAAGCTTTGTGCTGACAGCTCAGAGCCTGGAGCCTCCTTCAGAATCTGTGACTCTCTCTCTCTCTCTCTGCCCCTCCCTTGCTTATGCTCTGTCTCTCAAAAAATAGATAAATGTTTAAAAATTAAAAAAAAAGAAAAAAGAAGAAAAGTTGAAAATTAATTATATAAATATATACCTTAACATACCAGGAAAAAAGAGCAAATTAAATTTAAAATAAATACAAGGAAAGAAATAAGAAAGATAGGAGTGGAACTCATTTAATAGAAAACAAACAATAGAAAAAGTTAAACTAAAGTCTGGTTCCTTGAAAATATCAATAAAATGAGATATATCTGTACTTTGATCAAGAGAAAAGAGAGAAGACACAAACTATCAAGATCAGGAATGAAAGAAAAAACATCACTACATGTCCTTTGGATGTGAAAAGGATAATAAGGTAATATTTTGAAAAACATGCCAGTAAATTTGACAATTTAGAAGAAATGGACAAATTTCTTGAAAAGTACAAACTGCAAAGATTACTCAAGAAAAAGAGGGATGTCCTGAAGAGCCCTATATCATAAAGAAATTAAATTTGTAATTAAAATCTCTTCCCTCTCTTCCCAAAAAATAATAAAGGAGAAGAAAATCCAGGCCTAACTTTCTTCACTGGTGAATTTTATTAAACATTAAAGGAAGAAATAATACTAATCCAACACAAACTCATTCCAAATACAACAGAGGAAGGGAGCTTTCTCCAACTTACCTTTGGAGATCAATACTCTCCTGATATTTAAAAAAAGAGAAAGACGTTGCAAAGAAAGAAAATTACTCACTTTTTCTTATGAAAATAGATGCAAAAATCTCTAACAAATACTAGCAAATTATAACCAGCTACACATGAAAGGATATATTATGAACAACTAGGAGTTCATCTTAGAAATTGAAGTTGGTTTAGGGGCACCTGGGTGGCTCAGTTGGTTAAGTGTCCGACTTTGGCTCAGGTCATTATCTCGCAGTTTGTGGGTTCAGGCCCCATGTCAGGCTCTGTGCTGACAGCTTGCTCAGAGCCTGGTGCCTGCTCCAGATTCTGTCTCCCTTTTCCTCTGCCCCTCCCCCGCTCATGCTCTGTCACTGTCTCTCTCAAAAATAAATAAACATTAAAAAAATTGGTAATTAAAGTTGATTTAGCATTTGAAAATTAGTGCAATTCACTCTATTATAGAATAAGGGGAGAAAAACAATATTATTATCACAATGTCTGCATAAAAGCATTGATAACATCCACCATCTTCAAAAAAAATTATTTATTTAAATTCAAGGTGATTAACCTACAGTATAGTATTGGTTGCAGGAGTAGAACCCAGCGATTCATCACTACATATAACACCCAGTGCTCATCCCAACGAGTGCCCTCCTTAATGCCCATCACCCACTTAGCCCATCCCCTGACCCACCTCCCCTCCAGCAACTCTCAGTTTGTTCTCTGTATTTAAGAGTCTCTTATGGTTTGCCTCCCTCTCTGTTTTTATCCTATTTTGCTTCCCTTCCTCTACATTCATCTGTTTTGTTCCTTAAATTACACATATGAGTGAAATCATATGATATTTGTCCTTCTCTGACTTATTTCACTTAGCATAATATGCTCTAGTTCCATCCACATTGTTGCAAATGGTAAGATTTCATTCTTTTTGATTGCCGAACCATACTCCATTGTGTGTGTGTGTGTGTGTGTGTGTGTGTGTATATATATACATACCACATTTTCTTTATCCATTCATCCATCGATGGACATTTGGGTTCTTTCCATACTTTGGCTATTATTGATAGTGCTGCTATAAATATGGGGGTGCATGTGTCCCTTCTAAACAGCACACCTGTATCCCTTGGATAAATGCCTAGTAGTGCAATTGCTGGGTCATAGGGTAGTTCTATTTTGAGTTTTTTGAGGAACCTCCATGCTGTTTTACAGAGTGGCTGCACCAGCTTGCATTGCCACCAACAATGCAAAAGAGATCGTCTTTCTCCGCATCCTCGCCAACATCTGTTGTTGCCTGAGTTGTTAATGTTAGCCATTCTGACAGGTGTAAGGTGGTATCTCATGGTGGTTTTGATTTGTATTTCCCTGATGATGAGTGATGTTGAGCATTTTTTTCATGTGTCGTTTGGCCATCTGGATGTCTTCCTTGGAGAATGGTCTATTTATGTCTTTTGCCCATTTCTTCACTGGATTATTTGTTTTTTTTTGGGTGTTGAGTTTGATAAGTTCTTTATAGATTTTGGATGCTAACCCTTTATATGATATGTCATTTGCAAATATCTTCTCCCAATCTGTCGGTTGCCTTTTAGTTTTGCTGATTGTTTCCTTCGCTGTGCAGAAGCTTTTTATTTTGTTGAGGTCCCAGTAGTTCATTTTTGCTTTTGTTGTCCTTGCCTCCGGAGATGTGTTGAGTAAGAAGTTGCTGCAGCCAAGATCCAAGAAGTTTTTGCCTGCTTTCTCCTCAAGGATTTTGATGGCTTCCTGTCTTACATTTAGGTCTTTCATCCATTTTGAGTTTATTTTTGTGTATGGTATAAGAAAGCGGTCCAGGTTCATTCTTCTGCATGTCGCTGTCCAGTTTTCCCAGCACCACTTGCTGAAGAGACTGTCTTTATTCCACTGGATATTCTTTCCTGCTTTATCAAAGATTAGTTGGCCATACGTTTGTGGGTCCATTTCTGGGTTCTCTATTCTGCTCCATTGATCTGAGTGTCTGTTCTTGTGCCAGTACCATACTGTCTTGATGATTACAGCTTTGTAATACACCTTGAAGTCCGGGATTGTGATGCCTCCTGCTTTGGTTTTCTTTTTCAAGATTGCTTTGGTATTCAGGGTCTTTTCTGCTTCCATACAGATTTTAGGATTATTTGTTCTAGCTCTGTGAAGAATGCTAGTGTTACTTTGATAGGGATTGCATTGAATATGTAGATTTCTTTGGGTAGTATTGACATTTTAACAGTACTTGTTCTTCCTATCCAGGAGCATGGAATCTTTTTCCATTTCTTTGTGTCTTCTTCAATTTATTTCATAAGCTTTCTCTAGTTTTCAGTGTATAGATTTTTTTCACCTCTTTGGGTAGATGTATTCCTAGGTATTTTATGTTTTTTTTGTGCAACTGTAAATGGGATCGATTCCTTGATTTCTCTTTCTGTTGCTTCATTGTTGGTGTATAGGAATGCAACCGATTTCTGTGCGTTGATTTTATATCCTTCAACTTTGCTGAATTCATGAATCAGTTCTAGAAGTTTTTTGGTGGAATCTTTAGGGTTTTCCATATAGAGTATCATGTCATTTGCGAAGAGTGAAAATTTGACCTCCTCCTGGCTGATTTGGATGCTGTTTAATTCTTTGTGTTGTCTGATTGCAGAGGCTAAGACTTCCAATACTATGTTGAGTAACAGTGGTGAGAGTGGACATCCCTGTCTTCTTCCTGACCTTAGGGGGAAACCTCTCAGTTTTTTCCCATTGAAGATGATATTAACATTGGGTCTTTCATATATGGCTCTTGTGATCCTGAGTTATGATCCTTCTATCCCCACTTTCTTGTTGGTTTTTATCAAGAAACGATGCTGTATTTTGTCAAATGTTTCCTTTGCATCTACCAAGAAGATCATATGGTTCTTGTCCTTTCTTTTATTGATGTGATGAATCACATTGATTGTTTTGTGGATATTGAACCAACCCTGCATCCCAGGTATAAATCCCACTTGGTCGTGGTGAATAATTTTTTTAAAAAAATTTTAAATGTTTTTTATTTATTTTTGAGACAGAGAGACAGAGCATGAGCAGGGGAGGAGAAAAGAGAGAGGGAGACACAGAATCCGAAGCAGGCTCCAGGCTCTGAGCTGTCAGCACAGAGCCCGACGTGGGGCTTGAACTCACAAACCAAGAGATCATGACCTGAGCTGAAGTCAGACGCTTAACCGACGAATCCACCCAGGCACCCCAATAATTATTTTAATGTATTGTTGGATCCGGTTGGCTAATATCTTGTTGAGGATTTTTGCATCCATGTTCATCAGAGAAATTGGTCTATAGTTCTCCTTTTTAGTGGGGTCTCTGTCTGGTTTTGGAATCAAGGTAATGCTGGCTTCATGGAAAGAGTTTGGAAGTTTTCCTTCCATTTCTATTTTTTGGAACAGCTTTAAGAGAATAGATGTTAACTCTTCCTTAAATGTTTGGTAGAATTCCCCTGGAAAGCCATCTGGCTCTGGACTCTTGTTTTTTGGCAGATTTTTGATTACTAATTCGATTTCCTTACTGGTTATGGGTCTGTTCAAATTTTCTATTTCTTCCTGTTTCAGTTTTGGTAGTGTATATATTTCTAGGAATTTGTCCATTTCTTCCATATTGCCCATTTTATTGGCGTATAATTGCTCATAATATTCTTATTATTGTTTTTATTTCTGCTGTGTTGGCTGTGATCTCTCCTCTTTCATTCTTGATTTCATTTATGTGGGTCCTTTCCTTTTTCTTCTTGATCAAACTGGCTAGTGGTTTATCAATTTTGTTAATTCTTTCAAAGAACCAGCTTCTGGTTTCATTGATCTGTTCTACTGGTTTTTTGTTGTTGTTGTTTGTTTCGATAGCATTAACTTCTGCTCTAATCTTTATTATTTCCTGACTTCTGCTGGGTTTCAGTTTTATTTGCTGTTCTTTTTCCAGCTCTTTAAGGTGTAGGATTAGGTTGTGTATCTGAGACCTTTCTTCCTTCTTTAGGAAGGCCTGGATTGCTATATACTTTCCTCTTATGACTGTCTTTGCTGCATCCCAGAGGTTTGGAGTTGTGGTGTTATCATTTTCATTGGCTTCCATATAGTTTTTAATTTCCTCCTAACTTCTCGGTTAGCCCATTCATTCTTTAGTAGGATGTTCTTCAGTCTCCCAAGTATTTGTTACCTTCTCAAATTTTTTCTTATGGTTGATTTCGAGTTTCATAGCGTTGTGGTCTGAAAATATGCACGGTATGATCTAGATATTTTTGTACTTGTTGAGGGCTGATTTGTGTCCCAGTATGTGGTCTATTCTGGAGAATATTCCATGTGCGCTGGAGGAGAATGTATATTCTGCTGCTTTAGGATTAAATGTAAATATATCTGGTAAGTCCATCTGGTCCAGTGTGTCATTCAAAGCTGTTGTTTCCTTCTTGATTTTCTGATTAAATTATCTGTCCATTGTTGTAAGTGGGGTGATGAAGTCCCCTACTATTATGGTATTATTATCAATGAGTTTCTTTATTTTTGTTATAAAGTGATTTATATATTTGGGTGCTTGCACATTTGGAGCATAAATGTTTACAATTGTTAGGTCTTCTTGGTGGATAGACCCCTTGATTATGATATAATGTCCTTCTTCATCTCTTGTTACAGTCTTTATTTTAAACTCTAGATAGTCTGATATAAGTATGGCTACTCTGGCTTTCTTTTGTTGACCATTAGCATGATAGATGGTTTTCCATCCCCTTACTTTCAATCTGAAGGTGTCTTTAGGTCTAAAGTGGGTCTCCTGTAAACAGCATATAGATGGAACTTGTTTTCTTATCCATTCTGTTACCCTGTGTCTTTTGATTGGAGCATTTAGTCCATTGACTTTTAGAGTGAGTACTGAAAGACATGAATTTATTGCCATTATGTTGCTTGTGGTGTTGGGGGTTTCTGGTGGTGTTCTCTGGTCCTTTCTAGTCTTTGTTGCTTTTGGTATTTATGTATGTATGTATGTATGTATGTATGTATGTATGTATGTGTGTGTATTTTTCATCTTTTCTCCTGTCAGAGAGTCCCCCTTAAAATTTCTTGGAAGACTGGTTTAGTGGTCATGAACTCCTTTAATTTTTGTTTGTCTGGGAAACTTTTGATCTCTCCTTCTATTTTTTTGAATGACAGCTATGCTGGGTAAAGAATTCTTGGCTGCATATTTTTCTGATTCAGCACATTGAATATATCCTGCCACTCCTTTCTGGCCTGCCAAGTTTTTGTGGATAGGTCTGCTGCAAACCTGATCTGTCTTCCCTTGTAGGTTAGGGACTTTTTTTTCCCTTGCTGCTTTCATGATTCTCTCCTTGCCTGAGTATTTTGTGAATTTGACTATGATATGCCTCGTTGATGGTCGGTTTTTGTTGAATCTCATGGGGGTCCTCTGTGCTTCCTGGATTTTGATGTCTGTGTCTTTCCTCAGGTTAGGAAAGTTTTCTGCTATGATTTGCTCACATAACCCTTCTACCCCTTTTTTTCTCACTTCATCTTCTGGGACCCCTATGATTCTGATGTTGTTCCTTTTAAATGAGTCACTGATTTCTTTAATTCTTAAATCATGCTCTTTTGCCTTAGTCTCCTTCTTTTTTTCTGCTTCATTATTCTCCATAAATGTGTCCTCTATATTGCTGATTCTCTGTTCTGCCTCATCTATCCTTGCTGCCGTGGCATCCATTCAAGATTGCAGCTCAGTTATAGCATTCTTTTAATTTCATCCTGACTAGCTTTTACTTCTCTTAGCTCCGCAGAAAGGGATTCTAATCTATTTTTGACTCCAGCTAGTTCTTGTTATTGTGATTCTAAATTCTGGTTCAGACATCTTGCTTGTGTCTGTGTTGGTTAAGTCCTGGCCATCATTTCTTCGTGCTCTTTTTTTGGGGGTGAATTCCTTCATTTCATCATTTTGAAATGAGAAAAGGAATTAATGAGTGAAATAAAATAAAATAAATTAAATTAAAATAAAAAATTAAAATTAAAAGATTTCAAACAACACACACACACACACACACACACACACACGTAATCAAATAAATGAAGGTAGATCCTAGGTGTGTTTTGGTCTGGGTCTTGAAAGGGGCTTGACAGATTAGAGAAAAAAGGGGAAAGAAAAAGGAAATTGTTTGAAAATTTGAAAAAATGAGTACACTGAAATAGAATAAAGTGAAATGATGGAAGTAAAATAGAATTTGAAAAAATTTACACAAAAGTAAAAATATAGTAGAAAAAAATTAAAGAAAAATATTATTAAAAAAATTGAAAATAAAAATAATTTTTTCTCTTTCTGTATTCAAGAAAAAGAAAGAAATGAAAAAGAGAAAAAAATAAAATTGAGTAAATGGACCAGTGAACAGACTGAAATATGATTGAAATTACTTCGTTTTCCCCTAGAAGTTAAACTATGAAGCACTTTATAGTCCATAAACTAAGCAGGCAGAGAGACTTGTGTTCCTGAAGACAGGTTGGCCCATTTGGGTGGGGCTTACTGTAATGGCTCCATTCTCCACTAGATGGCGTTGCTTAGCTTACTGTGGTAGATTGTTGCAGTGCTTGTAGGTGTGTGTGTGCACGTGCATGTACAGGAGCAGTGAAAATGGCATCATCTAGCTACTCAGTCTCTATTATCAGAACTCTGTTCCCCCTGATCAGCAATAGTGCACCCATCCTTTGTCTTTGGCTTCCGTCCACTCCCTGCTTTTACACTGTTCGTGACCAAGCCCTAGGCAGCACCTCCCTCCTGAGTTTTATCTCAGATGTGGCTGTTTTTCCCGACCCCTTATTTCTGAAGGACTGTGGCTGTGACCTGTTCTGCCCCTCTTTGGGACGGTTTCACTGAGTAATGGCTGGGTGCTGGCCACACCCAGGAACATTTGCAGGACTGTGCTGCTGTTGATGCCCAGAGACTGCAACTGGGTGCCAGCCCACCCCAGAAAAAGTTCATGCGATTGTGTCACAGCGGCATTTCAGAGATTATGGCAAATGACAACATGCGTCTGGTACCAGGCTTCACCCCCAACCACCTTGTTCCAGCACCAGCAAATGTGGTTGTTCTCCCAGGTCCACTGGAACCTTTGCCTGTGGGGGGCCACACAGCCTCTACCAGATGTCCTTCCAGCAGGGGAACTGCCTCTCTCTGTGTGGCCTGAAGACCCCCGGACTTCAGGGGATTTGCCCTTCCCACCAGAGCACCACCAGGTATTGAGCTGTGGAGCCTCAGACTCTGCACTCCCCCTGTTTATAGAGTCTTAATGGAATTTAAACCCTCTCCTTTCTCCTTTTCTCCCTTTTTAGTTCAGTCCCTGTGGATGTTTCCACTTTTCCACTTTCTCTTCAGCTGCTTTTGGGGGGTGTGCTTTTCCCATATTTTCCCTACCCCCGTCTCCATCCTCTCTCCATACATGCAAACAGCTCCCTGCCATCCGCGGCTTCTTTCTCCCCTAGTTCATCTCTCCGCACCATGTACCTGCTGAGTTCTGTGGTTCAGGTTGTGCAGATTGTTGTGTTAATCCTCAAATCAGTTTTCTAGGTGTGCAGTGTGGTTTAGTGTTGATCTGGCTGTATTTCATGGATGTGAGACACAACAAAAACTTCCATGCTGTTCTGCCATCTTGGCTCCTCCTGCTATTATTGTTTCTAATCCCTAAAACAACTATATATGGAAGGGATGATCATTTCCATTTTCCAGATGGGAAAACTGGCCCAGAGATTAAGTTACTTGCCTGAGGCCATGGAGTTAGTAAATGGCATACCAGGTCTGCTGTTTCCAAAAGATTGGTGCCTCTCCCTCAGCAGGCCCAGGACAAATGTCTGTTGAATGAACTTGTTGAATGAAGTCAAGGTGGGGTCCTCCTCCCTCCCAGCCATCCTACTGCTCCAAGTCAACACCACACAGGGTTGAGTGCAGATCCCCAGCTCAAGGAGGAAGTCACCCTGCTCCCTGCCTCCCCCACTGGATTCTGTCACTGCCCAGTGTCTCCCATGATGCCTTCCTCTCTCTATCTCTCTTTTCTTTCTGAAGCTGGCCCCAATATTTCTAAAAAGGAGAAAGCTTCAACTTTTTATCTTTTCAGGAAAAGCTGGGTTCTTTCCTACTGGATGTTTCCTGCCAGTGACTCTTCTTTGCTATCCACACAGAACACTTCACTTCCAGTCACCAAATGTGGGGAGGTTTTTCTCCACACCAAGCAATCATCTGGACACCAGTGGGGTGCCCTACAATTGTAGTCAATTCTAACACTATCTTCCTGGAAATAGTGTTTGATCCCACAGGTTAAGGGCTCCATCTTACAAGTGCCCCCACCTCCCCTGACACTGGTCACAAGTTCAGTTTGTCACCTGTGCTTCTGACCAGTTGGCTATATATGGATCGAAAATTCCAGTGAAATTCTCCTTGCATTCGATTAGTTTGCTAGAGTGGCTCACAGACTCAGGAAAACAGTTTAATTAGGTTTATTGGTACATTATAAAAGAATATGATGAAGGATGCAGACAAACATCCAGATGAAAAGATACATAGGGTCCTGAGCACAGGAGTTTTTGTTTTCCTGGTGTGGATGTGTTTGCCCACCTGAAAGCTCTCTGAACTCTGTACTTTTGGGATTTTAATGAGGGTTTATCTTTAGTGAGGCATCTTAATGATAAATCATTAAGTCCATTTGTAGCCCTTTGCCCTTCTTAAGAGAATGGGAAGTATGGTTGAAAATTCCAAGCTTCTAATTATGGCTTTGTTTTTCTGGTGATTAGCCCTCATCTAGGAGCTATCCAGGATACACCCAGAGTTGCCTTGTTGGAATGAAAGACACTTCCATCGCCCAGGAAATTATAAGGATTTCAGGAGCCCTGTGTTCAAAACCAGGGTCAAAGACAAATATTAGAACAAAAGATGCTCTTAGTGTTCTTAGGTTTTACAAGAGTTTTAGGAGCTCTGTGCCAGGAACCAAGGGAAGATATATATATATATATATCTTTATATGTGCGCGCGCGTGTGTGTGTGTGTGTGTGTGTGTGTGTGTATGTTTATGTATTTATATGTCTGTATATAACATATATTTCTAAAATACATTTATATATATTTATATATAAATTTATATATACATTTCTATATATAACATATATATTTCTAACATATATATATGTTATTATATATTACAATACCACATCTTCTTTCCATTCAAATCTGGGATTGGGATTGGAACCAGATGCTTGGGGTTAGTATCTGGGACACTGGACAGCTGGATCCTGACCACTGGCCTCTGGCCTTGTCAATTATCCTGGTCTTGCTGCTGCTAGTCCTGCATCCAGGTGTTCCTGAATAGCCCCTGCCCTAGTATAAGCCTCCACCATCTCTTGTCAGCCCTCCCCACTGATCTCCCACCCTCCACACCTTTCCACCTCTTCACACTGATCCCCACATCATAGCCACAGTGGGCCTCACTGCCAATGCCTTGCTTCCCTTCAAGCCTTCCAGCACTCCCATGGCCTCTATAGGGTAAAGCTCCAATTTCTCCAAATTCTGCAATGCTGGGCATGGTCTGGGCCTGCCCTGCTTCTCTAGGGTCTTCCTTCAGTCTACCCCATCCTCACACCTAGTGCCCCAGCTATCCCCCACCTCTGTGGTCTTGGCTACCCACATTACTTCCTCTGCTAGGGAATGCTTGTTTATCTTTCCAGACTCAGGTCTAGTGACCCTTCCCTGGGAAGGCTTCCATGACCTCTCTTTCCACCCCAGCTAAAACAAATTCCTCCTCTCCTCCTCGTGTTCCAGCACCAAAAACACGTGAGTGCCCTAATTCTGTGTCTCTCCCATTGACCCCAAGCACCATGTCTGAGATAGCTGTGTCCCCAGCCCTCAGCACTGGGTCCAGCACATAGTAGTACCTTAATGGGTGTCTGTTGAATGTATGAACATGATCTCAGATGGCTTCACTGCTCAGGTCCGTGGCTTTTAGTTCCTGCGGCTCCAATCTCCTCTGAGGTTTTGGGAAAACTGTACCAAGTGGCATGAAGAAAGAGCTGGCTTCATTGTCCTTGCTAGTCAGGTTGCCCCTTCCTCCAGGTACCCTTCCACACGTAGGGCATATCCCCCACCACACCCCACCATGGCCAGAGGGAGAGCCTATCTTTGAGTTGTGCTTTGAGGAACATTCCCTTCTCCCTTCTCCCCAGCCACTTCCCTCTCCAGAAGTCTGCCCATGGTCTTTACAAAGTCTCTGTGTAGCTCCTGGCCTCCACATTATCCATTCCCTGTTGTCGCTTATCAGGAGAGAGGGCAAGGGAGAAGGTGAGGCTAGAGATGGGAGAGAGTGGAAGTGGACAGGTTGAGTAATATGCGTGTGTTCTGGGACTTCCATTCTCTCAGGGAAGTGGCAACAATGACTAAGCAGAAGTAATTCCTCCTCTTCTGGACTTGCTGCAGGGAAGAAGGTGAATGATTTACTGTCAGGAGCTGAGCCTCTCCCAAGGGAGGGTCCTCAGAGGCAATGGGAGCTGGGGGGCCCTGGGATTTTTTCTTTTTTTTGTTTCCTTTTGGCAGAAACTGATTCACATTTTCTGCCCTTGTCTTGTCCTCCTCCCACTCACAGACATGTTTGCAATACACAGGTCTGATTGTTTTATTATTAGACACTAACTGCTGTAGAGGGATTAATTTTTCAATATATCTATACTGATTTTAGCTGCCTGGTTTAGTTTGAGAGTTTTGATCACTGGAGGAACCATTGCCCACTTCTGGGTGTGTCCAGAGGAGACCTGGTCAGTCCCAAAGTCCATTCCAGATGCTCATTTCCATTTATGAAAAGTGTTGTACCCTCTCTTGTAGCAATGCTCCTTTGAGCATCATGCATTTTACAAACTTTTCAGAGTGTAAGCAAGCATGTGCCCACCCTGGAAACTGAAACCCTGAATGGTTCCAATTATAGTAGGTTACTCATTCACCTGCATAGTCCAATGCCCAGGGGCAGAGGGCAGTGAGTGTGCTTCTGAGGCACACTGGCAGTCAGGCAAACTGGTTGCCCAAAGTCCTCTAGCCTCTCAGGTCATCCTGCTCTTTGCTACTCAAATAGAATCATCTGAGACCCATTTCCACCATGGTGGGGAAACTAGCGTGACCCTCACAATCAATATTTTCAGAGATTTTCAGGGACTTGTGTTTCTCTTGGTCACCTTTTGGTCTTTGTGGTGGTTTTAAGCATGTCTGCCAATTGTCTAATACTCTTCCTATCAAGAAGCTGAGTCTAGGGGCACCCTGGTGGCTCAGTTGATTAAGTGTCCAGCTCTTGATTTCTGCTCAGGTCATGATCTCACGTTTCTTGAGTTCAAGCTGTGCATCAGACTCTGCACTGACAGTGCGGAGCCTGCTTGGGACTCTGTCTCTCTCCTTCTCTCTCTGCCCTTCCTGCTCGCTCTCTCTTTCTCAACAAACAAACAAACTTAAAAAAAAAAGAAGTTGAGTCTAATCCCCTCCACTTGAGTGTGGGCCAACCTCTGTGATCTGCTTTTAATAAACAGAATGAGGCAGAAGTGATGCTACCCGATTCCCGAGTCAAAATCATACAAGGTGATAGAGCTTCTGTCAAGCTCTCTCTCTGGCCACTGGCTTTTGGAACTCAGCTGTCGTTCCATGAGGGAGCCCAGGCCACATGGAGAGGCCATGTGTATGTTTCTGGCCAACAGCCTCAGCTGACATCCCAGGTGACCTGTGGGTGACATGCGAGTGAGGGAAACTTTGAGAAGACCCCAGCCTCAGCGCCAGCTGGCCACATCCACCATATGTCCTGGCAAGACCATGCTCTTTCTTGGTGCTTGGTTGCATACACACCGTTGCCTCTCCTTCTTCATCTTGACAAAGCATCACTAATGCAAGGCTAGCGTCTGTAGTAGGTGAGACTGACAATTTGGGGCCACAGAGGGGAGCTGCAGGAAAGACCAAGACAGATGAGAACATAAATTTGAGTGTTACACTTACTTCAGTGCAAGTTCACAGGCACTCCACACCACAGGGGATTCTTGCTGGTCCTGTCCACCTTTCAGCCAAAGCTCTCTCCTGTCATCTCTGGCCTTTCTTTCTTCTTCTGCCCTCAGTCTTCCTGTACCTCTTCAGCTGCAGTAATTCTGGTTTTCATATGGGGAACCATCCAACAGTTGGATTCTTAGTCCATAAATGTAAGGCTGCAAGAAATGAAATGTTCTGTCTCCACATTTAAGCTTTTCTTCTTCCGACACCCTCCCTACAGGCACCAGAAACATGTTTCTGTCACTACAGTGTTTCCTAATTTCTTCTGCCAGGTGTATGTCAAGTTCTAGTAGTCACTGCAATTGTGGGGAGTATGGTGCTTGGGGTGCCTGATCTTGAGGGCATACCCTGAGCTGTACATGCTGCTGTCTCACCCTTATTGCCAACTCATGAGGGTGGCTGCCATGTCTTCCCTCATTTTCAACCACCAGCCTCTCCAGGTCCACCTCCCTCCCAGTCGCCCCTGCACCCCACCTGAGTGCACGGAAACCTCATTTGCTCCCATGCAGTGAGGTTAAGAGCTGTGAGCCCAGAGGCACCATGCCACCCCCTTCTTTGCCACTTTTCCAAAGCCACTACTCAGCTTTGCTGTGTTCCTGGGCTTGCCCCAGGTGTTACACGTGTCTCTTATCTCCACAGAGTTCTCACATATGCAATGCAAAGACCTTTCTCAGGGACTTGTCAGTGTCTCATCTCTTCTTCATCCCAGCCTTTCCTCTCTCCCTGCTGCCCCACTTGAATTCAGTTCTGGTCTCACCTGCAGGAATGTGGCCCTGACTGAGCATGTACTTCTCCAGATCTACTATACGTTACAGAGTTGATGCTCCAAATCCTTCAGGGCTTAGGCTTTTGAAGTTCAAAGCCTAGGTTTTTGGAATTCAAGGTCTCAGCATTTGAATCCCCAAATCAAGAACTTAACTCTGATTGCAAAGAGCCTGGGCCTACCTAGCTGCCTGGGTGGGGACCGGAAGGGGCAGGGAAAGAGGCACACAGATAGCAGAACCCTGGGTAGGAAACTTCTCACAGAACAACTTAAACTCTCTCCACTCAGCTCACATCTAACCTATGGGCAGGGCATTTCATCAAAAGTGCCCTCTTAGGGCCATTCTCCAACCAGAAGAACATTTTTTTACCCTAAGAACAGATCTACCTTCTTCCTTCCTGAGCCAATTGGCCCAGATCGCAGATGCCTTTTAAAAATAACACTTTTCTCTTCCCTGTTATATAATTTTGGGCACCTGTTATATAATTATAAAACTGAGCTGTGGTGTGTAACCAGAGCTGTGGTGGAGGCCAGCACTGGGGTATGTTGGGGCAGAGAGCAGGGAGTATCCAGTTGCAAGTGTAGGCCATGGAGGGCTTCATGGAGGAAGTGACATTTGAGCTTGTGAGAGCATTCCAGGCAGAGACAACAGCATGAACAGAACTGCACAGCTTGTCCTGGGCATAAGGAGCAGGAGATGAGGAGGGAACAGCAGGTGAGGAGGGGACATCGGGTAACCTGCAGGAATCTGCTTGTACCAGGGCCTGGGTGGCAAAGGATTTGACTTCCATCCTGAGGGTGAGAGGTGTGATCCCATTGGTAGCTTCTAGACTGAGTAGTGCCATGATTCAAATAGTTTTCTCTTTGTTCCCTCTTGTGGTATTTGCTCATTCTGTTCTCACCTGAAGTGCCCAGTGCCATTCTCTTCCTTGTATGGGGAGGATTTCTGGCTTCACTCAGCCCTGTACACTATCTCCTCCCCTATTACTCCTGAACCCTATGTCTCATGGCACCTTCATTACAGCCATCCTGAACTTGTGATGTCCTTTTCATCTTTCACTTTTCTACCACCTTTGTTCTTGCTGTTCCCTCCACCTGAAGTGCCCTTCCCACACTCCTTTCTGGGTGGCTACCTCTTACACAGACGTCGGCTCTGTAGCCACTTCTCCAAATCACATCTGGGCCCCTTCCCACAGGTGTTTCTGATCTGTGACTTCTCTCGTGTTTCCAAGGAGGACCCAGCCTAACCCTTGGCCTGTGGACTCAGCTCCCAGCCCAGATTTCTTGGGCAAGATGGCTGCAGTGTTTCTTGGAATGGCTTCCTTTGTTAGAAGAAGCATGGAGATTGGTGGGCAGCCTTCCAAAGTTCCAGAAGACTCTGGAAGAGAGTCAGAGGAGACTCTGTTTCTGACCTAGTTTACAATGGGATTAGCAGGCAAATAATTAGCTACAAGTGAGAGTGTGGTGCCAGGGAAAGGAGCCAAACATTATTCTGGGTTCTCTAGGCCTGCCTCTGGCTTCAGAGTCAGAAGATCTGTGCCCTAAGCCAGCACTGGGACCAATTTGCCAGGCAACCCTGATGAGTCCCTCTTCCTCTACTGAGCCTCAATTTCCTTATCCATCTGAAAGGTCACACTAGATGATCTGTCTCTGGTGTCATCTTAACAAATATTCCCAAGTACCATGCTGGGTCTGCTGCCCCCATTCCTGCCCTCTGGAGCCCACAGTTCAGAGCAGGGAAATCATGGCAAAGTGGAGAGGCTGGGCTTTGTGGTCAGACTGACCTGGCCAAGTCCTGGCTGAGACATCTTGGGCAACTGTCTTGCTCTCTCTTAACCTCAGTCCTCCCTTCAGTAAAATAGGGATGGTAATTCCTGTTTATGGACAGTGTGTTATAAGGGTTAAAGGGAAAATAAAAGCAACATACCTAAAGATCTGGGTGCTCCTGGCACTATTTCAGGGGTTGCGATTCTCAAGAGAGGCCTGCGGGGGCTCTCAGGATAGAGGTGTTCACTCTGGCTGGGTGGCAGGGACTGGGGAAGGCCCAGGCCGGGTCTTGAAGGATGAAGAGGCCCTCATAGACTCATAGACTCATAGCCCTCATAGACTCTGTGCACCTCCGCTCCAGGCAGGTTCTGTTATCCTTTATCTGCCTTCAGTATGGTGTGCCCCAGCTCACACTCTGTTCTATGTCCTTTCTCTGACACTGTCCCTGAGCTTCTCTGGGTGGCCACCATTTCCTATTCATGTCTTCTACTCAGGGTAACCTCCCTTCTGCCTGAACTTGGCTTCTGCCCTGAGAAGGATCCAGCATCCTTTTTGATCCCCTGAGAACCTCACCTTCATCCCTTCAGCCCACCCCACTCTCTTGCACCTTCTCCATTTGGAGTGGTCGTGTCTTCCTGCCTGCTTGGGACCTGGGTCCATCTCTTATCCCCGTGCCCTGCATTTTCAACCTTGTTCTCTCCCAGCATTAAAAAAAAAATCCTCCCTTCAGCATTAAAAGAATCCTCCCTTCAACATTAAAAAATGCTCCGGTCTCTCCACCTTTAAAGTAAAGCACACTTTGGTGCTCCTCTCCTCTTTTGAGCCCTGCTCAGTTGATCCGTGTCCCTCACTGCCTACATTCTTTACTCCCCACTCACTCCTCCATCCACTGTGTTCTGTTTCTGGCCCCAGAGTTGTTCCTCTGCCATGGCTTTGGCCCAGGTCACCAGAGTACACCCCTACCCATTCCTGCTCAAACCAGCAGGACTTTTCTCTGAGCCCAGCCCTTTTTCTAAATCTGCTCAGCTCCCCCTCAGCAGGCCTGAGGACCAGGAGATGTTTCCTGATCACAGTAAAGGGAGCCATTCCCAGGGCAGGGCTGTAGGCTGCACAAAGAGACGAAGGTACTTAGCCAGCTCTCAGAGATTTTGGACACTGTCCTAACCCTAAATTCTGCCTAATTGCTTGAGCTGTCACAGGGCAGGTGCAGGACCCACAGGATAGCCAGGTAACTTGATCATTTGCCCTGACCTGTACCTGCCCCAGCCCATCGATTGTCCCCAGAGAATGGGCCATCAAAAGGCCTGCTTTGCTCAAGTGGAGCCCTGTTCTCTGAGCTAGGGAGAAAGGAGTTTCTGTGGGCATTGAATCAGCCCCTCTTCCTCTCTCTCACTGACTGTAACCCTAGCCCTGCTCACTTACTTCAGAGTGATGGGGAGTTTACCATCTCAAAGCTCAGGTGTGCCTGCCTGGCAGGCTGATTGTATAATGGGCCTGGCATGGTAAGTGTTCTGTAACTGTGAGCTCCTGTTCTCCTGTCCTTGTCCTATCTCCAGGCTGCAAGGCATGTCCAGGAATCCCACCCCACCCCCATTTGAGTCTAATTCCAAGCCTCTTATAAGTATTTTTTAAATATTTTATTTTTGAGTAATCTCTACCCCCAACGTGGATCCAACTCACAACGTTGAGAGCAGAAGTCATATGCTCCACCAACTGAGCCAGACAGGTGCCCCTAAGCCTCTTACATTTTTGATGCGCCCCAATGGTTGGGTCAGTCCTTCCTGTGCTCAGGAGAATCCCAATAAAAGGCCCATGAAAGTGACCGGAGCACCTTCTATCTTTGCATGTGCAAATTAAACATCTAATCTGCACAGGAACCCTCAACTGGAATGGGAGGTATGTTTTGGAGGAGGAGTAGGGAAGATCTGGAGCACTGCTTTTTTGCATTTACATAACAAGTGCTTTGTTTTTACTTAAATGGTATTTCTGAAGGACACTAGGTGGGAGCCTCTTGTAGGTTATTGAAGGTTGGGGGTCAAAGTCAGGAAAGTGCCCTCAGTACCATTTGCAGACTTCCCCAGCCTCCCTGCCTCAGCTGGGTGCAAAACTCCCCCTTCCTCTGTCCATTTTGTTTTGTGCTTTCTTTTTTCTATTTCTTATTGAAGATGGCATTCCGCATTTTTTCTGTATTTCTTGCTTTCTTTTGGATTGACTAAACATTTTCTCTCACTCCATTTTCTACCATGTTTAAAAGTTGTTGAAATATATTCTTTTTTTTTTTAAATGTTTATTTCTTTTTGAGAGAGAGAGTGTGTGTGTGTGTGAGTGGGAGAGGGGCAGAAAGAGAGGGAGAGAAAGGGAGGGAGAATGGGGGTGGGGCAGAGAGAGAGCCCAATGTGGGGCTCGAACTCAGGAATCCCAAGACCATGACCTGAACCGAAGTTGGATGCCCAACCAACTGAGCCACCCAGGTGTCCCATAAAAGTTGTTGAAATATATCCATAAGTGGCTACCTAGAAACTTTAGCATATCAAACTTTACATATCAAAGTTTAAAGTTAAAGTAAAATTAATACTTTATCTCCTTCTGAATAATCCAAGGACCTTTGGACACTTTACTCCTTCCTCCTCTATCTTTTATTATTACTATCAGTTTATTTGGTAATCTCTCTCTCTCTCTCTCTCTCTCTCTCTCTCTTTTTAACATTCCATGAGACACTATTGCTGTTGTTTTATACAGTCAGTGTCTTTTTATATTTACCCATTGATTTGCCACTTTCTCTACTTTCTACTGCAACTCAGACTTTCCATCTGGGATCTACTTTCCTTAGTTTTCAGGTATATTCTCTTTTTTATCTGAAAATGTCTTTATTTCCTCTTCATTTTTGAAAGATAGTTTCTCTGGGTATTCACATCTAGGTTGATGGTTATTCTCTCTTACACTTTGCAGAACTGCAGACAGAAGGTAATTAGCAATAAAGGAAGGAAATTAGACTAATGACTTTCTTTTCAATAGCAACAATAAAGTACAGAAGATGGAGAATACCGTCTTCAGACTCACTGTGATGTGTTGAGATGTGGGTTTTTTTCTTCATCTATCCCACTTAGAATTTATTAAAATTCTTGATTCTAAGGATTATGTCTTTCATTAGTTCTTAAAGTTCCTCCTTGTTATTTACTCAAATGGTCTCTCTTCCATGCCATTTCTTCTAATTCTAGAATTCTCCCAGCTGCGTTCAGACTCATCCGTGATTTGGGACTAGGTATGTTCTCTTTTTTGGGTGTCAGACTCTTTCAGATAAAATGTCTTAGAGCAAGATGGGACCTTGTCCAACCCTCCCATTGAACACATGGGCAGATTGAAGACTTGAGAAGGAACATACTTACTCAGGATTATACGGCAAGTCCATGGCAGAGATTGACCTGGAATTCAGCTTCCCAGCCCAGTAGACTGTCCAACACACCCCAAATCCATTATTCCAGGGACCTGATCCTGCACTCTCAGTCAAAGGCCCTCAGGCCACTCCAGAGGCAGAATCCTGGCTTGTCTTGCTGCGTAGTGCCTGAATGGAACATAGCCGGCTTCCAGGCCTCCTGATCCTACCCTACACTGCCAACATTCCATTGCTTGAGCTGTCTCCCTCAACTTGTACATGCTTGGGCCTAAACACCAGCCAGGGTGGCTGGCATTGCTCTGAAGCAAGTCTATCTTAGTGGGACAAGCAGTTCCAAAGACAAAGCTAGAGGTTGTCTCACCCATTCTCCTTTCATTGATTATACCCATCCAAAAACAATTGGAAGAATTTTAAGCTTAAATTTACTGAGCACTCAGTGTGGGAGTTGTGTGTTTTATACACTTTATCTCCTTTAATCCTCTGAACAATCTTATGAGGTATATACTGTTACAACCTCTGTTCTACAGGATTAGCAACCAGAGAGCTGGAGAGGTTAAGAGACTTACTCAGGGTTGGATGTGTGCTTCAGGCCACTCAGAAACCCTAGGTGAGAAGGTTCCTGGCTGTCCCAGGCAGCTTGTTTATCTGAGGAGGAGGTGGTGGAAGCCAGGCAAGGCTTAGATGGGGAGTGGCCTGAATGCCAGGGTAAGGGTTTGGCTTTTTCCTGGCTCCCCCAGCCAGGCCCCTGAGGGCAGAAACTATTGGAAGTTTATATCTAGGAAATACCAAGTGGGGTAGAGCTGAACAGGGCATGAGGAGAGGGATGTAAGGGTCCATATACCAGAGGCCACACCCATGCGGAAATACACCCTTTTACCTGGGTTCCTCCAGTGGGGAACAGAAGCCCTGTTTCTCTGAGCTTACACTGCCAACTCATCTATCTGTCCCCCAGGGGGACCAATCAGGGAACGTACTGAGTCATCATCTCTGGTGAGAGAGTTTTAAAAAAGGGACAACAGGTCCAAAATGGAGTCATTTGTGCTGAGCCAACATCACCAAACTGAGATTTAATGCCTGATTTAATTCAGTTTCAACCTCTCCCAGGAGTGGAATCTTATGGAATCACCTGGCCAGCACTAATGAGGTAATCTTCCAGAGAGACCCCTGCTGTCTCCTAAAGGAAAGTGGTCTTGCCAGAAACAGCCCGCTCTTTGCTCATAACTTCCTTGTCCTGCCCCCTTCTACTTATAAAAGTCTTCCATTTTGTACAGCTCCTTGGGGCTCCTTTCCATCTGCTAAATGGTTTGCTGCCCCATTCAAATCAGTTTTTGCTCAAATAAACTCTTTTAACATTTTTCATATGCCTCAGTTTATCTTTTAGCAAGAGAGAGGGGAAGAAGAAGAAAGAAGAGAAAGGGAAGGAGAGAGGCAAGGACAAAGGTCCTTTAAGAATGTCAGATAGAGTTTCCCCTGATGTGCCAAATACACGTCTTCTCCCTGTGGGTTCTGCAGCGATTGAGAAATACCTGTATCATTTTTTCTTGGTACCTGGGAAACAGGGTATTCACATGGGAGTTGCTAAGCTTCACGATTCTTCAGACTCAGAGTCTACTGCACTAATCTGTGCAATAAGCTGATGTTAGCACAGGGGCGCCTGGCTGGTTCAGTTGATTAAGTATCCGACTTTGACTCAGGTCATAATTTCACGGTCCATGGGTTTGAGCCCTGTGTTGGGCTCTGTGTTGACAGCTCAGAGCCTGAAGCTTGCTTCAGATTCTGTGTCTCCCTCTCTCTCTGACCCTCCCCCATTCATGCTCTGTCTCTCTCTCAAAAATAAATAAAACACAACAAATTTTTAAAAAGATGGCATTAGCACAACATGTAGCATCCACATGTAAACCCCACCCCCTGCCTTCTGACCGCTGTCACTCCAGCACCCTCCATCCACACAGAGTCATATCACCATGAGTCATATAGCCATATGGCTTAGCTTGGGTTTCCCCAAAGTGTAGGACTTGCAGGAAAGGCTCATTTGCAGGTAGCTGATCCCAGAAAATAGGAGGGGCCTGCCTGGGACAAGTAAACAGGGGAGGAGACAAAGCCGATCTAACTTGTGTTATTGAACTGGTTGCCACTGGAGGTAACCAGCTCAGTCCTGCTAGGGGAGCCTCTGAGGAACTGTATAGAATGCACCTCAAAATTGTCCAGGGCATGGGAGAGGAGACTATTTACTCACTAGCTCCCGTACTTCATTGGTCAAAGCTTGCCTCAGAGGTGGTAGTTCTCTGGCCCTACTAGCAGCAGGGCAGTCCTAGGGCAGAAACAAGAGACGTGAAGTGAGGTAAGGTGCCAACAGGTTACACCTGCATGCCAACTGGCTGCTGCAGAAATGATCAGAGCCAAAAGGTGGGAACAGAGGATGTAAAATGGGACAAAAATTCTGCCAGGGCCAATGTACTATAGTTTGTATGCTGGAGAGCATAGAGCATTGCAGGGCTCTCAGGATCCTCACCACAGCCCCAATACCCCCCAGACACCATCTGATACACTGACATGGGACAAATTGAGGCACTGAGAGCAGCAGGGTTTCACCAGAGGTCACCCACTGAGCCCCAAGACTTGAAACCAAAACCTGTATTTCCTGACTCCTCACTCCTCCAAATGTCTTAATGTTACTGGGCTTATATAGAAGTGATCTTCTCAGGGAAAGGGGCGGTCACCTGGCAGGCAGGGGAACACCTGAATTCTGGACCTCAGCTCCTGGGAATACAGGGAGAAATCTGTTTTTGGCAGAACGGTGTTAGAATGTAAACTCTCTGTTTTGTCTATCACCTTATTTCAGGTATCCAAGATAATATCTGGCTTATGGTAGGCACTCAATATATATGTGTTGATGAATGAATGAGTGATTTGATGGCTGATAGAAACATGGTGCCACCTTGCGCTCCTTCCCTCTTATACGCAAGTAGAAGCAGTCTCCGCTTTGATGTGTATCTTCATGAGCACTGACATGTCTTTGTTCACTTATTGTAACTCAGGTCTGCTGAGTTTTGAACATTCTGTTCCCTCACCTCCTTTTCTCCTCCCATTTGCCATGACTGCACCTGTCCTTCCCAGGCACATATCTCTCAGTAACTTCCATCAGATTGTTACACAGTTCACAGTGTTACCTGCAACCTAAAGCACTACACCATTCCAGCTGGAAGGGCTGGGCTCTGGTGTCCCCCAAAGGGCAGGGATTTTGAGACAAAGGCCCTTAGTTAGCAGTCCTCATGGCAAAGCTCCTCTTGTGATCAGAAGCACATTGGAAGAAGTCCCCTATACTCCCTAGAGCCTCAGCTCAGGACAGAGGCTGCAGAGAAACCAACTTCCCTCCTGCCCCCTGCTCCATCTATACCCTCCACACTCCCCTCCCCTACATCCCATGCTTGTAGGACCAGCATCCTGTTAATAAACAAAATTCAGCTGAGTCAATTTGAAGATGTAATTTGCTTTATTAAATGATTTATGTGGAGAGCCTGGGTGGCTCAGTTGGTTAAGTGTCTGACTCTTGATTTCTGCTCAGGCCATGAATGATCTCACAGTTTGTGAGTTCAGGCCCCACACTATCAGTGTGGAGCCTGGTTGGGATTCTCTCTGTCTCCCTTTCTCCCTGCCCATTCCCTGCCCACGAGATCATGCTGTCTCAAAATAAATAAATAAACTTAAACAAATTAAGATAAATGATTCATGAATCAGGCAGCATCCCATCCAGCAAGCAGAGGGTAACTCCAATGAGCTGCAGGAAAGGAAAAGTTTTTAAAGACAGAGAGAAGGCACACACACAAAAAATGGTTAGCAAGGAATGCATTGTTTAGGCAAGGTGGCCCTCCTAAGGGGGAAAGGGTCCCTGAGAGGGTTGCCTCTAGGAAATCCCAATGCAGCTGAGGGGGTTGGAAACTGCAGTTAGGTTAGGTATTAAATCTTAGTTTACTGACATGGGACCCTAACTTAAGTGGCTCCATTATGATCCTGTGGTTTTTGTTTTAACTCAGCCAATTCTCAGCTCAGTACTCAGCCAAAGCAAGTCAGGATTGCTCATGAGCAAATACAAATCTAGGTGGAAGGAGGCAGGCAGATCATAAAAATCAGGAAGTCCCAAATGCCAGGACAGGGAACCATCTTCCTTGCTTCCCCTCCCCAACTCTGGACTCGCTTTGGGAAATGACTGTAGCAATGAAAAATATCCTATCCTGTTCACTGAACTCACAGTGGGTCCAGAGCATTGCCAGGCTCTCAGCGTCCTCACCCCAACTCTGTGTAGAAGGCTGTGTAACCAGGAGAGACAGATGTGGGCAAGCAGAGAGGATGGGGATATGTCGAGAGCATTGGGCTTTTTTAAAGCTCTCCAGGTGATTCCGATGTGCAGCCAAGATGGAGAAAGAGTGTTTTAGACACAACTCTTTTCCTGAATGTAATCTGACCTCACCTCTCCCCTGTCAAGGAGTTTTATACTCGCCACTCCCTCAGTTGGCCTGACATCCCTGGGAAATTGAGGTAGAGGTCAGGTTGAGGTTGGTGGTGAGTTTTGGTCCCCCTATCAAACAGCAGCTGCTGGGACCTGCCCACAGAGGGTGCCAACAGCATCATCCAGAAGGGCGCCAGTAGGGCATTTCCCATATATTTTGCACTGGCCAGTTAACCTTTACTCTCCTTCTCCTCCCCACATCCCCTACCATAGCAGCCAATCCTTGCAGCATCCATTCAACAAACAAGTATTTATTAAGTGCCACTTTGTGCTGGTGCTGGGGAAGCAGAGAGGAGCCTCCCTTGAAGGTTTATGGAGTGGCTGGTAGCAGGGTGGTGCAGTAAGCGCACATTGCCAGTGTTCTCTCAACTTCCACAAAACTCAGCACCTACTGAACCCTCAAGGTAGTCCATTCTTTCATTTATACACCTGATCATGCATTCACTGAATGCTTATGGCTTGTCTGTCCCGGCTCAGCCAAGCAAAGTGAGGGAAGAGACAAGCTCGGTCTTCAGGCTTGCAGCAGAATGGGAAGATTTCAGGAGAAGCCAAGCCCTCAGCTGCTGCAAAGGAGAAAGTGAAGAAATCAGGGAAGAGCTGCAGGCTAAGTTGGCAGATTTAGAAGACTGGCTCTAACTGGTGTTTCTGAGGTAGAGGACAGGTATGGAAGGAAGGGCTATTGGGGAGCATTTGGATAAAAGCAGAGTCTCATTGTTTCCGTCTCCTTAACATGTGCATGCTTGGATAGAGGGTTCTCACCACATTTTTCCTTACAGCTAAAGTTTTCTACTGGGCCCTTGAGGGCCAGTGGGTGGAAGTTCCAGGGAGGCATATTTTGACTTCCAAGAATCACACTGCCAAGGCATCTGGAAGCATAGCTGGTAGGGTCAGGAGTTGACTACTGCCCAGTCTCCATGTGGTGGCCACAAGATGGCTTGTCTTTGGCTCTAGAAGTGTGAGTGGTGGCTAGATTTCAGCCAGGGAGTAGAGAGTGATAAATTGGCCCATGTTTGTGGCAGGACAAGGTATATAGGACCTCTGAAGCCTAGGAAACATCCATCCTGCTGCTCTTCTCTCTGACTTCCTCTTCCTGATTGCGAACCCGGACTCCAGGCTCCTCCTACCCCAGTCCAGCTCAGAACCACTGCACATACACAGAGGGAGAAATCTTCCTAGAACACACCTTTGACTACACATTTTCCTGTTTCAGCCCCATTCAATAGCTGCCTCTATGAGGCTCCAGTATGCTATTTCTTCCCCTTCGTTCAGCCCAAAAACCTGGAAATGGTATTCTCCAGCCTTTAGGTTTCCATTGTTGCTAGTCTCTGGCTGCCACTTTATACCTTGTTTGATTTCTTAACATTGCCTACCCCTCTGAAAGGAGCCTGATGCAAGTCTCTTCATCTGAAACATCTGCACAGGGATACTGAGTATTCCAACCCTAGAGTGGAGGGAGAAACAGCAGACTCTCCACATGCAAGTCTGGGGCCTGGGACAAGCTTGTTCTTCAACAGAACCCTGGCCTGGGGAACTGAGAGTTGCCATTGCCTTACTGTGAGACCTTGGACAATTCCCTGCCCCTCTCTGGTCCTAAGAGACTTGGTCCATCAATCCAGGAGTAATTAGATTTCATGACCTTCCTCATTGCCCTCAAAGTGTAATACTCTATGGTCTTAAGTGTCAAGTTTGTACTAGGATCTTGGGAGTAGAGTTGGCCTTTTTCTGACCTAGGATCTCCCTTCTGGGGCTAGAACCTTGTTCCTGAAGATCCCTCACAAAAAAAAAAAAAAAAAAAAAAAAAAAAAGACTGAAAGCATTATGAGCCTGGCATGAATGCAAGGCCTCCCAGAGGTCCATCCTGAAGAAGACAGTGAAGCTTTCTTGTGAGAAAGCACAAGCAAGCTGAACCTTAGTTTCATTATCTGGCAAATGCGTATAAAGAGTGAGTAACTATGACCTCCTTGTTTGGGTTAAATGAGATAGTGTATAGAAAATTCCCAAAACATACAAAGTGCTTGTGTGAAAAGAAGTCATTATTATGCTGATGATTATACCCAGAATTGCCTTTTGTTTTCTCCTCCAAGAAGCCAAGGAGGTATACACATTGCCTGGTTTCTCTTCAGCTGAGTTTTGGGAGGAGTCAGCCAGGCTGTCTCTCTGTTGCCTGTGACTTCTGGGGCTGCTGTCTCTGCCCTTTGGAGCTCAGCCCAGCCTGTGCTGCTGTTGGCTGTAGGGTGTGGCTGGGGGTGGGGGCTGGCAGGGTGCCATGTGTGCAGTATAAGGGAACCCCAGGGTTGCAGGAAGGAGGCCAGAGCCTTGGTGACTGTAACTGTAGCCATGCTTTCCGTCTTGCTCTCCTTGAATCTCTCCCACCTGGGCCTGTGGGCATCTGGATTGATCTTGGTCTTAGGCTTCCTCAAGCTCATTCGTCTGCTGCTGCGGAGGCAGATGCTGGCCAGGGCTATGGATAGTTTCCCAGGACCCCCCACCCACTGGCTCTTCGGGCATGCCCTCGAGGTACGTGGGGCGACGGGTTGGAAAAAGGAAACAGCCTCCTTTCCTTCAGAGAATACAGCCTAACCCCCCAGCGGCTATGGAGGGAGCCCCTATGCTTGGGCAGGGGGTTAATGTCCTTGGAGCCACGGTTTCCATTCAGCTTCCCCACTGACTCCTCCTGTCACCTCTGCCTTCTGACCCAGCCTTGGGAGTGGGAACACTTCAGTGTTGGAACCCAAATGGGCCACAGACTCCTCATCATTCTCAGGCTCAAGATTCTGGTAAAACTCTGCTAAGGGCTCAGTGATAGCATTGGGGAAAACCACCTACAAAGTCCAGAAGAAGTAGGCTATCTTGTTTAGAGCTTAAGCACGATCCTCTTTGTTCTGTGCAGTGTAAAGATTTCCATTTTTAAGAAATTAAAAGTGAAAGCAGAGATGAGTCTGTTGCTTCTAGAGAGCATCTCCTGGAACAATCCTGGAGAGACCCCTCTACCCTGGAGCATCTAAGTGATTGGTGCACCCAAAGATGGGGTTCTCTCTGTCATGTCTATGGGCTAACTTGGAGCAATGGCATCTTCCTGGGCCCAAATCCTGGCTTGTCCTCCCCAGTTACCTCAGGGTGCTGGGGACCACCTTAGCACCTATTGTTAGGAACATTCCCTGCTTTCATCAGATTGAGACCAGAGTTTTCTGAACATAGGGCAAGGGACACCTGCATTGGAATCAACTGGGAGAAGCAGATTCCTTGGCCCCCAGTCTCTGGAGAGCCTAATTAGCGTATTTGAACTGGTGGTCTGAATTTATTTAATTTTATTTTTTTATTATTTTTTCCATTTTTAATTTTCTTAATATGAAATTTATTGTCAAATTGGTTTCCATACAATACCCAGTGTTCATCCCAAAAGGTTCCCTCTTCAATACCCATCACCCACTCTCCCCTCCCTCCCACCCCCCATCTACCCTCAGTTTGTTCTCAGTTTTTAAGAGTCTCTTATGCTTTGGCTCTCTCCCTCTCTAACCTCTTTTTTTTTTCCTTCCCCTCCCCCATGGACTTCTGTTAAGTTTCTCAGGATCCACATAAGAGTGAACACATATGGTATCTCTCTTTCTCTGTATGACTTATTTCACTTAGCATCACACTCTCCAGTTCCGTCCACGTTGCTACAAAAGGCCATATTTCATTCTTTCTCATTGGCACGTAGTATTCCATTGTGTATATAAACCACAATTTCTTTATCCACTTCTCAGTTGATGGACATTTAGGCTCTTTCCATAATTTGGCTATTGTTGAGAGTGCTGCTATAAACATTGGGGTACAAGTGCCTCTATGCACTTGAGTAAATTCCTAGCAGTGCTATTGCTGGGTCATAGGGTAGGTCTATTTTTAATTTTTTGAGGAACCTCCACACTGTTTTCCAGAGCGGCTGTACCAGTTTGCATTCCCATGAACAGTGCAGGAGGGTTCCCATTTCTCCACATCCTCTCCAGCATCTATACTGGCGTGAGGTGATATCTGAGTGTGGTTTTGATTTGTACTTCCCTGATGAAGAGCGACGTTGAGCATCTTTTCATGTGCTTGTTGGCCATCTGGATGTCTTCTTTTTTTTTTTTTTAATTTTTTTTTCAACATTTATTTATTTTTGGGACAGAGAGAGACAGAGCATGAATGGGGGAGGGGCAGAGAGAGAGGGAGACACAGAATCGGAAACAGGCTCCAGGCTCTGAGCTATCAGCCCAGAGCCTGACGCGGGGCTCGAACTCACGGACCGCGAGATCGTGACCTGGCTGAAGTCGGACGCTTAACCGACTGCGCCACCCAGGCGCCCCTGGATGTCTTCTTTAGAGAAGTGTCTATTCATGTTTTCTGCCCATTTCTTCACTGGATTATTTGTTTTTCGGATGTGGAATTTGGTGAGCTCTTTATAGATTTTGGATACTAGCCCTTTGTCTGATATGCCATTTGCAAATATCTTTTCCCATTCCGTTGGTTGCCTTTTAGTTTGGGTGATTGTTTCCTTTGCTGTGCAGAAGCTTTTTATCTTCATGAGGTCCCAATAGTTCATTTTTGCTTTTAATTCCCTTGCCTTTGGGGTTGTGTCAAGTAAGAAATTGCTGTGGCTGAGGTCAGAGAGGTCTTTTCCTGCTTTCTCCTCTAGGGTTTTGATGGTTTCCTGTCTCACATTCAGGTCCTTTATCCATTTTGAGTTTGTTTTTGTAAGTGGTGTAAGAAAGTGGTCTAGTTTCATCCTTCTGCATGTTGCTGTCCAGTTCTCCCAGCACCATTTGTTAAAGAGACTGTCTTTTTTCCATTGGATGTTCTTTCCTGCTTTGTCAAAGATGAGTTGGCCATACGTTTGTGGGTCTAGTTCTGGGGTTTCTATTCTATTCCATTGGTCTATGTGTCTGTTTTTGTGCCAATACCATGCTGTCTTCATGATGACAGCTTTGTAGTAGAGGCTAAAGTCTGGGATTGTGATGCCTCCTGCTTTGGTCTTCTTCTTTTTCAAAATTACTTTGGCTATTCGGGGCCTTTTGTGGTTCCATACGAATTTTAGGATTGCTTGTTCTAGCTTCGAGAAAAATGCTGGTGCAATTTTGATTGGGATTGCATTGAATGTGTAGATAGCTTTGGGTAGTATTGACATTTTGACAATATTTATTCTTCCAGTCCATGAGCAGGGAATGTCTTTCCATTTCTTTATATCTTCTTCAATTTCCTTCATAAGCTTTCTATAGTTTTCAGCATACAGATCTTGTACATCTTTGGTTAGATTTATTCCTAGGTATTTTATGCTTCTTGGTGCAATTGTGAATGGGATCAGTTTCTTTATTTGTCTTTCTGTTGCTTCATTATTAGTGTATAAGAATGCAACTGATTTCTGTACATTGATTTTGTATCCTGCGACTTTGCTGAATTCATGTATCAGTTCTAGCAGACTTTTGGTGGAGTCTATCGGATTTTCCATGTATAATATCATGTCATCTGCAAAAAGTGAAAGCTTAACTTCATCTTTGCCAATTTTGATGCCTATTTATTTATCTTAATTAAACTTTTTTTTCACCAGGTTTATCCATGTTGTTGAATATGGCAGAATTTCCTTCATTAAGTTAAATTTAAAAAAAAGAAGTATAGTTCCCATCTTTTACCATACGAAGTTATTACAGTATTATTGAGTATATTCCCTATGCTGTACTTTTCATTCCATGACTTACTTATTTTATAACTGAAGTTTGTACCTCTTAATGCCCCTCACCTATTTTGCTCATCCCTTCACTCCTCTTCCCTTTGGAAACCATTATTTTTTTCTCTATTGTTATGAGTTAATTTTTCTTTTTGTTGCCATTTGTTTGTTTTGTTTTTTAGATTCCAAATGGTGAAATCATATGGTATGTGTTTATCTCTTTCTGACTCATTTCACTTAGCATAATACTTTCTAAGTCCATCCATATTGTCATGAATGGCAAGATTTCATTCTTTTTTATGGCTGAGTAATATTCCATTATATATATATATATATATATATATATATATATATATATATATATATCTTCTTTATCCATTCATCTATTAATGGACACTTGGGTTGCTTCTATGTCCTGGCCATTGTAAATAATGCTGCAATAAACATTGGGGTCATGTATCTTTTTGAATTAGTGTTTTCGTTTTCCTTTGGTAAATATCCAGAAGTGCAATTACTAAATTGTACAGTATTTCTATTTTTATTTTTTTAAGGAATCTCCAAACTGTTTTCCATAGTGACTGTACCAACATACGTTCCCACTAACAGTGCATGAGGGATCCCTTTTCTCTACATCCTTGCCAAGAGTTACTATTTCCTCTCTTTTGACATTAGCCATTCTGAGAGGTGTGAGGTGATTTCTCATTGTGATTTTGATTTGCATTTCCCTGATGAGGAGTGTTGTTGAACATCATTTCATGTGTCTGTTGGCCATCTGTATGTTTTCTTTGGAAAAATGTCTGCACAGGTCCTCTGCCCATTTTTAAATTGGATTGTAGTCTGTTTGTTGGTTGGTTGTTTTGTTGTAGTTGTTGTCGATATGTAGGAATTTATATATTTAGGAGAAGAGGCTGAATTTAAAAGCCTCTCCAAGTGTTTGTTGTTGTGCATCCAGGTTTGGGAACTCAGGTATAAATGCCAGAGATTAAGGCTCCTGCCTCCTGAATACCCATTTCCTTTTCACTGTGTTAGGGATTGCCTCTCCTCCATGATTCTGGGAATGAGCTTGACCTCCAGGTAAGGACTGTCCTGACTTAACCTTTCCCCTACAAATAACTACCCTCTCAGGATGGCTTAGTAACCTACATACATCCTGGAGAAACCCAAGAAAGGAAAGGATAGGTTGGGAAGCTGAATCAGACCCAGGCCCTACTCTCAAAGAGCCTGCTGTCTAGAGGGAAAACAGACACCAGGGCCTTTCTTGCCCCAGGTTGAGTGGGATGCCTAAACAGGATTTTGCATCAGCGTGTGCTCTGTATCTCTATATCATTGCTCTGTATCTCTATATCATTGTCCCATTGGGTTGTCGTCTTCTGTTTTCTTGTTCATCTTGCCCACCAGACCATGACTGCTGGAAGATGGAGATCTACTCTGATTCATTTCTTTTTCTTTTTTTTTTTTAATTTATTTTTTAATTTTTTTTTCAACGTTTATTTATTTTTGGGACAGACAGAGACAGAGCATGAACGGGGCAGGGGCAGAGAGAGAGGGAGACACAGAATCGGAAACAGGCTCCAGGCTCTGAGCCATCAGCCCAGAGCCCGACGTGGG
>NW_024412388.1:37325859-37348739 GCF_014898765.1 Herpailurus yagouaroundi
GACCGCGAGATCGTGACCTGGCTGAAGTCGGACGCTTAACCGACTGCGCCACCCAGGCGCCCCAAGGGAGGGTTTTGATAGAGGAGACAGTGATGGAGAAGACAAGTAGTGAGACCAGTGGGTTAAGGAGAGGCTTTGCTGAGTAGAGAAGGAGGTCATGGGAAGGTCAACCCTAATGGAGGTGTGAAAGGCATTTAGGGAGACCTTCAATCCCTTGCCTCTCACTTCCTTCCACTTCTATTTGCCTCCACCAAAGCTAGGCTTGCCCTAGGCCCGTAGGCCTCCCTAGCCCAGGGACTTGCTCCCCTATCTCATGTGAGAGCTGGATGCCCTCCTCCCCCCAAATGCCCCTGTCCCCCACCTTGAGATGTATAGAGGGCTTGGAGCACAGCTTAGCTCTGGCTTCTTGGCTCTTACACAAGAATCTGGAGGGCCTTGGCACCAGGAAGAAAGATCAAGTGTTGGAGGGGAGGTTCTTTTGGGCCTACAAAGGTTTCCTGGGGAACCATGGCAGGCCTAACAACTCTACATTCCTCTGGGGTTTGGCACCTCTGCTATGTTGGATCCACATGTGAGCCTGAGGGATGGGAGGGTAAGTGTAGGGATGTTTTTCCAAACCAAGATGAGGAAATTGAGGTTCAGAAAAGGGGAGGTATTTGCCTATGTCCATATAGTAGCTCAGGAAATGAGACAAGGCTGGGTGCAAGACTTGTGCCTTTTCATGCAGGACATGATCTTTCCGTACAAAGTGACTGCAAGTTTGATTCCTAGCCTAGTGATTGTGGAAGTAGGAAAGGAAGGGCAGGAGGTGGGGGCAGAACTGTCCATCAGGATTAACTTCTCCCTTTATTTTATTTTTTAAGTTTTTTTTTTTTAATTTTTTTAAAAAATACGATTTGTGGTTCAAACTCATAAGCTGTGAAATCATGACCTGAGCTGAAGTTGGACGCTTAACTGACTGAGCCACCCACGTGCTCCTAAGATTTTTTTTTAACATTTATTCATTTTTGAGAGACACAGAGCACAAGTGGGGGTAGGGCAGAGACAGAGGGAGATACAGAATCTGAAGCAGGCTCTAGGGTCTGAACTGTCAGCACAGAGTCCGACGTGGGGCTTGAACTCACAAACCATGACATAATGACCTGAGCCAAAGTTGGATGCCCAACCAACTGAGCCACCCAGGCACCCCTTAATTTTTCCTTTTTTATCTCTGATTACAGTCTAGAGGCCCTGGACACATCTGCCTATCATCCTATTCAATTCTCACAGTGTGTCCCCTTGAAGTGGGATCATGTCTTATTCTTCCAGGGTCCCCCTTCTTCTACTCTGGGGCCCAGAGAGGATCTTGCACATAGTAGGTGCCATGTCATGTTGTTGGTCTGAGGTTGGGAGGGGCTGGAGAATCTGGACTGTTGTGAGGGGGAAGAGGGGAGAATGCCATCTCCAAGCCCAGGAACAGTGATCCCCTGGGACTGCATAGTCCTCCTCCCTGGCCTTGCTCATCACTGGGGCAGTGCCCCTGACCTTGTATTGTGAAGTGAAGGGCCCTGGCTGGAGTCTGGGGCCCTGGCTCATTTTTATTCAGTTGATGGGCCTTCACTGTGCTTCTTGTCTGTGCTTCCCTTTCCTCGTCAACAATATGGAGATAAGCATTTTTACATTGTTGGGTTAGTAGAGGATCAGAAAAGATAAAATATAGATAGATACTTTGCAAAGTGCTGGGCAGATGTCAGCTGTTAAACCCCTGTGGAGAGATTCTTGCTGCAAAACACACTGAGGCATTGGTTTCTTTCATCCTCTTCCTTTCTCCAAAATCAACCCAGTCTTTGGGAGTCAGATAAGGTTCTTCTTTTCTCAAACAGCTTGTGTTATCTGATCAACAACTCTGGGCCTTGCCCTCTGCTGAGGGCAGAGAATAAAGCAATGAGATTAGAGCCAGCCTTAGAGTGACCTGGTCTGTAAGAGAGACAGATAACACAACACAGTGCCCAGCCTGGGCAGGGGATGCTGAAGTGAGTCCCAAAAGATCTAGATGCAGCAGCCTATGGAAGTGAGGAAGGAAGGGTGGAAGACACTACCTGTGTAGGGGCACAGCGGCTGGAAAGAGCATCGAGTGTGTAGGAAATTAATTTGTTCAACAAATACTTCTTTCTCTAGATCTAGTATGTTCATGGCTGTTCACTTCTGGAGTTCTGAGGGGGGAGGACAGAAGCAAGAGGATGAAGCCAGAAGAGGGCAGGTGCAGATCACATAGGACCTTGTAGGCCACATCAAAAGGCTTTGTTCTGAGTGCAATGGGGAACCATTGAAGGGATTCAAGTCAGGAAGTGATGAGCTCAGATTTGTGTGAACACTGGCTTTGGGATGGTGGCTAGATTGGCAGAGACCAAAAAGGAGGCAGGAAGAGCAGGACAGGGCTGAGGCTCCCATCCAAGCAGATGTTAGTGGAACGACATATTAGTGACATGGGGAGGAGTATGAGGTAGAGCAGGCTGTCCTGGCATTGAGGGCATGGCAGAAGCTGGCAGTAAGACCTCCTCCACAGCCAGATGTAATGGTGTCAGTGAGGTCCCCTGTATGCACTAGGAAAAGGGGAGCTTTGTTAAACTGTGGCATTAATACAGCTGGATAAGAACCGAATTTAGAAAAGTCACCTAAAGAGAGAAAAGGTCTCCTTGAGCCACAAGACTGGACTGTAACCAGGAGGAATGAATTTCTGTGTCTAAGTGTAAAAATGTGGGGATTTGAGACCCAAGACAAAAAGGCTTAAGGCTGACAGCACCTTCCAGTGTCTGGGCACAGGAGCCTTGGGGTCCAGATTTGGAGAGTTTCCCAGGAACTGCTATATCTGGCTCTCTTAGTTCTGGTTTATTGATTCCAGGGAAAAAAATCACTTGGGGGTCCTGCAGGGGAGAAAGGCAACCTCCATAGGGCATCCCCTTTTGTATTACTATGAATTAGGGGGGAGGACTTCATTCCATGTTTCTGGCTGGTATCAGGGCAGATGGTGATTCCATTCCTAGGTATGTGAAGAGGGCAGATATTGTGTTGATGTTTGAAAATGCTGGGTCTGAGGGCCTAGGGGGTGTCATGCAGAGACATGACATTTCCAGGGGATGGCTGGTCATGTTTCTGGAGATTAGGAGAAAGATAAGCTGGGATGAGCTGTCAATTTTGTAGTCTCAGATAGATGGCAAAGGAAGTCATGGGAGTAGGTGAGAGCCTCCAGGGAGAAGGTGTAGCATGGGAAGAGGCCCAGGACTGGATCTAGGGGGAGCCTCACTCTTTGATTGATAAATAATGGATGAGGAGCTACCAAGAGGGTGCATCGGGAGAGGTGGGAAGACATCCAGGACAGAGTTCAAGAAAGAGGAGGGAATCGACTGTGTCACAGCAGCTGGAAATCCACTGGGCTCACCCACAAGAAGGGTGTTGGTCACATTAGCAACAGCAGTGTTGGAGAGATGAGGGCTGAAGAGGGAGGAAGTGGAAACATCCAGAAAACTCTTTTGAGAAGTTATGAAAGGAGAAGGAAAATGGGGGTGTTAGCTAGAGGAGGAAGCAGAATCCATGGAGGTTTTGTTTTGTTTTGTGAGAGAGACTTGAGCATGTTTTAAATGCAGGTGGGAGGAGCCAATAGAGGATGGGGTCTGTGATGTGGGAGAGTGAGGGGGTGATTGATGGGTGAGGTGCCCAAAGGGAGGGTTGGAGGCCCTGGGCACCTCCTCTACTGGAACAGGAGGGAAGCTGGTGCAGAGCAGATAGTTCTTCAGATCTTGTGGTTTTAGGGCCCTCTTATCTGATGGCTTCTGTTTCCTTTATGAAGTAGAGCAAAGCTAATTTTCTGGGAGCAAGGAGCAGAGGGATGAAGGGGACAACTGAGGAAAGCAGCTTTTGAGAAGTAGATAGTGGCCCAATGCTATGGAGCTTTCTAGAAGGTGCTTCTGCTGATCTCTGCTCAAATGTCCCCTAAGAGAGGACTTCCCTGACCATCCTAAGCCGCTGTCTACAGTAGGAGCCTTGCTCCTTAGCTTGCTTTATTTTTCTTCCTGGAGTTACTGCTATCTGAAATTATATTGCTAATGCATTTGATTCCTGTTTATTTCCTTTCTCCCCACTTGGCATGTGAGTTTGGAGAAGTCAGAGCTTTGCCTTGCTCACTACTGTTCCCCCAGGAACTAGCCCTGTTGTCTAGCATTGAGAGTGGGTACTCGGGGTGCCTGGGTGGCTTAGTCGGTTAAGTGCCAGACTTCAACTCAGGTCATGATCTCATAGTTCGTGGGTTTGAGCCCTGTGTCAGACTCTGTGCTGATAGCTCAGAGCCTGGAGCCTGCTTCAGATTCTGTGTCTCCCTCTCTCTCTGCCGCCCCCCCCCCCCCACTCGCACTCTGTCTCTCGAAAATAAATAAACATTAAACATTTTTTTTAAAAAGAGAGAGAGTGGGTACTCCATGCCCACTTGTTGAATGTGTGAATGAATCCCTGGGGGACCCAATTTGGGGCAGCAAAACTGCTCGTATAGGGTGGGGGCCAATGTCTGCATCCCCATGACTTGGGCACTTCTTGGGCCCCTGTCCTCCTGTCTTCTTAGGTGTTTGGATGCTTCCCTGTGTTCCCCTTCCAACCTGGTCATTCCTGGGGCTGGAGCTCATCCTCGGTGCTGAAGACAGGGAGGTATTGGAGGCATAGCACAGGCTTTGGAACTGAAAGACCTGGACTTGAGGATTGTGTGACTTTGGGCAAGGCTCACCATAACTTCTTAGCCAATATGTGGTGGCTGGGAGAGTCATGGTGACCCATGTGAATCTCACCCAAAGTCCCTCTGCTCCTTCTGTTGAGCCAAGGGTCTCTTCTGAGTTGTGTGTTCACAGCCATTCACATGTGTTCACATGCACATTTGTGGTAGTACACTTGTCTCTGAAAAGGAGGATAGAGAATGAAGTCACCTATTTGTCACTAGGGTGGGGTGGAAATTGTCTCTCTACCCCGTGGACCATTACATACCCCTCCAATCTCCTGATGACTCTGTGCTTAGCTCCATGGAGTTTGTGTAAATCTAATCCATTTTCTTAAACTGATTTTTTATGGTTATTTCATAGATGCTGCCTCATCTCAATTGTTGTTAGTTCTTCTTGGTAGATATTTCTAATCTTTTAGCTTTGAATATACAGTTTTGGTGTCCTTGATACTGGTTAGGGTTTATGCACATGCTTAGTGCTGCCCAGTCTTGTGGGGAGAGGTAGTGACCAAGAGGTGGGGTGGGGGAGGACTGAGACTAGAGCACCCATGGACCCCTAAGGATGTCCACCCTAGAGAGGAGCCGGTCTGGGGAATCTGGCCCCCACTTTCCAATCCCAGGACGTTCCTGGGCAGTGGGAGCCTGTGGCCCCAGATACTAGAGTGGACACTAACAGAGAACGCCACAGGCAGTTACCAGGTTTCCAAGGGAATGGAGATGGAGGGTGTAACTCAAGCTCAACTTCCCATGTGACTCGGGACAAGGATTAATCCTTTATCCATGGGTGGAAGTATCGTAGGGCATGTTCAGAATGAATTCTTTAGTGTAGTTTGGGGGCATTTGGGAGTAGGATATGGCAGGAGATGCAGGGAGGAGGAAAATGTTGGGGAAAGATAGGCTTGAAGGGGAGGTAACTACAAGTCAAGGGCTTACCTTGTGCAGGATCCAGTGCCGGGTCCTTCCATATAATATATCAGTTAAGGGCTTTAAATGCCACATGAGGGGCGCCTGGGTGGCGCAGTCGGTTAAGCGTCCGACTTCAGCCAGGTCACGATCTCGCGGTCCGTGAGTTCGAGCACCGCATCAGGCTCTGGGCTGATGGCTCAGAGCCTGGAGCCTGTTTCCGATTCTGTGTCTCCCTCTCTCTCTGCCCCTCCCCCGTTCATGCTCTGTCTCTCTCTGTCCCAAAAATAAATAAAAAACGTTGAAAAAAAATTAAAAAAAAAAAAATAAATGCCACATGACCTCAACAAATAACACATGCCCTGCATGATTTAATTAATACCAAAAAAATCCTATAAGGTAAGTTATCATTACCATTTTACAGATGAGAAGAGTAAGATTCAGAAAGCCTAAAGATGTTGCCCACATTCACACATCTAAAAATAGGGGAAATCAATATCAAGCCCAGATCTTCCAAGCTCCAAAGATTGCAGGCTGTGAAGTCAGCTTTCCTTAGTTCACATCCCAGCTCCCCAATTAGCTATAACTATACCTCCTCACAAACTCTGGAGCTCAAACTTTATTCTGAGACCCATGGGCAGGCCACTGAAGGGTTTTAAGTATATCTCTGAAAGACTGCCTCTGAATAGGGGAAAATGGATAAGTACATAATGGTACATCACTATAGTGGAATACCATATAATTGAAATAGCTAAAAATATTGAGGGACAGTTAAATGCATGAGTTTGAAAACAAGGACAAAATATGTTAAATGAAAAAGGCAGGTTTCAGAAAAGTACATTTATATAAAGCACATCTGGTTGAGTAGATGTAGCTAGAAAATCCCCCAAAGAGCACACACCACCTTCTAGATAACCTCTCCAACCTCATCTCAGGCCACTGTCCCACCGAGGGGCAGCTCCTGGAAGACACCACATTCCCCCTGCCCCAGAGCATTTGTGCTTGCTGTTTGCTCTACTGGGAGTGTTCCTTCCTTACTCTTTGCACTGCTGGCTCCTTGTTATCCTTTGGTTTTCACCTTGAGTGTCCTCTCCAACAAGAGGCCATCCTGGATCTACCTGTCTAAGCAGATTAGTCTGTTCTCATAGCACTGTTAGTCTTTCTCATAAGACTGTGTTTGTTCCCTTGTTACACTTACTACTGTCTGTATTCATTCTACTTGTTGTTTACTTGAATATTATCAGTGTTCCCCATAGAATGAAAGGGTAGAACCATGTCTGTCCCATCCCCTGGGACGTCTAGACAGTGCCCTGCCTATAGTAGGACCTCAGTACAAATGTGTTGAATGACATAGCAGGGGCAGAATCGAGCAGACTTCTGCATTGCACAGCAAGCTGGTATTATCTTTCTAAACTATCTTTCTAAACTATGAAAAAGTTTAATGCTCAAAAGCATTTGCTTTTTGTGAGCAGTATAGACAGAGTGTTGGTGACAGGTACCAGATGGAAGCAGGTTGGCTAGTTTGGGATTGTTAAGCTAAACCACGTATAGTAAGAGTGTGCTTAGACTTACAGCAGTGGCTCTGGGACTGGAGAGGGGCCTGAGCCCAGAGATATATAGGACTGTGACTGGCTGGCAGAGGAATGCAGGAGGAGGGGAGGAAGCCCCAAGGGTCTCTCTGGGCAGCCTCCTCTCTTCCTGCCCAGGGACTTAAGGCCTGGCTGGTGATAGTGTTCCCTGAATGTCTTGCTCTTCTTTAACTATTTCAGATCCAGAAGACAGGGAGCCTGGACAAGGTGGTGTCCTGGGCCCACCAGTTCCCTTATGCCCACCCACTCTGGCTTGGACAGTTCCTTGGCTTCCTGAACATCTATGAGCCTGATTATGTCAAGGCTGTGTATAGCCGAGGAGGTGAGGCCTCCCAGGAGAGGGTGGGGTTTCCTGAGAGCAAAAGGCTCAGAGCTCCAAGTGGGGAGGAATCGTGGGGTCTGCACCTTACATCTGGGCAGCTGAGGTCCACATCCTATTGATTAATAAGCCTCTTTCGGGTATCTCCTAGTTTTTGCATGACCCGATCTTCTCTTTCTCCTTCAGATCCCAAGGCTGCGGACGTGTATGATTTCTTCCTCCAGTGGATTGGTGAGTGGGCACTTGCTTTCTCTGACCTTAGTGCTGGGTTACCAGGATCCTTCCCTGTCCCATCCCTCTCTGTCCTGTGCCAACTCAGTCTTATCTCATCCATGGGAACACCTGGCTCCCAAGTGCCCCTCCCAAGCTCAGCTGCTCAGTGGGGACACAGGGGAAGAGGCAGGATAGCTCCTAGCTGGCTGGGGAAGTGGGGCTCAAGCATCTTCTCCTGCTGGGTATGTCCTCTTCCATGGACAGGCATAGCAAGGGCTTTGGAAAATACATGAGTCTGAGAAACAGCTTCCTGGAATAGGTGGCCCTGGAGTGGGATCCTAGGAGATTTTATTGGTGGTGCTGGCCGGGCAAAAGCCTGAGGAGGGAATGATGGTAGGGCCAGGCTGGTTTCATCAGAGGCTGCAAACACTGGGTGGCTAGAAGGCAGAGTTGTTGGGACAGGAGTCTGGGTAAGGAGGACTGGGGTGGGAGCCCCAAGCTGCCAGGTGTGGGACAGGATCTTGTAGATGACCAGCTTCCCCTCTGCCATCTTTTACCCAGGGAAAGGCCTGCTGGTCCTCCATGGGCCCAAGTGGTATGAGCACCGCAAGCTGCTCACACCTGGCTTCCACTATGATGTGCTGAAACCCTACGTGGCTGTGTTCAACAACTCCACGCATGCCATGCTGGTGAGGTCCCAGTGCCAGGCTCCTGGAGGCTATGGTTGCCTCCTCCCCACCCCCAAGCTTCCCTGGGGCAGGGCCATGAGGAGAATTGCTAAGACCCCAAAGGCCTGTACTGCCTATAATAGCAGTGCCAAGCCCTGCTGTGCCTGATACCTGCTGTGTGCTGGGTTCTGACCAAGTGCTGAGGCTCCAAGTAGTTGGGCAGCTCTGGCCCTGTCTCCACTGGGAAATCCAGGCATCCCTCTTCCCAGAACAAAAGGCTTCTGTGAGTCCCCAGTAGGGATCCTCCTGTAGCAGACTGGAGGGATACCTATATCTGAGAATATTAGGAAGGTCTTTCATATCTGGAAAGTGCTTCCTTCTCATTCTCTGCCTACCACAACTATCTAAAATGTCATTAGCAACTCATCTCTGAAAGGGATGCCAAAGATCAGGGATCAGGCTCTGACTCTCAGGGATGGGTAATCCCTAGAAGTTACCCAGGGTAGTCTTTCCCCTCGTAGGAGACTCCTCGCTAGCATCACTGCAGGCCTGACTTATACACAGGCCGTGCTGAGGAGCTCCCCACCTCTCAGCCCTCCTTTTCCCTTTATGTAGGCTCTCTGGCTCAGTGTCTGTATGTGCTGCCTCCTGGTCCTACCCTAGCCTGAAGCCCCTACCTGCCCTGCACCCCTACATTCCAGCAGGATGGAGGCCAGGCCAGGGACTTGGTTCATGGGAGAGAGGATAGGCTGTGCGTCCTGGAGGACAGGGGTGGGGGTGCCCAGCTGACCCCCTGACATTACCTTCCATTTCTGGGCTCCAGGACAAGTGGGAAGAAAAGGCTCGTGAGGATAAGAGCTTTGACATCTTCTGTGATGTGGGCCACATGGCGCTGGACTCACTCATGAAGTGCACCTTTGGCAAAGGAAACAGCGGTCTCAGTCACAGGTCCGGGGGTACTTGGGGCTGACCACAGTCTCTATCTACCCAGGCCAGCTCAGTGGGGAGTGTTGGCAGGACTCTAGGGCCCTGGTTTGAGAGGACATAGGGTCCTGCCCTAGGAAGCCCCAGCTTGGGCATAGGTGGAGGCAACTGGGCCTTGCCCAAAGTTAGAAGACAGATTCTTCCTTTGGTGGAGAGGCTTAATGGCAGGGAGAGGAAGGGTGAGAAGCATGTGGTTGGGGCTGGATTCTGGAATGGAATTGCCCCAGGCAACTCTGTGGGTCACAGTCTGAGCACTCCTGCCCACTCTTCTACTGTGTAGGGACAATAGCTACTACCTGGCGGTCAGCGACCTCACTCTGCTGATGCAGCAGCGCATCGAGTCCTTCCAGTACCATAATGACTTCATCTACTGGCTCACCCCACACGGCCGACGCTTCCTACGGGCCTGCCAGGAAGCCCACGACCACACAGGTGGGCATTTCCCACAGGGCCCAACCACAGGAAGCCAAGGGTCCAGTCTAGCTCCTCTAGGCCCATCTGGGACCTCTGCCATTGCAGAATTTCAGCCCCCCCTTCAGGCAGAGAATGGGTCCCCAGGCAGTGACACTCTCTGCTCCTGGCCCAGACCAGGTCATCAGGGAACGAAAGGCAGCCCTGCAAGATGAGAAAGAGCAGGAGAAGATCCAGAACCGGAGGCACCTGGACTTCCTAGATATTCTTCTGGGGGCTCGGGTGAGTGAGTGTGCAGTGGGCCACCCCAACCCGAGAACTTGTACCAGAGGGGTCAAGCCCCTCCCTTGGACAGCAGCAGGGGCTGGTAAGCACTTTCCTTCTCTTTCCCCAGCAAATATGACCTGCTCCTTGTCTTATGACACACATCAGAAAAAACTCATAGATGGGAAGCTGTGGCAGTGGGGAGAGATGTAGTAGCAGGAAGCCTGGGTCATATGTTAGAAGTCCTAAAGACCAATTCTAGCCTTCTAAGACTCTGAAGAGTCTTTCCTTCCTTCCTTTCCTTCCTTTCTTCCTTCCTTGATTCATCCACTCTACAAACTCACTAACCCCTACCCTGGGTTAGTTCTTGTGCGGAAGATGAGAAAGACCTGGCCTTGCATCCAGACACTTATAGTCTAGTGGAGGAGACAGGAGGTGGACAGTGACAAAGATCTCTTCCTCTGCCAGGTGGCATTCTGAGCAGAATTGACTGTCAGGGCTGGGTAAGGTCACTTGGGCAGAGGGATCAGGGAAGGTTTCCTGGAGTAGGAGGCATCCAAACCATGCCTGGGATAGGAATCTGGGGGAAGGTCTCAACTCCCAGTCTGAAAAGGAGTTTTCCTTCTCTCCCTTGGACCTTCATTTGACAGCTGTTATGATGTCTTCTTGATACCTATCTCAAATACGTTGAGCTGTCCCATCATGCCTTCCCTAACCTAGGATGAAAGTGGGATCAAGTTGTCCGATGCAGATCTGCGGGCTGAAGTGGACACATTCATGTTTGAAGGCCATGACACCACCACCAGTGGCATCTCCTGGTTTCTCTATTGCATGGCCCTGTACCCGGAGCACCAGAGTCGTTGCCGGGAGGAGGTCTGCGAGATCCTTGGGGACCGGGACTCCTTCCAGTGGTGAGTGAGGCTGTGGCTGAGCACAGTGTCTTGCTTCCCTGTCCCAGCAATAAGTTGAGCCTATGCTGTCTGGTGTCATCTTCAGATGATGCAGGGGGGCCATCCTGGAAACTAGGTGAAGGTGGTGGCCATTGTCCTGTTCCTTCCAGTGCTGTGGCTTTCAGGGGGGGGACCTCTGCAGACACATCCCTCAGCTCCTTCTCCCATAGTGCAGCCTTTTTCAGGTTGAGTTGCCACCAGGAGGCCGATTTTTGGTGTACTGACTGCCTCTGCTGGCAAAACCTGACTACCCTTCTGGGGTGCTGGATGGAACAGTGGGGGCCAGATGCCGGGAGATAGGAGGGAACTGAGGATGGATACAGCCAAACCCTGGGGAGCTGACCACATCCCTCCCACCTGCCTTTGGATGGTTATGTGCAGCCTCTAGACTCCTCTGGTGAAAGAGAAAAGCCTGTTTCCCAAACCCCACCACTTAAAATCTTTCAATTGTTCTCTGTTTCTTGATTCAAATTTGAACTCGTTGACATGACACTGACAGATGCTGACCTCTTTGCAGGTCATCTCTGGGATTCTCCCACAGGCCCCTCTCTCCCTCCCTCCTCCCCCTCAGGCCTTGGCCTTCTGTCAGCCACCTTAACTTTCTCTCTGGCTCCTGGGCTACCTCCAACATGGGGTTAGGCACACAGCATAGCACAGCAAATGCTCCGTCAGTGGGAGAGACTTTAGATTCACCGGAAGGAGACTGACCTATATTTCAGGATCTGAGATTTGATGTCTCCACTATATACTTTTACCAGCCAGATGTTGGAAACCTCCCAGGGTGTCCAGCCATGTGCCAGGTGCTTCTGGGGGTGCGGCTGGGAAGAGAAGGAAAAGGAGCCAAGTTGTTGCCATTAGGAGGTTTTTAGAAAGTTGAACCAAATAACCAAAAGCTAGAGAGAAAACACAGAATGGAGTAAGATTGAGTGGCCCATGTTGAGAGCAGAGGAATCAGAAGGAGTGGGGCTTGGACTGACTTTCTTTTTTTTTTTTTTTAATTTATTTATTTATTGAGAGAGGGAGAGAGAGGGAGAGGGAGACAGAGAGAGACAGAGAGAGAGGGAGAGAGAGAGAGAGAGAACAAGAACAAGTAGGGGAGGGGCAGAGAGAGAAGGAAAGAGAGAATCCAATGCAGGGCTCAAACCCATGAACTGTGAGATCATGACCTGAGCCAAAATCAAGAGTCAGAGGCTTAACTGATTGAGCCACCCAGATGCCACTTGAGTTGGCTTTCTAAGGAGGGGTGACACTCAGGCAAAGGAAGAAAGAAACAGGCATTTAGGTGGTATAACAACATGAACACAGCTTGGAGGCAGGGAGTTAAAATATTTATTTATTTTATTTTCACTTCATTTCAGTTAGAACTTGAAGCAACTTACAGGACACTTATTCAATACAAGTAATAAAACAAATGAAAAAATTATTACTGGTATATAATACTTTGTTAATGTTAATTGAAAATATCTTATCCCGGTGTGTAACCTGCCATTTCATCTCCTCTAAGGTATCTCTTGATGAATACAAGTTCCTGGTTTTAACAAAGTCAAGTATATCTAAAAAAAAATGAGGACCTGGCCAAAAAAAAATCCTTAGGGTTTGGGGCTCTCTAATAAAGTGCTGCATAGTGATCATGGTTGGACCACATTTATGTGTGAGCTTCCTGGTAGAAAAGAGGAAAAGAGAAATACAATTTTTGTTTTTGAACTGAGCTTGTCATAGTTTATGCATTTATTTCTTCATTCAACCAATGTATATCAGCCCTTGTTTTCTTCCACCTCAGCTCCACAGGGGAAACCAAGTGGAACCTAAAGAATTGTCCTTTATGGGGCTTTTGCGGGGCCTTGAGAGACACAGGAGTGACTGTCTTTGATGGCTGGATACACATACAACTCTAGGGTTCTGTGCCTTCCTTTTCTAGCAGCAATGAGGGAGGGATGGAGAAAAGTGGAATCAGAAAAAAAAAAAAAAGAAAAAAAGGAAAAGTGGAGCCAGAACCCCTGGGTCCAAGTGGCTACCCCATTCCAGTCTGGTGTAGACACTTGAAGCATTTATGTCCCTCTCCCTGTTGGATGTGTGATGGTGGTTAAGGTGGAAAGGTGGGGCTGGAGGCTGCCTTCCTGTGGAACCCCATTCCTTCCCATCCCCAGAAAGCTTGGTTGTATTGCTGGTAGGGATGATCTGGGGAAGATGACCTACTTGACCATGTGCATCAAGGAGAGCCTTCGCCTCTACCCACCTGTGCCCCAGGTGTACCGCCAGCTCAGCAAGCCTGTCAACTTTGTGGATGGCCGCTCTCTACCTGCAGGTGAGATGGAATGGATTGAGGATGGAACTGGAGTCCTTGTGGATGCTTCTCTGATACTCTCTGTCACTTTGGTCAAATCTTTGCACCAATGGGGAAGAGCTCAAGCTTTGTGTTTGGCCTTGGTCCAAATCCTGGTTCTATAATGTATGGATAAATCTCTACCTCGAGCCTCTGTTTCCTCTTCTGTAGAGCAGGGGCAAGAAGAGTATTTGCCTTACAAGGTTGTTGTCAAGGTTAAAGAGACAGTATTCATCAGGGATGTCATGTACCACTATGTAGGTTGTGTCCTGAACAACTTCAGGAAGCACCATTCACATAGACAATGATGATGTGCATTCCACAACCTGTGCAGCTGTATGTAGTAGCTTCGTAAGGAGTGTTTTACTCTGTATCCGGCACACAACATGCACCTGATGAATGGTAGGTGTTATTATTGATAGCATAAGGTTATGAATAGTAACTTCCCTCAAGCATCAATTATTTGAAAGTAGAAAGTGTTGTAATAGTCCTTGCCTGTCCTATCTCATGGTAAGGTGGGTTCAGTCCTCCTTTTTCCTCTCTCCATTCCACAATGTCTGCGTCAGGTGCTTGTGTCCAGTGCTGGGACTGGAGGAAGTAGATATGATCATCAAAAGCACTTTTATGTCTTGAACGTGGTGATGAACACTCCATCACTGGCAGTGCTCAGGCGGGGGCTCGTGCCCAGTTAGAAGAATACTAGGGGATTCTGGCCCTGTGAGGAGGTGGGCATGGCTCTCTGAGGACCACCTAGCTACCAAGCTTCTGCTCTGCCCACAGGCAGCCTGATCTCTCTGCACATCTATGCCCTCCACAGGAACAGCTCAGTGTGGCCTGACTCTGAGGTACCCCATCCCTGGGCCTGGAGGTCAGATGGGGTGGGAGGCTATGGAGGTCACCCTCTCCAGCACCTGGCAGATATTTAAACAAGGCTTGTCCTCTTAGGTCTTTGACCCTCTGCGCTTTACTCCTGAGAATGTGGCCACACGCCACCCCTTTGCTTTCATGCCCTTCTCTGCTGGGCCCAGGTAAGGAGAGGACCAATGTCCCCAGGCCCTCAGGACTGGGGAGGGGAGAATGGAAGATGTTGTGGTTAAAGCACCATTTTGGGGAATTCTGTGATAAGGGAGCTGCCACTGGGTTTTGGGTGATCCTAAAGCAGAGTAAGTTCCAGGGACTTTCTTCTTTCCATTAGCATATTCATGTTCCTGGCAGGTGGTGGGCTGGCTGAGTCATTCCAAGAGAAGCCCCCAAACCAGAACTCCCAATGTGAATCTACTCGGTCTGGGACCCTCACTGTGCTCCCAAGATCTGTTGCCTGTGTCCAAGTCAATCAATTGATCAGCCAGTTATCCATCCACAAATAGTTATTGGCTTTTGTTGGCCACTAAGAGTTTTGGACTTTCTCACTCTTGACACACCATAGTCTGATCCCACCTCGTGCTGCTCATGGTAGGAACTGCATCGGGCAGCAGTTTGCCATGAATGAGATGAAGGTGGTCACGGCCCTCTGCTTGCTCCGCTTTGAGTTCGCCCTGGACCCCTTGCAGCCCCCCATCAAGATGCCCCAGCTAATCCTGCGCTCCAAGAATGGAATCCACCTCCGCCTGAAGCCTCTGCACCTGGGCTCTGGGAAGTAGCTCTGCCTAGGGTAGGGCCCCAGACAGCCCAGACTGTGGCCTCTCCTTGGGCTGGATCATAGAATCTCCCAAGCTGGATCATAGAATAGCTATGGCTCCCTGTCTTTGGGAGGCTTACAGTTTAGAAGGGGAGCAGGCACCCACATAAACAGTCACCTGGAGGGCAGTGACATGTAAGCATGTGTGTCAATAAATGTTTATTATGTGTGTATTCTAAACCTCATTCATTCAACAAACATATGATGAGCACATACTTGCTTCTAGGATCTCCCTTTATCTCCTATAATTGACAATCTTTCTAGAATGTAGCAGAAACTTACATGCCAGCCCTGATGATGCAGTGAATGCAATGGAAGCTTTGTCTTGGGATTCATGATTCTGATCCAGCACTCACCTACTCCACATGAAAGAAGGATGGCTTTGAGGACTTTCCCCCTCACTGAGATGTATTTCTCTGCTTAACTGTGTGTGTGTGCATGTGTGTGCATCTGTGTGTGTGTGTGTGTGTGTGTGTGTGTGTGTAATATAACAGACATAAAGAAAAATTACCTAAACAAAAACTGTACAAGGCAATGAATTTCTAAAGGAAATTCCCAGGCAACTACCACTGAAATCAAGGAATATGGAACATGGTTTCCCAAGTGTATCTTCTGCCCCTCCTGAGACAAGTTTCTGTAGCACTCCAGCCATTGTCAGCATCTGTGTCACAGTCACCCAGTACTCTGAGTGTTCAGGCTTTTGCTGGAGAAAGCGGTAGAGTGGCATTAAAGAGGGGGGCTTCCTGGAAGAGACAGTGCTTAAATCAAACCTTGAGGCAGGTGAGGTACAAAGGTACAAAGAAAGGCTTTAGGGGAGGGCCTCAGACTGGGGGGCCCCATGATGAATTAGAAATTTTTCAGTATTCCCTGCGGCAGCTGCCTGATGGGTGGGGTCACATATATCACCAGGATTCAAGTTCTAAGGCCACTATTGAGTTCCAATCCAGGAATTAGACAACAGTGGAAAGGAGGACACTGGAGATGGAGGGGATGGATAAGAGAGGGGAATTCTAGCCCTGGGACTTGGGGATGTCTCCATGTTGCCCTGAGGATGTACCATATGGAGACACAACCTTCCTGCTATTGATGCTTCCCCTTCTTAAAAGAAGGCCACAGCCCTGGAAGTTTGGCTATGGGCCACCTGCTCACTCCTGCAAAGCCTTGTCAAGACCCAGACCTCCTTACCCACCTGAGCTGAGACCTCAGCTAGGGTGTCATCCATGCCACCAACTTCCCTCTCTGTCCTGCTTGTGGACAGACCTTTCTCTATGCAAGTAGAGGTAGCCATCACCAGAGAGCAAAACTCAGAGGTCATAATCACCTCTGGCCCATGGGTGGCACCCAAGTCTAAGACTTGTCTGCTTCCCTTATCTGGTTTGTCAGGAAACCTATGAGGAAGGACTGGAGGTGGCCCTTATCCTACTTCAATGTTAAGAGAAGGAAACTGCCAAGATGCCCATCAGAAAAAAATCTTGAGATGAGGCCTTCTGACTTTGGACCCTCGTGACCAAGACTCCATAGGTGTATTGATTCTCTTGTTCTGAGAGTGTATGTCTGTGGGAAACAGAGCTGAGAGCTCCAAGCTTGACAGAAGGGGAAAGCTCCACGTGGCAAGGGAGGACCGAGGCTGCAGAACAGCGGGCACCAAAGATGAACTCCAAACACCCAGTGGCTTCCTATGACCCCTGGCATTTGTATGCACATGTATGGGGTAGAGTATAGAGTGTGTGAGGAGTGCACACAGGTGTGGCTATACAGGTATGTGGCATGGGGATTGTGCATATGAGTGTGAACTCAGCCTGGGTTTCTTCTTTTGCCTAGAGGCAGCAGGCTTACTTCTTGGTCACAATCATTAACATCAGTATATTCCTGTGGTCAGAGCATGTGTCCATGGCTGGCCACCCAGAATTCCAAGCTCCCATTATCTTGTACTCTCTGAGCCTCAGCCCCTCCCCTTCTGCACCACCTGATGCCAGGGAACCTTCCAGACTTCCTGTCCAGTGCCTTCCCAGCTTACTTCCCCAACCCCTAGTCAAACACCAAGCATCCACTCTGTCCCTTCTCAAAGCAGGGCTGAACTAGCCCAGTGATCTAGGAAGCCAGGGGACAGAAAGGGAGGTCCTAGATATAAGCACCAACTGGGGAAGAAGGCCCTTCAGGGAGGCAGAATGTAGCATCACACCATAAGCAGAGGCCTGCAAGGAAGTCTGTCTATGGCATCCAGGGGTCTGGCTAGGAATGGCAGGGAGTGGAATAGGAGGGAGATCTGTGTTTAGAACCAAGGAAAGAATGGGGGCTGGTTTGAGAGAGGTGGAGGAGGGCAAAGGAGGACCTGGGAACAGGGCCCAGGGTCAGGAGGACAAACCCCCAAGCAGTCACATAATGGGGCAGGGTTGAAAAAGTCCCTCCCACTCAGGGTGGCAGACCAGAGATGCAAGGGACTGCCAAGGGGGTTGTCCTATGGGAGAGATGCCACCTTCAATTTGCTGCTTGGGTCGGTGTCACATCCTTTGCCACTGGCCAATCCATTGGCCCACATGGGCTCCTACCAGTACTGCCTAGATAGCCAACCACTCCATGGCCTGATGCAACGGGACACATCCGGCCCTCCTGGGGTTCTGGCATCACAGAGCAGATATGACCCCACTTCCTTGTCTCCTCTGTCTTTCTCCCCCTTCTCTCTCTTTTCTTCATCTACTTCCAAGAGAAGACACACACTCCATACAACATTAAGAACTTTATTCCAGGGAGGAAAAAAGAAGAGGGTATATGAATAATGACAAACAAGAATGCAGGTAACACACAGGAAAGAGCTGGGAGCATGGACCAATAGCAATCACACAGAAACTAAGCAGGGTGAATGATGGTTCCCCAAGTCCATGTCCTGGAACCTGAGATAGGTCTGTTTTATCCAAGCAGGGCTATACAATCACAAAAACCTTTATGGAAGAGAAGGTGATATGAATACAGAAGCAGAAAAACATTGAAAGATACTGCTGAATTTGAATATAGAGGAGGCTCCAGAAGCCAAAGATCACAAGGAATGCAGCTAGAGGCTGGAACAGGCAGAGGGTGATTCTCTCTTAAAGTCTGGAGGTAGTGTGACTGTACCAACTTCTTGGCTGTTTTCCAGCAAAATCAATTATAGAATTTCAACTCCAGAACTGTAAGGGAACAAATTGATATTATTATAAGTCACTAAGGCTATGGTAAATTATTTTGGCAGCCAGAAAAAAATAATATAGGGACAACCAAACAGGTACAAAAGGAGAAAGACATGCAGAGGAAAGCAAGGTGGGGGACAAGCAGGCATTGGGTTAAGTGGACAGGCAGGGATTCACATAGATAGGAAAAAGGTAAAAGATGAGTAAATAGGAAACCTGGCAAAGGGTGAGACAGAGAAGGTCAGACACTCTGATGGCAAGAGGAGGCTATCAGGGAGGCTGGAGGGGGACAGAAGACAGGAGACAGGGGAGACGGACAGGAAGACAGGATGGCAGGCAGGAGGGCCTCAGGACTCATCCTTGTCTGCACAGGGGTTAGAGCAGCTTCCTGAGATGCAGGTGGATCCCATTCTTGGACCTCAACACAATTCTTGGCCAGGGAACAGGGACCCTGGAAGGATCTGGCGCCAGCTCAAAGCGGAGCAGGGTCAGGGCCACCGCCACCTTCATCTCGTTCATGGCAAACTGCTTCCCGATGCAGTTCCTGGGTCAGGGAGGGAAAAGGGAATGCAAAGTGGCCTCAATCCCCTTGCTGGGAACAGCACATGCAGGGACCTCCTGCATGGACCTGGCCCCGATCCCTTTCCTTATAGGATACACACACATCTTGACCCAAGCCTTGCTTCACACTCTACCTCTGACCTTTGACAAAGCCTACAGTCTTCCAGGGCTAGCTCCTTCTCCTACCTCTGATGTCAACAGGACTGAAATCCTCTTACAAGGGGGTCAGCCCCCTGAGCCACCCAGGCAAGTCAAGTGATCACTACAACAGTTAATCAAATTATTTGCCCTCTCCATAAGCCATTTCTGATTTCATAAAGGGAAAGCCAGGATAGGGTACCATAGGGGATAGGCTGGGACACACTTCAGGCCTTAACCATCTGGGGAGCAATAGGGACCCAGATCCTCAGAGAAAGGACAAGGTGGAATTGTGTAAGGAAGTCAGAATGGAAACAGGGAAACATCCTGGAGGGGCAAGGCCTTAGCGATGCTCAACCTGCTACACCATCTGCCACCCAGTTTGGGTCTAGACTCCTGTCATCCCCTTGACCCCTCCTTCAACCAGCTGCTGTAGATATTAATTGTACTTGATAAAGCCTGCCATCCCTCAGGCTCCTCACCCAAGCTTTCCTGTCTCCTGCCTTCCCTTCCTGTCCTGAAGCCTCAGCCCAGTTCAGACCCTCCCAGGCCCTCCATCACAGCTAAGACATGTCCCTGTGCCTCAGCTGGCATGAAAACCCTCTCCTGCTTGTTGCCTCACTCACCTGTCATCTATCCAGCTCCACCTTCCAGCTCAGCTCCTGCTGATGAGATCCCTGAGAATACGCTCCCTCTACCTCTACCTGCCACATGCTCAAGGTTAAGGGCAATGAAAGTTCACCCTCACCTCTGCTGCTGGCAGCACATCTGTATTCACAGACCGTGAAGTCACACTAGTGTTTTTTACTCAGGGACACATCACCTTCCATAATAGGACAGTTCCAGGTACACGGAATGTCCTACTGTGTGTTCAGTTAGTAAATGATGGAGTGAAAGAATAATGAATGAATGAATGATGTCTCTTTGAGTGGAGACATTTATCTATTGACTGTGAACTTCACCCTCACCTCTGCTGCTGGCAGCACATCTGTATTCACAGACCGTGAAGTCACACTAGTGTTTTTTACTCAGGGACACATCACCTTCCATAATAGGACAGTTCCAAGAGGCAAGGGCAGTATCTTTCTCTGTGTTTCCAACTCCTAGAAGAGGACTTGGCATACATAGATAGGCTTAATTAGTAGTCTTATAACTGAATGATGTTTATTGAACTGAAAAAAACCCTGAATGGAATGAAATGAAATATGAGTAACTATTAGGTGTGAGCTAGGCTGGAGCTGTCTATCCCTCTCCTGTCTCTACTGGCAGCCATATGACTTGCACCAATGTCTAGGCTCAAATCCTACAGCGAGTATCTGGAAGAGTAGTTTGCTTAAAGCCTATTCTGTGAAAGTGGATTCACTATTTGAAGAACTCACAGATTTACGTATTCAGAAAATAACTTGTTTCTAGTAAATATTTACAAGGTTTATGGAGGTTACTGTTTAGAGGACCATTTCAATAGCACTGGAGGATTTCAGAGCAGCCACTCTGGAGAATAGTCATCCAGCTCCACAGCCACTTCAAGTCTGATTTATGTTTTACACACCAGGAACTTTGCAAATGCCATATACAAAGTGTCATCTACAAATTAGTGGGTTTTCTCTCAAAAGCAGTTGATTGTCCTCAATTTTGTGCTTTTGGCCAATGTTGACTATATAGATTCTGGGACTAAGATATATAAATCCCATTCGCATAAGGAATTTTGCTAGCTGGAAAAGTTGTCATGGTTATGTGAATATTAATGCAAAGTAAACATTTTGTTGGATTAGATTGCAAAAATAGAGAAGACAGGTATTGATGTGAGACATTGTTCAAATGACTACTCAAACCAATCATGTATATGACTTGACCATTTGTAACAGGAATCCATGGGAAATCCAAACCCAGGCAAATAGCATTGATACAGTGAGTGACAGATCAGTGAATTAGGTACAAAAAGCAGTGGGCTGGACTCACAATATAGGATGAGAGAAAATCATCTTTAGAAATTAGTAATAATTGAGAAAATCAAACATCTGAAATATTCTGATTATGAGAAATCATCCTCCTAAAGTGAGGAAAGCACAGGAATACACTAAACTTTGGAACACCATGATACTGAATTATAGTTGGCTATTGGGTAAGAGCATGGGTCAAAGACATCATGGCAGGTTGTGATTGCCACCTTTCCTTTGAACACAGAGACACACACCTATTCTCAACACACAATCATAAAAGACCAGTAACTGCAGACATCACAGATGAACAGAACAGGTCATAAACATCAAATATATGCCTAGAACACCCCCATCCATGTTCAAGCACCTCACCTTGATCCTCCTGAGAAGTGCAGGAAAGCATGACTGTGTCGAGCAGAACCTGGTGCATACTGTGAAGGGTCAAACACCTGCAGAGGGAACACCAGGGACAGGACAGGTGTAGTCAAGTCTCTCCTTCCTATCAACCAACCACCACACAGACTACCCAGAGGTGGGATGGGGAAGATGGATGTGTCTGGAGAGATCATCCCATCCCCTCCTACCCAGGCCATCATACCTCTGGGTTTGGCCACACCTTTGGATTGTGGTGAAGGCAATAAAAAGAGAGCATGAGTAAGAATCCTGTGGGACAGAAGACAAAAGACTGATCATACTCATGCCATGAGGAGCCATGTGCGTGCACAATGAGAGCCACTTCTCATCACTCCAAGTGGATTGATTGTGTGGCAAGGGAGGTGGGGCTTACATGGCAAAGCATATGTGAACATATTACTAGATAACCAGAACAGGTTGAGAAGCAGGAAAGAACTGGAGGCTTATGTTCTGGAGGAACTAAAGTGACAGACAACTCACATTTGTCAAGTACAATCTATGAGCCTTTGGGGAATATGCATGAACTTATCCATCCTCACAACAACCGTCCAATGAATGTGCTCATATCTCCATTGTTCACATGAGGCACCTGAGCCTCAAGAAGCTAAGCTACTTGCTTATGACCACACAGTTAGAATGTGGCAGGGCTGGGATTCAGATCAGTGGTGAGCCGAATGTTGGCCTCCAACCATGGCTGGGATCTCAGGTATGATCTTCAGCTTCTCTCTGCCACCAGCCTGAGGGCTCTCCAGATCTTGGACCATCTGAGCCATGACAGTGAATTTTTTAATGTCTCTCAGTAACCTAGACCCCAAAAGGAAAGATAACATCTCCCCCTACTCCACCTGATTGTCTTTCAAGCATTCACATCTCAGGGAATTAGAATATTACGGCAAAACCCAAAGCCACATTCAGAGGCTGCCATTTGTTTATTGAGTTTCTGCTGGATTTAAACTCTGTGCAAAGCACATCATATACCTCACCCAAACTGCAAAGGAAGCATTGATTCTGAGGTGGAAACTAGTCTCAAAGACTTTCAGGAACTGCCTTGGGGTGTATAGATTTCTGGCTTCCCATGTGTTCTTATTTAGTGAGTGTGGTGATGCTCATACCTTTGGGCAAGGACCGTCCATCAGGGAAGCTGATGGGCTTGCTGAGCTCTCTTCCAATGCCTGGAACTGGCGGATAGAGTTGCAGTGCCTCCTTGATGCACATGGTGGTGTAGGGCATCTGGTCTAGGTGGTCCCTGAAACAAAGCTATCCTGAAGGACAGGCAAGATGCTGGCAAGCAGGGAATTCTCTAAATGAGTGAGCAGGGGTCTCCCATCTCATGAGCACTCACCAGTGTGCTCATCTCCCAGAAGGCTCTGGACCTCTTCCCGGCACTGCTGTTGATGCTCAGGGTGTGTGGCCAGGGCATAGAGGATCCAGGAGATGCCACTGGCTGTGGTGTCATGGCCTTCAAACATGAACGTGTCAACTTCAGCACAGAGGTCCTTATCAGGCATGCTGCTCCCGTCCTCCATCTGGGAAGACATGGTGACACAGCAGGGTTTGCCTCCCTCCTCCAAGCTTGTGTGCAAAGCCTCATGCCTCCCCTGCTCACACTCACTTTGGCAAATC
>NW_024412388.1:37348749-37403291 GCF_014898765.1 Herpailurus yagouaroundi
GGTTGTTCCCTACACCTGACGTGATCCCCGGTCCAGCGGTTGACCCTATTTTCCTGTAATCTGACACCTTCTGGGATTCCTGTCTATGGTCTGCATAGGTTGGGAAACTGCTAATGTCTGAGTCCCAGGCATCTCAGGGCCAGGCTGAGAGGATGGGGTTGAGTGGCTGGGCAGAGAAACATCAGGAAGCCTGTTCTGAGAGAAGAGGCAGGGCTGCTCAGCCTGAAGGGGAAGACTCAGGAAGGAGCAGCCATTGTCCTCAAAGAGCAAAGCTGCACCACAGCCTGCAAGATCTGCCTAAAGAAAGAGGGCACCACCACAGGCTTCCTTGGAGGGGCCGAGCTCCAGGGCTGGCATGGGGCACCGAGGTCTGAGAGGTAAGCTAGACCCACGTGCTGTCACACAAGAAGCCTGTGGAATGCATCTGCTGACCAGGAGGATACTCTGAGAATTCAGGCCCACTCTGTCCCCCCATTCCCCAACCAGCCCCTTCCTACCTCCTGGATGTGCCCAAAGAGCCAGTGGGAAGGAGGGGACGGGAAGTGCTGGACCGCTTTGAGCAACCACTGCCTGTGCAGGTAGAGCTGTGCTGCCTTGAGCAACAGCAGAGTGAAGCCTAGCAGGGAGGCCACTTGCAGGAGCCCAGAGACACCGTCCAGGGGTCTGGTGAAGCTCAGCACAGAGACACTCATGGTGCAGGGACAGCTGGATCCGTTGACTATTCCTGACTGTGGCTGACCTCCCCTGAGCACCGCAGCCTTGTCAGTACAAGGAAGATTGCCCTGCCCACAGAGAGGGAGGGAAATAGGAGGGGGCAGAGGTTAGACTGGGCCTCCAGAGTTCATTAACTGAGAGGATCCACCTTGGGAACCAGTGGGAGGAAAGCTTTCCCAGCAGACAGCAACAGTGGCTGGCAAACTCCCACTTGCCCTTCTCCCTATTATTCATTCAATATTTCAGGAGCACCCCTAAGTGCCAGGTGTACTGAATGCCACAACACAGCTGCCTACAAACAGACATGAGCCCTGACAGCAAGAAGACCGCAGTCCAGTTACCGAGTTCAGAATGTGTGGTTGGTTGGCTTATTCTCCCTTATCAGAGAGCAGAAGTCTTACAGGGAGCTAGTGTGATGTGGCCACAGGAGAACTGCCATTGAGAGTGCCAGCTGGGATTAGAATCAGGGGTTCTCCCGACCACCTGCCTCAGGTGCTTCAGCAATGTTCCCCATGCTTGTCACTGTCCACCCACCAGTTGTGCCTGGAGCAGACTGTGCTGGCAGACAGAGCACTGGCCCTAGACTCAGATCCCCAGCCCCAGGGCATGCTCATGACATAGGAAGCCAGCAATGTAGACTACTTGAACCTCGGTTTCTCCTTCTGGAATGTGGGGTAATCGTCCCTTTCCCAAATTACCCCCAAGTTCCTTCCTCCAAAGTCCTCCTTTCTCGACTTCATGACAGAAGATTCATCACACAACCCTTGGACCAGAGTTCTTTCCTGCTTCCCCTAAATCCTGGGCTCCTGTCCAAACCCTAGGGGACATAATCACATTATCCATTCCCCTCAACTTAATATGGTTACCTTCCATCCCTCTGTGGCCCCTGGTCAGAGACTTTGGAGCCGGACAATTTCCCTTACTTGGCCCAGCACCAGCTTTGCACCTAGCATACCAGGAACAGTTGTGGAGAGAGCCTGGAAGTAGGACAGCCTGGGTGCAATTCTGGGGGTCACTCTGTCTTTACTTCCCAGAGTTCTCGGTTTCCTCTATACAGTGAGCACATGATGCTTGGTGTAGCTAACATTTAGTGAGCACTTACCATGTTCTAGGCACTGAGAAAGAAACCTTAGAGGTTTTCTCCACAACAACCCTACAGAATAGACTTTTTGACAAAAATCCCCAAGTCGAAGTGAGAAAACCATGGCATAAAGAGCTTAGTTGTCTGTCCAGAGTCACCCTCCTGGTAAGAGGGAGAGCCGGCATTCAGTCCAGGAAGTCCTGCCCCAGAGACTTTGCTGTGAACCGTTTGTTGAAAACCAGGCTCCAGCCCGCAGGGGGCAACGCCCAAATGCTGCAGGGGACATTTCATGCTTGCTTTGTTTGATCCAGTGTTTCCTGGGAGCAGCAGTGTGTTTCGGGTATCAATCCCACATTTTGGCATAAATGCAAGCCTCACTATGCAGGGCTGTTTTTGTGAGCAAGTGTAGGGCACACCATGTCCGTAGATGTAGCAGTCGTTGAAGACGATATTCACAATTTTCACGATGTGACTAAAGCTGATGATAAACTGGTCAAAAGAATGTAGAGCTCTCTGTAGAGAATTTAAGTCTTACTAAGTTGTGCTGGCGTCGTCAACATTGTTAAAGAGTCAATATCTGTCCCGTTCATTTGCTATCCAGACACCACAAGCAAGGGTTCTTTGAAGGTTGTAATGGGGCAACCCATGTCTTATGCTTCCTATCGCGTGGGACTGAGGGCTGTGCCTGCTGATGATACCCAGGGAATACTTACTGATGTGACGAATGAATGAAGCTGGAAATCAGGATAACATTGCACCAGTTAGATCACTGTCTTGAAGAGACTAGGTTTAGTGTTGGTTGCCACATTTTAAAGCGAAATGAGTATTTCCTGGCTCTGTGAATAGGCCGCAGAAAGGCAGGTGAGTGGGTGCAGTCATTCCCCAAGATGGAAGCTTGAAGTGATTACTCAAGTGATTACTCATAATACCAAGCACTTGCTGTTTCTGGGGCTGATGTATATTCCTAAATATTGGCATGCTTTTCCCATCTAAGAGAAGGCTTGAAGCCATCATTTATTTGTTTATTTTTGGCTGGGGCATTATGCAGCACCCCTTTCTACCTAGAATGAGATCTAGGGTGATTCTGAGAATGTGAGCACTCCTTACCCAGTACCATGCATGGTGCTGGCATGGGTAAGCTTCCAAAATATGTCCTCAATATTGGCATAGTGGTTTCCAAAGCACAATCACAACTACTGCTCAGTTTATCAATACTAAATTACAGACAAGTAAACTAAGGCCCAGGGAGCTGGTTGACTGTCTCAAGGTCACAAAGCAAGTAAGTGTCAAACTTAGAACAATGACCATAAATGTCGAACTCTAGTTTTGCTAATACCCGAGTATCACTTATTTTGTGTAATAGTTACATTTGTTGACATGATGCCAATGTTTTCATATATTATCTACCTACATTTTTAAAACACCCTATCTTAGAACAGATACCAGCCTCTGGATGATGTCTCCAAACTTATCTCCAACCACTGTCCTACCAAGCGGCAGCTTCTGGAAGACACCACACTTCTTCCTGCCCCAGAGCATGTGTGCTTGCTGTTGGTTCTACCGGAATGCTCCTCTCTTACCCTTCACACTGCCAGCACCTTGTCATCCTTCAAGTTTCACTTTGAATGCCCTCTCCAACAAGAGGCCATCCTGGATCTCCCTAAGTAGACTCTCCCTGTTAGTCTCTCTCATAGCACTGTATTTGTTTCCTGTTTTAGATGGACTGCTCTCTGTATTCATTCTACTTACTTGCTTGGTTGAATATTATCAGTCTTCCCCAAGAATGAAAGGGCAGGACCATGTCCGTCCCATCACATGGAGTATCTTGACAATGCCTTGCACATAGCAGGTCCTCAACGAAAATGTGTCAATTGACATAAGGAACAGAACTGAGCTGACTTCTGCATTGCACAGCAAGCTGGTTTTATCTTTCTTATGAAAAACTTTAAAGCTGAACTAAATTTCTTTCTGGGAGTAGTATAGATAGAAGGTTGATGACAGGCAGCATTTGCAAGCAGATTGGCCAGTTTGGGGCTGTTGAGCTAACCCAGGAACATTAAGAGAGAGGGTGACTTGGGCTTACAGTGGTGGCTCTGGGACTGGAGAGCAGGTGAGCTCAAAGATATTAAGACTGTGACTGCCTAGGAGGGGCTAGAAGAGGAGTGAAGGACAGAACCTGGACAAAGTTGTAACCTGAGCCCACCCATTCTCCTCAGCCTGCCCACCCTGGCTTGAACAGTTCCTTGGCTTCCTGAACATCTATGAGCCTGACTTCCCTAAAGGTTTGTAGACCTGAGGGGGTTAGTGTTCTCAGGAGAGGGTGAAGTTCCAGAGAACAAAGGGCTCAGGTACCAGGTGGGGAGGAGTCCTGGGACCTGCATCTCACTTTTAGGGAACTGGGGTCCTATTTATCCACATGTCCTGTTTATCCACAAATAAATATCTAGGAATCTTCCAGTCTGTGCTTGACCTGATCATCTTTCTCCTACAGATCCCATGATCACAGATGTGTTTAATTTCTTCTTCCACTGGATTGAGGAGTGGGCACCTGCCTTCCCTGCCTTTCCCCTCCAAGACCATGATCCTTCCCTCTGCATCCTTCCTGTTCTGTCTCCACTCACTCAGGCATCCCACCAACTGGACAACCTGGCCCTCTAGTGCCCTTTCTTACTTAAGCTGCTCCTTAGGAAGACAGAAGAGAACACAAGCAAGCTACTGTCTGTCCAAAAAATGGGCTCAGACACATTATACTTCTGGGTCTGTTGTTTTCTTTCTAGACAGGCATCTACTTGGCTGGTTTTTGTTTCTCCGGTGGAACTCTGACTAATACAAATTTTGGTAGCAAGAATTTTCTAGAGGAACAGAATCTTAATGAGTTTTTTAAATTCATTCTGGATTTCATGAATGATTTTTCCATTAGGATTCATTGGAAAGACACTGATGACCCTATTGCCAATGGTAAAGAGGACACTGCTAGCCCAGGGCCTGATGTTGCAAAATGCAAAACATCACTATTAGATAATGCTAATCAAATACTTGTAATAGGCAAGGTTTGGTGACCATGTATTTGATGACATATTGCATTTTAGTTACCCTAAGGAGCATAAGATTGACTAGTTGTTCCATGCTGTACTGGAAAAGTAGGGAAATAATGATGTGAAGGATTCAAATTCTCAGACCACAAAAGAAATAAATGACTTGAATGCTTCTATGTCAGCATTGTGCCCTATGTCAGCACCACTGTGCCCTAAAGCCCCAGGCCTTCACCAGGGCTCAGATTTCGGAGCCTCTGTGTCACAATTATAAGCAAATTAAATTCCATATCTTGTAGGTGTCAAATTATAGTGAGAACACTGAGCAATGGGAACCTGAAAATTGGAATGGGGACATATGAGATATCCCCATGAAGCTGGAGACATCAAACCCCTATAATCTACTGAGTCTTCTTTCATTTGGGGAATACATCCATTCCAGTTATGTATTCCAGAGGCAGAGAAATAACCTCAGGATAAGTTAGGGTATACAGCACTAGCTAGGAGGCAATAACTTGCAGGGTTAAAGGAAGGCTCTTCAAGGGGCTGAATATGCTATAAATCAATGTCCAACATATGGTTCTCTTACTCTACAGTCAGGGTTCACCCATCCAGGACTCAAGAGATGGAAATGGGACAGGCACCACACATTGTTACCCCTAGTGACCCAATTAGCCACATCATTGGTGCTTATTCCTGTAACATGTGCTCTGTTGGCCTAGTGATCTTATTTCCAAAGGCAGGAGTGCTTCCACCAGGACACACAGGATGATTACGTTGAACTGCATGTGAACATATCTCCTGGCCACTTTGGGCTCCTCATGGGTCTGAATCAAAAGCAATTACTGTACTGGATTTATCCTGATTGCAAAGGGGAAATTAGTAGTTTCTTACCAATGAAGGTGAGAAGAATTATGCTTGGAATAGAGGAAGTACATGGGGCATCTCTTAGAACTACCATGCCCTGTCATTAAAGTAAACTGAAAAATGCCACTGCCCAGTTGAGGCAGGACTGGTTATGGCCCAGGTACTTTAAGAAATAAGGTTTGGGTCACCCCACCAGGCCAAAAACCACAACAGGTATGGTGCTTACTAAGGGTAAAGCAAATATGGAATGGGTAGTGGGAGAAGGTATTTATAAATGCTAGCTTTGGTCATGCCACAGGTTGTAGAAATAAGGAGTATATTGTTTCTAGCACTTTTCTTTATTTGTTGTGAATTTGGTTATATATGTGTGCACCTGTGTGTCAGAGTTTTCTTCCTTGTCTTACATCCTCCAGATAAAAGGTAAGATGTAATTATGTTAAATATATATTATAGTCCTCAAGATATAGGATTTCAGGGAGAAGAAAAAATATGCTCCAATGACTTTGTTTTGTGGCTAGGGACAAGGGTCAACATACTTTCAATTATATTAAGGACACTTGGTGGAAGGGTGACTGTATTCTAGTTAATGGGCAGATCAAGTATGGTTTAAAGAGATGTATGAATGCCAAGTGGACTACAGTTGGACTGTGAAGACTAGTTTTGTGGGTCGACTTGGACTGGATGTAGTACCAGTTATTCAATTAAATAAAAGTCTTGGTGTTTCACTGAAAGATTTATAGATATGGTTCAGATCTGTAGTCAATTGAATTTAAGAAAGGGATAGTTCCTTGATTCACAGGGAGGCCCAATATCCTCATTGAATGGTCTTAAGAGCAGACTTTAAGAAGGTGGAAAATGCAGAAGGGATTCTCCCTTAGAGCTTCTTCAACACCTTGGTTGTGGCCCAGTGAGACCCTTTTCAGATTTCTGGTCTCCTGAACTACAAGATGATCAATTTGTGCTCTTATAAGGGACTAAGTTTTTGTCATTTGGTAGAATGGTAAGAGAAAAGAGTACAGGGAAAGAACATCAGTCAGGAATGGAAAACAACAGGAGAAGCCAGACAGGCTGGAGACAGGTGCAGAATCAAGAGTTACACACACAGTCAGAACTAAAGCTGGGTAACAGAAGGGTAACAGAAAACTAGTAGGAATCCTGGAAAAGGATGAGACAGAGAAAGGCAGACAGTCTGACGGGCAAGAGGAGGAGATCACAGAGGCTGGCATGAGTGGGGCAGAAAACAGGAGATGACAGACGGACAGGAAGACAGGATAGCAGGCAGGAGGGCCTCAGTGTTCACACTTGTCTGCACAGGTTTTAGAGGAGCTTCCTGAGATGCAGGTGGATCCCATTCTTGGACCTCAACACAATTCTTGGCCAGGGAACAGGGACCCTGGAAGGATCTGGCGCCAGCTCAAAGCGGAGCAGGGTCAGGGCCACCGCCACCTTCATCTCGTTCATGGCAAACTGCTTCCTGATGCAGTTCCTGGGTCAGGGAGGGAAAAGGAAATGAGAAGTGGCCTGAACCCCTCACTGGGACCAGCACATTCAGGACCCTCCTGCATGCGCCAGCCCCCATCCCTTTCCTTCCCGGACACACACACATCTCGACCCAAGCCTTGCTTCACACTCTGCCCCTGACCCTTGACAAAACCCACAGTCTTCCAGGACTAACTGCTGCTCCTACCTCTGCTGTCAGCAGGCCTGAAATCCTCTTACAAGAGAGTCAGCTCCTGAGGCACACAGCCAAGTCAAGTGATCACTACAACAGTTAATCCTTAGGTTGTTTGCTGTCTCCATAAGCCATTTCTGGTTTCACATAGGGAAAGCCAGAATAAGGTACCATAGGGAGCAGGCTGGGTCACATGTCAGGCCCTAACCGTCTGGGGGGCTAGAGGGACTCAGATCCTCAGAGAAAGGACAAGGTGGAATTGTGTAAGGAAGTCAGAATGAACACAGGGAAATATTGTGGTGGGTCAAGGCCTTAACGATGCTCAACGTGCTGCACCATCTCCCTCCCAGTTTGGGTCCAGACTCCAGGCTTCCCTTCAACCCTTCAGTCAACCAGCTGCTATAGACTCCATTTCTACTGCAGAAATGTCCCTGCCTGCCATCCCTCAGTCTCCTCACCCAGGCTTCTCTGTCTCCTGCCTCCCCTCCCTCTCCTGAAGCCCTGCCCAGCTCTGACTCTCCCAGGCCCTCCATCACAACTAGGTCATGTCCACATGCCTCAGCTGGCATCAAAGTCCTCTCTGGCTTGTTCCCTCACTCACCTGTCACCTGTCCAGCTCCACCCCCCAGCTCAGCTCCTGCTGATGTGATTCCTGAGAATACCTTCCTTCCACCTGCCACATGCTCAAGCCTAAGGGCAATGACACCCTCCCCCTCTCTGTTGCCTGTACATCATACCTTGACTCTGAAGTCACTATAGTTATTTTTTTACTAAAGGACATGTTACATGTACAGGACAATGTGAGGTACATGGAACTTCCTATAGTGTATTCAATTAGTAAATGAGTGAGTGGAAGAATGAATGAATACTGTCTCTTCTGAGTGGTGGCATTTATCTCTTCACTGTGATCTCTTGGATGCAAGATCAATATCTTTCCTCTGCATTACCAACTCCTAATAGAGGATTTGACACACAGAGACAGGCTTGATAAGTAGTCTTAGAATTGAATGATGTTTATTGCACTGAAAACAAAATCCTGAACGGAATAAAATATGAGTAACCATTAGGTCTGAGCTAGGAATAGAGCTGTCTAGCCCTCTCCTGTCTCTTCTGGCAGCCACGTGTCTTCTGCCGATGTCTAGGAGGAGGAATTTAATCCCAGGGTGAAATCAAATCCTAGGCCAGCATCTGCAAGAATAATTGGCTTAAAGCCCATTCTTGAAAGTGGATTCACTATTTGAAGAATTGATAGAGTTATGCATTCCAAAAAAAACTTGTTTCTAGTAACTCTTGGGGAATTTCCTGAAGTTACTATTTAGAGGACAATTTCAGCAGCACTGGAGGATTTCACAGCAGCCACTCTGGAGAACAGTCATCCAGCTCCACAGCAACTTCAAGTCTGCTTTATGTTTTATACCCCAGGAAACTTTCAAATACCATGTGTCATGTATAAAACAGTGGCTTTTCTCTCAAAAACAGTTTAATGTCCTCATTTGCATATATTTGCCCACTGGTGCAATTGGATTCTAAGTATGATATTAAGGTGTGTACAAGGGTGCCTGAGTGGCCCGGTCAGTTGTGTGTCCAACTTTGGCTCAGGTAATGATCTTGTGGCTTGTGGATTTGAGCCCCGCGTTGGCTCTGTGCTGACAGCTCAGAGCCTGGAGCCTGTTTCAGATTCTGTGTCTCCCTCTCTCCCTCTCCTGCTTGTGCTCTATCTCTCTCTCTCAAAATAAATAAACATTAAAAAAAATTTTTTTTAAGTGTGTGGAGCCCAGATCATGTGTACTGATTTGACACCTGGGAAAACTGTCAAGTGTATGTGAACATTACCATTACAAATATTTTGGATAGATGCAAACATAATGGCAACACAGATTAGTGGAATACTTCATGAACCCCTTAAGAGGCTACAGTAACTATTTCTGTATATGACTTAACTATTTGAGACATAAAAGGCAGCTGAGAATGGAAACAATGCAAAGTGATGCAGTGCGGGGACAGAATGGCGAGTTGAGTAGAAAAGACTGGCTTGAAAATGTGTACAAAAGAAATCTATCAGATTCCATCCAGACTCAAAAATTGACAACACTTGAAATTAACATGTGAGAAAATCGATTGTGCAAAGTCATACTCATACACTGAATCAAACGCTAGAATGCATTGAGCTTTGGAACAGCCACCAACACTGAAGTGTGGCTGGAGATTGGGGAAGAGCAATGGGTCTAAGTCTCTCTGTCGTGCTGTGCTTACCAACTTTCTCTTGTACGTAGAGACACACACCTCTTTCCCAGCACACAGACATGCAAGAGCATATCTGTAGACACCCATGTAAACATAAGAGGTCACAAACATTGGATATGTTCCAGGTAAACAGTCCCCCACTCCCATCCTGGTACACGTAACTCACCTTACTCCTCCTGAGAAGGGCAAGAAAGCATGACTGTGTCAAACAGAACCCAGTGCAAACTGTGAAGGGTCAAACACCTGCAGAGGGAGCACAAGGTTCAGGACAGGTGTGGTCAAGCCCCTCCTTCCTCCAGCCAACCACCAGACAGAACACCCAGAGGTGGGACAGGAGAATGGGTTTGTCTGGAGAGATCATCCCATCCCCTCCTTCCCAGACCATCACACCTTTGGGTTTGGCCACACCTCTAGGTTGTGGAAAGAAAGAGAGAAAGACAGGAAAGATAGAAAGACAGAAAGACAGGAAGGAAGGAAGGAAGGAAGGAAAGAAGGAAGGAAGGAAGATGTAATGCCTCACAACTATTGAAGCATCTAAGTATCTATATTTGGCCTTATTATGCTTGCTTGTGGGCTAGGAAGATGGTTGCTGGAGGGTATTAAAGGCTGAGCCACCAGTCTCTTATGGAATTTCACAGTCCCCAAGGAATGTACCCAAGAAGGAAGAGGCACACCAGCAGATGTGGGTTAGCTCTCACCTAATTGCCCCAGGATCACCTTCATGTAGTCTGGGTCATAGACTGCAAGGGTAACTTGGCTTCCCCATAGCCAGCAAGGACTGGCACACAGGTTCTCTGCCATTTTCTGAAGATTTTGTAGTTCCTGGACCTTTTGGAACAGGGATAGACAAATCAATAAAACCTTCCTCTTTAGGTTCACTGCTTGGAATGGTGGTAGAGAGTAGAATGGCCACAGGGCAATAGTTCTAGATATCATCAGTGATTAGGAGTTTCAAACTGTTTCTGATGTGCCAGACTCTGATCCAGATTCCAGATTCAGTGAACTTATGTTCTAGTGTGGGAGTGGAGGTGGGGAAGACAATCGGGCTTAGAATCTGAAGTATTCTTCAATTAGTTAAGGGGCCTGCTCTGTGCTCCCAGGTCATGGACATCATTGGGTTGCCATTCTCCTTAGATTCAGTGTAGGGACTGCCCAGTGGGAGCTCTTCCCACAAAGCTATGTTACTTTGTCCTCCAGGATCCCCTCATACCTGCGCAGCAGGGGCTCTGTGTCCTGTTTCTTCCTAGAGACATGCCTCCTTTTTGATCACATGCTCTCCTCCTCTAGGAGACCCCAAGGAACCAAATGGTGCCATGCCTGGCTATTCCCCTCTCTGGGCCATTCTGAGGGCCACTGGTCTGTCAGCTGCCTGGATAAGTACTAAGGAGCTGCCATCTGTCCCTGAGCAGGTCTGGCCAGGGCCAGGTGAGACTCTCGTAGAGGAGATGGTACCCATGGTGGCAGTGGCAGGTACCCTGTCATGAGCACCCAGCATCCACTGGCCTTCAGGATGTGGCCACTCAGTGCAGGCCATGCTCTACTAAAACTGTGACCACCAAAAAATGTCCCCCAAGGGAGGCACAAGGACAGAAGGTGGACAGAAACTAAAGGGGCAGCACAGACAATGGTCAGGTGTTGTGGGCTCTGCTGGCTAGCAGTCAGCCTGAGACAGGTGGGAGGCCCTGGGGAAATAATGAGCCGTTGGGTCATGTATTTCCCACAGTGAAGTTCCCCTTTCATGGTTCCTTGTGGATTTCACCCCTAGGTAGTGCAGCAAGTTGGCTTACCCACAACATGCATGTCCTTCATAGTTATTAACATTATTTTCAATTTTTATCAATTAGAGTATAATTGTCTCCTTGCTCTGTGCCAGGCAACATTCAGAGATTAGAAGAACTAACATGAGACTGTAATCATCATCATTATCCCCACTTTACAGATGAAGAGAGGCATAGAGCAGGTATTTGAAATATGTGGCAAAGATAGGATAGAATCAGCCATGTTGGGTGTAGAGATTAGGTAAAAGTATTATCTTTAATAAAAAATTTTTTGAAGATAGGAGTTAAGATTGTGGAGAAGTAGGGGGACACTAGGCTTTTCTTATCCCTCAAACATAGCTGTATTGGGGTCAGATCACTTACAATACCCAGGAAATTAATCTGTAGAGTGGCAGAAGGATCTCCACACTTGGAGGGAAACAGTTTGGCAGGTGCATGGATGTGAGTTGGGAGAGAGAAAAATAGCCATGCTACAGAGGGGGAGGGAACCCCTTCCATAGAGAGACAAAAGGGAAAGAAAGAGAGAGGGGTTGCAATAACGTGGCATCAAATTAGCACAAGAGGAAAACATCTCTGGAGTGAGAAGTACTGAGTCTAGGTTATTATTTTTTTTGATGTTTTGTTTTGTTTTTGCAACTCAAACTCTCATGATTTGGAAGTGCATGACTTTCTCTGCAAGTGCTCCTGGGAAGGAGGGAGCTGGCCTGGAGTGCATAGCATGGTGTAGTCATCTCCAGGGTGCACTGGGAGAGAATAAACCTCTTCTTGGAATACTTTGGGAAGAGGGCTTATTGCCTCCCCAAGAACAAAAGACCTGGTAGCTTCCAGCCAAAGGTCTTTCATCAGCAGGGTGGAGAGGCTCTACTCTGGAGGAGGGGAGTGGATCTGCACCACGATAGCTCCTTTAAGACTTGGGTGTTTGAATCCCAGCCCTTGTTCCAAGAAGATGCAGGAGAGCAGAACAAACTGACTTTCTTCACTATTCTATGAGGGCTACTTGAACAGCAGGGGTTGAGATCTCTGCCCTATTTTTTCTCTAATAGCCCATCTCTCAGCACCTTCCATTCTTCCTTTCTATCAGCACCGTCTCCCTTCAGAACAAGCACCAAGTTCCCCATTGTCACTCTACTTTATTCTTTCTCTCCTCACCTCCCTTCCCACCTCTTACCTTAAGTTTATTCTCTTAGTAGACAAGCCCATTGACCTGGGATGCCTCCATTCCTTTGTTATTCTCTTGCTTTCTAGATCGTACATCTACATCTTATATTCCTCATCCTGCTCTTTCGTAAAAGCTCCCAGTATGTTTCCCTAGTTCAAGTCAATTAAATAACTATTTTTTGAGAGAGAGAGAGCAAGAGCAGTGCACACAAGCGGGGAAGGGGCAGAAGGAGAGGGAGAGAGAGAATCCCATGCAGGGTCCGCATTGTCAGTGCAGAGCCTGAGGGCTCAAACTCAGGAACAGTGAGATCATGACCTGAGTTGAAATCAAGAGTCAGACATTTAACTGACTGAGCCACCCAGGTGCCCCAGGAGAGAGACAATATTAAGCAGGCTTCACACCCAGCACAGAGCCAGAGGCGGGGCTTGATCTCATAACCATGAGTCAAGAGTCAGAGACTTAACTGACTGAGCCACCCAGGCGCCCCTAAACAACTATTTCTAAAGCAACTGCTATGCACCCAGCCTGGCTGGGCTCAAGAAAATCCAAGATTAAAAAAAATAAATCCTTCATCACCATGGAGTTTCCAGACCTAATGAGGAAGATAAGTTGAACATAAAAAGAGATACATAATGAGGCTGCATAGGACTGCTGACTATGGAATGAGTCATAAATGAAAACATAAACAAATGAAGTATCAAATGAGAGGTATGAAAATGAGTACTTTAATTGTTCACAGGCTGGGTGGTTAGAGAAGCATTCATAGGGGAGGTAATTCTTGATGGTGGGCTCAAGAAGAACAGAAGACACTTGGGATGGGGCATGTTGGGGACAAGGGGGAAAGGTGATTCTTCTTGCTCTGTTTTTCTCAATGAAGAGAAACATAGGGATCATCCTATATGTCTTCCTTACTGCGTTCACATCCAGTCAGCTATCAACTCCATCAAAAACACTCTACAGGGCACAACACCTGAGTAGCTTTGCAGGGTAATCATCGAACTCTTGATTTTGGCTCAGGTCACGATCTTACAGTTCGTGAGTTCAAACCCCATGTGGGGCTCCCCACTGACAGTACAGAGCCTGCTTGGGATTCTCTCTTTCTCTCTCTGCCCTTCTCTGCATGCATACATGCACTCTCTCTTTCTTTCAAAAAAATAAAATTAAAAAAAAAACATTCTCCAATATTTCTCCCACTCATTCTGCCTCTCTGTCCCATGGCACTCCCCCTTGCCAGGCCACCATCACATCTTATCTGAATATTGCAACGGCAAGAGAAATGGTCTTCTAGAGCCAGTCTTTCAACCACCCCCACCCATACACACACATATACATCATCTGAGAATCTAAGACCTGGATTCTTGAGGCAGACTGGATTCAAATCCCGATCCCCCTTCTCACCCTTTGATGTCCTGGGAAACCTGCATTAGTTCATCTATATATACCATGGGGAAAATGGTAATGTCTACCTCAAATTTTTATTATGAAGATTAAAGGAGTTACTATATGTAAATCACTTTAATATAGTACTTGACACTTAGTAAGCACACAACAAACATTTACCTATTATTATCTCCCAAATAGCTGTCAGAGTAATCTACTCTCTAACCAGGTCACTTTCCATTTTAAATCCCTTGGGTGGGGGAGGAGCCAAGATGGCAGAACAGCATGGAAGTTTTTTGTGTGTTTTGCATCCATGAAATACAGCCAGACCAACACTAAACCATCCTGCACACTTAGAAAACTGATTGGAGGATTAACACAACAATCTGCACAACCTGAACCATAGAATTCAGCAGGTATACAGCACGGAGAGGTGAACTTGGGGAGCGAGAAGCCATGGGAAGGGAGGTGCTTTCGTGTGCAGAGAGAGAACAGAGATGGGGGGGGGAGAATATGGGAAAAGCACCCCTCCCCAAAAGTAGCTGGAGAGAAAGTGGAAAATTTGGAAACAGCCACAGGGACTAAACTAAAAAGGGAGAAAGGAGAAAGGAGAGGGTTTAAATTCCATTAAGACTGTAAACAAGGGGAGCACAAAGTCTGCAACTCTGCACCTCAATACCTGGCGGTGCTCTGGTGGGAAGGGCAAATCCCCAGGAACAGAATGGGATCCGAGAGGTTCTTGGGCCACACGGGGAAAAGCAGTTCCACTGCTGGAAGGACATTTGGTGAGATTGTTGAGGCCACCTGGTCCCAGCAGACCCCAGAAAATGGCCACATTCGCTGGTGCTGGAACAAGGTCATTAAGGGTGAAGCCTGGTGCCAGATGTGTGTTGTGATTTCCCATAATCCCTGAAAAGCTGCTGCTACACTATCTCATGAACTTTTTCTGGGGCGGGCTGGCGCCTGGCCGCAGTCTCAGGGCACCAGCAGCAGCAGGGTCTCATGAACGTTCCTGGGTGCGGCCAGCACCTGGCCATTGCTCAGTGAGACCCTCCGCAGGGGCAAAATGGGTCAAAGCCGCAGTCCTTCAGAAGTAAGGGGTCAGGGAAAACAGCCACATCTAAGATGAAACTCGGGAGAGAGGTACTGCCTGGGGCCTGGTCACGGGCAGTGAAAAAATGGGGAGTAGATGAAAGCTGAAGACAGAGGATGGATGCATGATTGCTATTCCAGGAGAACAGAGTTCCGATACTGGAGACTGGGTAGCTGGGTGATGCCCTTTCACCACTCCCACGCATGTGCATATGCACCTAGGAGCGCCGTAACAAGCCACCCCAGTGGGGCTAGCAGTGCCATCTAGTGGGGAACGGAGCCATTACACTGAGCCCCACCCAACTGGGCCAACTTCGCTCTTCAAGAACACAAGTCTCACTGCCTGCCTAGTTTATGGACTATAAAGCACTACATAGTCTGACTTCTAGGGGAAAACAGAGTAATTTCAGTCCTATTTCAATCTGTTAGCAGGTCCATCTATTCAATTTTCTTTCTTTCTTTCTTTCTTTTTTACACTTATTTTCTTTTTCTTGAATACAGAAAGAGAAAAAATTCATTTTTATTTTCAATTTTTATTAAAAATATTTTTCTTCAAATTTTTTACTATATTTTTTACTTTTGTGTACATTTTTTAAAATTCTATTTTACTTCCATCATCTTATTTTAGTCTACTTCAGTGTATTAACTTTTTGAAATTTTCAAACAATTTACTTTTCTTTTTTCTTTTTTGTTTCTTTTCTTTTTCTTGAATGCAAAAAGAGAAAAACTTCATTTTTACTTGCAATTTCTATTAAAAATATTTTTCTTTAATTTTTTTACTATATATATTTTTGCTTTTATGTAATTTTTTTTCAAATTCTATTTTACTTCCATCACTTCATTTTAGTCTACTACAGTGTATTCACTTTTTTAAATTTTCAAATGATTTCCTTCTTTTTTCTCCCCTCTGTTTTCTTTTTGTTTCTTTTCTTTTTCTTGAATACAGCAAAAGAAAAAATCCATTTTTATTTTTAATTTTTATTGAAAATATTTTTCTTTAATTTTTTTCTACTATATTCTTCACTTCTGTGTAATTGTTTTCAAATTCTATTTTACTCCCATCATCTCATTTTAGTCTACTTCAGTGTATTCATTTTTTCAAATTCTCAAACGATTTCCTTTTTTTCCTCCCTTTTTTTTTTATTTAAAAAAGGGTTTCTGGGGTGCCTGGGTGGCGCAGTCAGTTAAGCGTCCGACTTCAGCCAGGTCACGATCTCGCAGTCCATGAGTTTGAGCCCCGCGTCGGGCTCTGGGCTGATGGCTCAGAGCCTGGAGCCTGTTTCCAGTTCTGTGTCTCCCTCTCTCTCTGCCCCTCCCCCGTTCATGCTCTGTCTCTCTCTGTCCCAAAAATAAATAAATGTTGAAAAAAAATTAAAAAAAAATAAAATAAAAAAGGGTTTCTATCAAACCACTTTCAACACCCAGATCAAAACACACTTAGGATCTAGCATCATTTATTCGATTATTTTGTGTGTGTATTTTTAATTTTGAATATTTTTTAATTTTAATTTTTTTAATTTTAATTTTTCTACTTCATTAATTCCTTTTCTCCCTTCAAAATGACAAAATGAAGGAATTCACCTCAAAAGAAAGAGCATGAAAAAACGACAGCCAGGGATTTAACCAACACAGATACAAGCAAGATGTCTGAACCAGAATTTAGAATCATGATAATAAGAATACTAGCTGGAGTTGAAAATAGATCTGAATGCCTTTCTGCAAAGATAAAAGAAGTAAAAAGTAGTCAGAATGAAATTTAAAATTCTATAACTGAGCTGCAATCACGGATGGATGCCATGGCGGCAAGGATGGATGAGGCAGAACAAACCATCAGAAATATAGAGGACAAACTTACAGAGAATAATGAAGCAGAAAAAAAGAGGGAGATTAAGGCAAAAGAGCACGACTTAAGAATTAGAGAAATCAGAGGTGCCTTGGTGGTTTTGTCGGTTGACTTCCAACTTCGGCTCAGGTCATGATCTCACGGTCTGTGAGTTCGAGCCCCACATCGGGCTCTGTGCTGACAGCTCAGAGCCTGGAGCCTGTTTCAGATTCTGTGTCTCCCTCTCTCTCTGACCCTCCCCCATTCATGCTCTGTCTCTCTCTGTCTCAAAAATAAATAAACATTAAAAAATAATAAATTAGAGAAATCAGTGACTCATTAAAAAGGAACAACATCAGAATCATAAGGGTCCCAGAAAAGGAAGAGAGAGAAATAGGGGTAGAAGTGTTATGGGAGCACATCATAGCAGAAAATGTTCCTAACCTGGGGAAAAACACAGACATCCAAATCCAGGAAGCACAGAAGACCCCCATTAGATTCAACAAAAACTGACCATCAACAAGGCATATCATAGTCAAATTCACAAAATACTCAGGCAAAGAGAGAATCATGAAAGCAGCAAGGGAAAAAAGTCCCTAACCTACAAGGGAAGACAGATCAGGTTTGCAGCAGACCTATCCACAGAAACTTGGCAGGCCAGAAAGGAGTGGCAGGATATATTCAATGTGCTCAATCAGAAAAATATTCAACAAGAATTCTTTATCCAGCAAGGCTGTGATTCAAAATAGAAGAAGAGATAAAAAGTTTCCCAGGTAAACAACAACTAAAGGAGTTTGTGGCCACTAAACCAGCCCTGCAAGAAATTTTAAGGAGGACTCTCTGAGGGGAGAAAAGATGAAAAAATATATATACAGAGAGAGAGAGAGAGAGAGAGAAATAAATAAATAAGTAAATAAATACCAAAAGCAACAAAGATTAGAAAGGACCAAAGAACACCACCAGAAACTCCAACTCTACAAGCATCATAATGGCAATAAATTCATATCTTTCAGTTCTCACTCTAAACGTCAATGGACTCAGTGCTCCAATCAAAAGACATAGGGTAACATAATGGATAAGAAAGCAATATCCATCTATATGATGTTTACAAGAGACCCACTTTAGACCTAAAGACACCTTCAGATTGAAAGTAAGGGGATGGAGAACCATGTATCATGCTAATGGTCAACAAAAGAAAGCTGGAGTAGCCATACTTACATCAGACAATCTACACTTTTTTTTTTAATGTTTATTTATTTTTGAGACAGAGAGAGACAGAGAATGAATGGGGGAGGGTCAGAGAGAGAGGGAGACACAGAATCTAAAGCAGGCTCCAGGCTCTGAGCTGTCAGCACAGAGCCGGATGTCGGGCTCAGACTCACAGACCATGAGATCATGACCTAAGCCAAAGTCAGATGCTCAACCAACTGAGTCACCCAGGCGCCCCAATCTAGACTTTAAAATAAAGACTGTATCAAGAGATTCAGAAAGGCATTATATCATAATCAAGGGGTCTATCCACCAAGAAGACCTAACAATTGTAAATATTTATGCACCAAATGTGGAACACCCAAGTATATAAATCAATTAATCACAAACAAGGAAACTCATCGATAGTATTACCATAATAGTAGGAGATTTCAACACCCTACTCACAGTGATGGACGGATCATCTAATCAAAAAGTCAACAAGGGGGGCGCCTGGGTGGCGCAGTTGGTTAAGCGTCCGACTTCAGCCAGGTCACGATCTCGCGGTCCGGGAGTTCGAGCCCCGCGTCGGGCTCTGGGCTGATGGCTCAGAGCCTGGAGCCTGTTTCCGATTCTGTGTCTCCCTCTCTCTCTGCCCCTCCCCCGTTCATGCTCTGTCTCTCTCTGTCCCAAAAATAAATAAATGTTGAAAAAAAAATTAAAAAAAAAAAAAGTCAACAAGGAAACAATGGCTTTGAATGACACATTGGACCAGATGGACTTAACAGATATAATCAGAGCATTTCATCCTAAAGCAGCAGAATATACATTCTTCTCCAGTGCACATGGAACGTTCTCCAGAATAGACCATATACTGGGACACAAATCAGCCCTAAGTAAGTACAAAAAGATCGAGATCATACCGTGCATATTTTCAGACCACAACGCTATGAAACTCGAAATCAACCACAAGAAAAAATTTGGAAAGCTAACAAATACTTAGAAACTGAAGAACATCCTACTAAAGAATGAATGGGCTAACCAAGAAGTTAAAGAGGAAATTAAAAAGTATATGGAAGTCAATGAAGATGATAACACCACAACCCCAAACCTCTGGGACACAGCAAAGGCAGTCATAAGAGGAAAGTATATAGCAATCCAGGCCTTCCTAAAGAAGGAAGAAAGATCTCAGATACACAACTTAACTTTACGCCTTAAGGAGCTGGAAAAAGAACAGCAAATAAAACCCAAAACCAGAAGAAGACAGGAAATAATAAAGATTAGAGCAGAAATTAATGCTATCAAAACCATAAAAAAACAATAGAACAGATCAATGAAACCAGAAGCTGGTTCTTTGAAAGAATTAACAAAATTGATAAACCACTAGCCAATTTGATCAAAAAGAAAAAGGAAAGGACCCAAATAAATAAAATCAAAAATGAAAGAGGAGAGATCACAACCAACACAACAGAAATAAAAACAATAATAAGAGAATATTGTGAACAATTATATGCCAATAAAGTGGGCAATCTGGAAGAAATGGACACATTCCTAGAAACATATACACTACCAAAACTGAAACAGGAAGAAATAGAAAATTTGAATAGATCCATAACCAGTAAGGAAGTCGAATTAGTAATCAAAAATCTGCCAAAAACAAGAGTCCAGGGCCAGATGGCTTTCCAGGGGAATTCTACCAAACATTTAAGGAAGAGTTAACACCTATTCTCTTTAAGCTGTTCCAAAAAAATAGAAATGGAAAGAAAACTTCCAAAGTCTTTCTATGAAGCCAGCATTACCTTGATTCCAAAACCAGACAGAGACCCCACTAAAAAGGAGAACTATAGACCAATTTCCCTGATGAACATGGATGCAAAAATCCCCAACAAGATATTAGCCAACCGGATCCAACAATACATTAAAAAAATTTTTCACCACGACCAAGTGGGATTTATACCTGGGATGCAGGGCTGGTTCAATATCCACAAAACAATTAAGGTGATTCATCACATCAATAAAAGAAAGGACAAGAACCATATGATCCTCTCAATAGATGCAGAGAAAGCATTTGACAAAATACAGCATCCTTTCTTGATAAAAACCCTCAAGAAAGTAGGGATAGAAGGAGCATACCTCGAGATCATAAAAGCCATATATGAACGACCCAATGCTAATATCATCCACAATGGGGAAAAACTGAGAGCTTTCCCCCTAAGGTCAGGAACAAGACAGGGATGTCCACTCTCACCACTGTTATTCAACATAGTATTGGAAGTCTTCACCTCTGCAATCAGACAACACAAAGAAAGAAAAGGCATCCAAATCAGCCAGAAGGAGGTCAAACTTTCACTCTTTGCAGATGACATGATACTCTATATGGAAAACCCAGAAGATTCCAACAAAAAACTGCTAGGATTGATTCACGAATTCAGCAAAGTTGCAGGATATAAAATCAACACACAGAAATCAGTTTCATCTCTATACACCAACAATGAAGCAAGAGAAAGAGAAATCAAGGAATTGATCCCATTTACAGCTGAAAAAAAAAAAAAACCACATAAAATACCTGGGAATAAATCTAACCAAAGAGGTGAAAAATCTATACACTGAAAACTAGAGAAAGCTTATGAAAGAAATTGAAGAAGACACAAAGAAATGGAAAAAGATTCCATGCTCCTGGATAGGAAGAACAAATATTGTTAAAATGTCGATATTACCCAAAGCAATCTGCATATTCAATGCAATCCCTATCAAAGTAACACCAGCATTCTTCACAGAGCTAGAACACATAATTCTAGAATTTGTATGGAACCAGAAAAGACCCTGAATAGCCAAAGCGATCTTGAAAAAGAAAACCAAAGCAGGAGGCATCACAATCCCAGACTTCAAGCTATACTACAAAGCTGTAATAATCAAGACAGTATGGTATTGGCACAAGAACAGACACTCAGATCAATGGAGCAGAATAGAGAACCCAGAAATGGACCCACAAATGTATGGCCAACTAATCTTTGACAAAGCAGGAAAGAATATCCAATGGAATAAAGACAGTCTCTTCAGCAAGTGGTGCTGGGAAAATTGGACAGCAACATGCAGAAGAATGAACCTGGACCACTTTCTTACACCATACACAAAAATAAACTCAAAATGGATGAAAGACCTAAATGTAAGACAGGAAGCCATCAAAATCCTCGAGGAGAAAGCAGGCAAGACCTCTTTGACCTTGGCCGCAGCAACTTCTTACTCAACACATCTCTGGAGGCAAGGGAAACAAAAGCAAAAATGAACTACTGGGACCTCATCAAAATAAAAAGCCTCTGCACAGTGAAGGAAACAATCAGCAAAACTAAAAGGCAACCAACAGAATGGGAGAAGATATTTGCAAATGACATATCAGATAAAAGGTTAGCATCCAAAATCTATAAAGAACTTATCAAACTCAACACCCAAAAACCAAATAATCCAGTGAAGAAATGGGCAAAAGACATGAATAGACACTTCTCCAAAGAAGACATCCAGATGGCCAACCGACACATGAAAAAATGCTCAACATCACTCATCATCATGGAAATACAAATCAAAACCACCATGAGATACCACCTCACACCTGTCAGAATGGCTAACATTGACAACTCAGGCAACAATAGATGTTGACGAGGATGCGGAGAAAGAGGATCTCTTTTGCATCGTTGGTGTGAATGCAAGCCGGTGCAGCCACTCTGGAAAACAGTATAGAGGTTCCTCAAAAAACTAAAAATAGAACTATCCTATGACCCAGCAATTGCACTATTAGGCATTTATCCACGGGATACAGGTGTGCTGTTTCGAAGGGACACATGGACCCCCATGTTTATAGCAGCACTATCAACAATAGCCAAAGTGTGTAAAGAGCCCAAATGTCCATCAATGGATGAATGGATAAAGATTATATATATATATATATATATATATATATATATATATATAAAGGAGTATGACTCGGCAATCAAAAAGAATGAAATCTTGCCATTTGCAACTACATGAATGGAACTGGAGGGTATTATGCTAAGTGAAATTAGTCAGTCAGAGAAAGACAAAAATCATATGACTTCACTCATATGAGGACTTTAAGAGACAAAACAGATGAACATAAGGGAAGGGAAACAAAAATAATATAAATTAGAGAGGGGGACAAAACAGAAGAAACTCATAAATATGGAGAACAAACAGAGGGTTACTGGAGGGGTTGTGGGAGGGGGGATGAGCTAAATGGGTAAGGGGCACTAAGGAATCTACTCCTGAAATCATTGTTGCACTATATGCTAACTAATTTGGATGTAAATTTTTTAAATTTAATTTAATTTAAAAAATATCCCTTGGGTGGATTCCCATGGCCTTTTGTAAAGTCTGAAATCCTTACCTGGGCTGATCAGGCATCATTATGCTGCTGGAGCTTTTTCAGTGTCCTATCCTCCGTACTACAGCCAAGGAAATTCAATTCAGTGGACATTTGCAAAGGAATACCAAGAGAAGGAAAAAGAAAGAGAAAGACCAAATGCTGTGCTTTTGGTCTCCAAAATGGGATTTTTGAGTTGTATCTGGCCAGAATAAATAATTTTCTAACTTCCTGTATCTCCCATTAGCATGTCCTGTTGGAGTAGGCTGTAGATTTCCAGTCTCAATCAGGAGTAGAGAGGACACAGGCTGCATCATAAGGAAAGTTTCTACTACATTAAATGAAGGTTGTGAAAAAAACCACCTCTTCCAGCCTGGCAGACTAGGGTAAGAATTAGCATGCTTTCTAATGATTTTAGTGACACAGAACAGAAAAGAATAAAAATAAATAAACAATATATGTAAAAAAAATAATAAGCATTTAAAAAAATAATAGCAGAGGTGGCGAGGCCAGGGGTCAGGAGAGCATTTGATTTTTCCCCTCTAGGCTAAAATTCCAAAAGTCAGGATTTAGATAGATTTTGCCTTGCTCCCTTTTGGAGAGGAGACAAAGTGAAAATGGCAGTGAAGCAGATAAATGGTTTGAGTTAGCAGCCTCAAGACTCTCTGAGGCTCCTGGGTATAGTGCAAAAAGTCCCAAAGTTCTTTGCTTTCCAAGGAAAGATATGGAATGCAGCTGAAGGACTGGCCAGGTCTCAGAAGGGGTTAACATCTCCAGCAAGAACATGAGTAAGAGTGAGTCAGTTAAGGAGTCCCCAGGCCCTGACCCTGCTAAAAGAACTAACTAGAAGTTCACCAACCACACTCGGCAATTTGTCAGTCAGCCCAGAGGACCCCAGGACCAGACTCATGAAGCTGAGACTAGCCTGGATCCTGAAGGCAGAGCATGGAAATGAGGTCCTCAGCCCGATCACCACAATGTGTTCATATGAAGGCTACCATACACTTATCAAGGTACAGAGGAAGAATCTGGAAAACTAAAACACCATGAGTTACCCAGAGGAAAGTTTATAAACTGGAAGATTCTGAGACATGGCCAAACAACAACTTCTAGATGAGGAACGGAGATAGTCAGGAGGTGGGAAGGCCTTGAGAAGAAGGAGCTGAAACATTTAATGTGTGATACATAATAGAACATTCCAGGGGCTGGTACTTGGTCCAGATGAAGGTATCACCACTAGACTCTGTCTTAACTATTAACCTACCAAATAAAACCTGGCAATGGAGACTGGGGTAAGGGCTTGAGGAGTGGAGGCAGTGACAGGGAGAAGAATAGGAGGCTGTAGCAGAGATTGAGTTTATTGTTCAAGGCTGTAAACCCAACACCTAAAATGTGCCTTTCTTAGCATAAATAAATGAATGAATAAATGAATTTTGGGCAATGCCTATAAAGAAGGTTGGGAGTGGGGGACAGCAGCTTGGGCGGCCAGGTCTGTTGGATCCTAGTTTACCAACTAATAGGTAATAAATACCAAAACACATTACTTTCTGATTATTTCACTACATTTTCCTCTTATCTATGCTCTCCAGATTATTTATGCCTCTGGTATCCAGGGCTGGCTCCATGGGCATGGAACAGGGCCCCGTACTCAGAAGGTGGCAAGCTTGGTTTACTGCTTTCCTGTCATCATCTTGAAATTGTTAACAACTTTTTAATGAGGGGCCCCACATTTTCATATTGCGCTGGGATCCACAAATTACTTAAGTAATCTGGGACCTGATTGTATCTGTAGTGTCTTCTGCAGCTTGATAGCACAGGGTGGACATTGGCAAACGCCGGAAATCCAAGTTAGAACCAATTGTAAAATGTGTACCACCAGACAAGCCACACTATATAAGTATAATGATTACACATGCCCACCCCCAACCCCCGTGGGTTTTGATAGAATTTCAAGTAGGAAAGAAGGTTTTTGGGTTTTTTGTTTTTGTTTTTTGTTTTAAACATAGCACTTTACCATTTATTTGTGGCAAAGAAGAAAAACAGTGGCCTCAGCCTTGGTGTTATTTCAAAACCTAAATTCAGATATCCCATGATTGCAAACTGTCACAGATGAAGTGTGACACTCCAGAAGGGCGGTAAGAAGTCTCCCTGAATGAAGAAGGTTCGCATCAATTGGTGAAAGGTTAGAAATCCGAGAACTCGCGCCTGCCTCCTCTGGCCAAGCCTTAGCTGTCGCTCCCAGCGCTCTTCCTCCTCCGCGGGGAAGCCGGGAGCTCGCCAGAGTGTACGGAGACGCGGTAGGCTGGGCGACCCTCTCCAGGCGCGGGGCGGAGAAAGCCCACCCGCCTCCGGAGCCCCACAGACTTGTCTGCGACCCGCACAGCAATGGAGCCCTCTTGGCTGGAGATGCGCTGGGCGCGGCCCTTGTACCTGGCCTTCGTGTTCTGCCTGGCCCTGGGGCTGCTGCAGGCCATCAAGCTCTACCTGCGGAGGCAGCGGCTGCTGCGAGACCTGTGCCCTTTCCCCGCGCCCCCCACCCACTGGTTCTACGGGCACCTGAAGGTAATGGAAGGGAGGGGCGGAGAAGGATGCTGCCCAGGGAACCCGGCGAGCGGAGAGGAGGCTGCTTGAGCCCCTTCCTCCCATCGCTGCGTCCTGCACAGTTGGCCCACCCTGTGGCTCACAGCACTGCAGGGAAAGGAAAAGAGCCTGGAGCCTCTAGGGTGGAAGCTCCGGGAGGGCTGGGAGGGCCATGTAGAGACTGAGTACAGAAAAAGAACGTGCTGTAGTTCAGGGCGGGCTCTAATTGCTTCACCGATCTCTTGCATTTATGTACTGCATTTTAAAAATCCTACATGGATCGCTAAAAAATAGTTATGTTATTCTAAATAATGCAAATTAACTGCAGAAAATATGCAAAATTGAGCACAATTGCCACCCTCAGTCCGTTACAACCAGAGAAAATGAACTTTCTTTTCCCAAGATTCTTTTGAAGTAGAGAGCAGCCCCAGCCAATCGCTCAAAAATGGTTGGCGAATTTACCTTTTGGTCTCTCTTGTTCTCCAAATCCTCTCTCACTCCTGATTACCTTGTTTATTCATTCAGCCAGCTTTGAGTGGAATTGTGTGATGGGTGCTAGCATTACAAAGAGCAGACCCCCGTACCTGCCCTCAGAGGGCCAAACCAGACGCATATTTAGACCACAAAGAGATAATGCAAATACAGTAGTGAGTGATTTGATAGAGGCCCGGGAACAAGGCATCTTGGAAATAGGTGTCTGTACCTAGGGGAGGAAGGAAAGTCTCTGAAAGGCTGGGCAGAATTCGAAAGGGTGGGTGGGTTGGGAAGGGTGTCTCCGGCAGAGCTACTGCGGAATTCTTTGGCTCCCCCACTCCTGGTCCTTCCCTAAAGCAACACTCTCAACTGTTTTACCTGTTTATTTTCATCCTTACTGCTAAATTAATATTACTATGTTGCATTTCTTAATTCAATCATTTTAGATATCCATTTACTAGCTACTTTATGATGAGTAACCACTTATACCTCATCTTTTGCTGTCCCAATATAGTTATATTGTATTTTTTGGTTAAATAGAAAAATTAGTATTTATATTATTTTTATTATGTAAATATTTACTTACCGCTGATCTAATGGTTGATTTTGTTTCTTTTCTTATGGAACATTTTTTCTTCCACAGTGTTTCTCATATGCTTAGTTTTTCAAAATCTGTCACTGTTTTTTTCCCCCAAATGTTTTAATAGATAGATCTGTCAAACACATCTCAAGAATCTTTCCAAGTATTAAAACATATCAAACAACCTGTCAGTTTTTATGCTTTTCTGGAGGCATTTCTCCCAAAGACCTCTCCTCCTCTTCTAAGCTGGACTGGTTGGTTCTTCTCTAGGTCTGATACATAGATATTGTGCCATCCTGTGTCATATCTTCCATTTCCTGGATACTATGTCTTCTATTTTTCTTGATTTATTTGATCATTTTTATGAGTAGCTCCTTGAGATTGAGTGAAAGGAATGTCAGGTGAATTTTTTGAGCTCTTGAATAGCTGAAAATGTCTATTAAAATTCATTCATGAATTTTAATTCATTAAAATTCATGACTGATAATTTGGCTGGGTATAGAATTATACTTTGGAAATAATTTTCTCTCGGAATTTTGAAGACACCATGCCATTGTCTTCTAGCTTTCGGGATAACTGTTGAAAATTCTGATACCTTTCTGACTTTTTCCCCAAAATCTTTACTGTGGTAAAATGCCCCAAACATAAAATTTGCCATCTTCACCATTTTTAAAAGTGTACAGTTCAGTGACATTAAATACATTCATAATGCTGTGCAACCACCAGCACTATCCACCTCCATAACACTTTGCATCTTGTAAAACTGAAACTGTATACCCATTCAACAACAGTTCCCCATTTTTATCTCTCCTCAGCCCCTGGCAACCACCATTCTATTTTCTGTTTCTACAGTTTTAGCTACTCTACATATCTCCTATAAGTGGAATCATGTAGTATCTTTTTGTGACTAGATTATTTCACTTAGCATAATGTCCTTAGGGTTCTTCCATATTGTAGCATGTGTCAGAATTCCCTTCCTTTTTAAAACTGAATAATATTTCACTGTGCATCTGTACCACATTTTGTTTATCTGTTCATCCTGTCAGTGGACACTTGGGTTGTATTCTACATTTTAGCTATTGTGAACATGAGTGTAAAAATCTGTTTGACACCCAGCTTTCGACTGGATATATACCCAGAAGTGGAATTACTATATCATATGGTAATTCTATTTTTAATTTTTTGAGGAGCAACCATACTGTTTTCTGCAATGGCTGCACCATTTTACACTTCCACCAGAAGTGCACAGGGGTTCCAATTTCTCCACATTCTTACCAACACTTGTTTTCTGGCTTTTGCTTTTTTCTGATAGTAGTCATCCTAATGAGTGTGAGGTAGTATCTTATACTTTTGATTTGAATTTCCCTAATGATTAGTGATGTTGAGCATCTTTTCATGTGCTCAATGCCATTTGTATATCTTCTTTGGAGGAATGGCCAGTTAAGTCCTTTACCCATATTTGGATCAGGTTGTTTGTTTTTTGATGTTGAGTTTTAATATTTCTCTATGTATTTTGGATATTAATCCCTTATCAGATATATTATTTGTAAATATTTCTCCAATTCTGTGGGTTTTTTTACTTTTCCTGTTACACTGTGTTTTCATACACATTTTTTTAATTTTTGTAAAGTCCAATTTATATATATTTTTTTCTTTTTTCCTGTGCCTTTGGTGTCATAATCAAGAAATCACTGCCAGATCCAATGTTGTGAAGAATTTACCCTGTGTTTTCTGCTAAGAGTTTTATAGTTTTAGTTGTTACTTTTAGGTCTTTGAGCCATTTTTGGCTAATTTTTGTATATGGTGTTAGATAAGGAAGGACCCAACTTTATTCTGTTGCATGTGGATATTCGGTTTTCCCAACAACATTTGTTGAAAAAACTGCCCTTTCCCCCCCCCCCGTTTTTTTTTTCTTCAGGGTACAAAGCTAGTTTATTTGGACAAAGTTTTTCACATACACAGAAAAGCTCAATATGCATTTCCAGCCACCCAATCCCAAGCACTTGGTAATTACAGCCAAAGGTTCAAAAACTTACTGAAGATACAGACCCTGTTTACATGTCCTTTTCCCATGGAATGATTCTATCCCCTTTGTCAAAAATCATTTGACCATATATTTGAGGGTTATTTTCAGGCTTTCTATTTTATTCCATTTGCCTATATGTCTGTCTCTGTGCCAGAACCATGCTGTTTTGATTACTGTAGCTTTGTAGTAAGTTTTGAAATCAGGAAAATGAGTCCTTCAGCTTTGTTCTTCTTATTAAAGATTTTTTTGGCTATTCAAGGTCCCCTGAGATTTCATATAAATTTTAGGATAGACTTTTCTATTTCTACAGAAAACATCATCGGGATTTTGTTAGGCATTACATTGAATTTGTAAAACTCTTTGGGTAGTACTGGAATCTTAATAATAATGTCTTCCAATTCGTGAACATGGGATGTGTTTCCATTTATTTATGTTTTTTTAAATACATAAATATTGTTTCTTCAGCAATGTTGTTTAGTTTTCACTGTACAAGTCTTTCACTTTGTTGGTTGGAAATACTTGGTTTTCCAATACTTGATTTCACCTCCTAAATATTTTATTCTTTTTGATGCTATTGTAAATGGGCTTGTTTTTGTCATTTTCTTTTCAGATTGTTTATTGTTAGTGTACAGAAATGCAACTGGTTTTTGTGTAGAAAATGTAGATTTTCTACATTTTAATGTAGAAATATAGCTAGCTTTGCCAAATCTAAGGTTAATTCCTTATCTTTTCTTCTAAGAGTTTTATAGTTTTAGCTCTTTCATTTAGAACTTTGATGCATTAAGTTAACTTTTGTATATTGCATAAGGTGGGGGTCCAACTTTATCCTATTTTTTTGTGAATATCCAGTTATCCCAGCACCATTTGTTGAAAAGACGATACTTTGCCCCCATTAAATTGTTTTGACACCTGAGTAGGAAAAACCAAGTTCTCTCCCTGTGGAGACCCCACAGATTAAGGGTTCAGCCCCACAAGATTACCCCAACTCCATTTCAGATGCCAATTGCAAGTCCAGGTTGTTACTGTGCTTCTGACCAATCAGCTATAAGTTGGAGGCTCCCATGACCTTCTCCTCAGGTTTGATTAATACGCTAGAACAGCTCACAGAACTCAGGAAACAGTTGACTTACTGTTTACCAGTTTGTTATAAAAGGATATGATAAAGGATACAGATGAACATGCAGTTGGAAGTGATGCAAAGGACAAGTATGTGGGAAGGGGCACAGAGCTTCCACAGAGCCCTCTCCAGATGCATCACTCTACCAGCACCTCCATGTGTTCACCAAACCAGGTCTCCAAACCCTGTACTTTTGGAATTATTATGGAGGCTTCATCACGTAGATACGATTGAACATTAACTCCATTTCCAGTTCATCTCCTTCTCTGGAGAATGAGAAGTGAGACTGAAGATTCCAAACTTCTAATTATAGCTTGGTCTATCTGGTGACCAGCCCCCATCCGAGAGCCCACCAAGAGTCACCTCATTGGAACAAAAGACATTGCTATCAGTTGACTGTAAACATGAAGTTTATTTATGGATTCTCAATTCTATTCTTATAGAATAGAATTATTCTTATTGTCTATACTTATGCTGATACCACACTGTCTTAATTATTTTTGCTTTGTAGTAAGTTTTGAAATTAGGAAACATGAGTCCTCCTGCTTTGTTCTTTTTCAAGATTACTTGGGCTATTTTGGATACCTCTGGTTTCCATATAAGTTTTAGAATCAGCTTGTCAATGCCTACAAAGAAGCCAGCTGTGATTCTGATGGGGATTGCACTGAATCTGTAGATCAGTTTGGCAAATACTGCCATTTTAACAACATGAAGTTTTCTGCTCCATGAACATGAAATGTCTTTACATTTATATAAGTCTTTTTAAATTTCTTTCAACAATGTTTTATAGTTTTCAGTAACCTTTACATTTATCCTATTAAATTTGTTTCTGAATGTTTTATTCTTTCTGATACTGTTGTCAAAGGATGGTTTTATTTTCAGTCAGATTGTTTATTGCAATCATGTTTTAAAGTCCATATCTCTCTGGGGCGCCTGGGTGGCGCAGTCGGTTAAGCGTCCGACTTCAGCCAGGTCATGATCTCGCGGTCCGTGAGTTCGAGCCCCACGTCAGGCTCTGGGCTGATGGCTCAGAGCCTGGAGCCTGTTTCCGATTCTGTGTCTCCCTCTCTCTCTGCCCCTCCCCCGTTCATGCTCTGTCTCTCTCTGTCCCAAAAATAAATAAACGTTGAAAAAAAAAATAAAGTCCATATCTCTCTTGACTGCCACTAAATTATTTTTTTGTGTGTTTTAGAGAGGCCTCTATCAGAGTTTTGCAGATGAGAGATGGCTGATATATCAAGCTGGCTAATATTACCAACTCTACCTATTTACCTTTTTTTTTTTGCCCTTTATGTTTCTTTTGACAATTCATCACTCAGATAGTCACCAGGAAGAGCTAGAACTATTATACTTAACCTTCCTAAGGCTCAGTTTCCTCATCTGTAAAATGTAGGTTCGAATCATATCTGCTTCATAGGGTTCTTGGTATAGAGATTAAACAATATACATCATGGAGGGGAGCTTGGGTGGCTCAATTGCTTAAGCATCCGTCTTCAGCTCAGGTCATGACCTCATGGCTCGTGGTTCAAGCCCCATGTTGGGCTCTGTGCTGACAGCTCAGAACCTGGAGTCTGCTTCAGATTCTGTGTCTCCTTCTCCATCTGCCCCTCCCCCACTCACGTTTTGTCTCTGTCTCTCAAAAATCAATAAACATTTAAAAAAAGTTTAAAAATATATATAAAGCATGGAAAGTAACTTGGCAACATCTAGCTCATAGTAGTGCTTTGTAAATGTTAGCTATTACTATTTCTTTGAGAACTAAGCATTTTCTGATTATTTCTGAACAGTGTTTCCTAAATATGTGTAAGACATATTTTCAAATGTATTAAGATACTGCTATGGATGAAGAAATGTAAATTCATATATTACAGGAGTCACAATGGCTTTCTATCCTTTTTGTCCAGAAAGGAGTTACTAAAAGTATGACCAAATGCTTTTTGGCTGAAGGTGTCCATGACAATTTTTAACTTAAAAAAATAATCCTCACACTAGGCTATAATTTCCATGAGGACAAAGACTTTGTCTGTCTTATATTTCTCTGCATCTCTATTGCCTGGAATATATAGTAGGCACTTAATAAATTCTCATTTGTTTATTGTTTGCAAATGGATGAAGGAAGGAACATTTGTTTTGTTAGGGAACATCATTGGCATTGTCAGTGGGTACTTGTCACTGACTTGGTTGTGGAAGTGTTAGGAAAAATGAGTCTGCACCATTTCAGGAGGTAGAGTTCAAGAATCTCAATCTGTTAGGGGCCCTACACTTTCCAGGGAACACTTCATGGGATAAAAGGTGCTAGCTTGTAACAGAGGATATTGGGAGCCAAAGTTTGCCAACTTTTCTGAGGATAGCAAATTCTATATGACTGGTCACATAAGGGAGAACTTGCCAACCTTGGTTTCCTTGCAAGTCAGGACCCCCACAATCATGTATCACTGGGCACCCCCAGACACACATATACAGGTGCCCGCCACACTCCCACTTTATACAAGAAGTTAATGAATCTTCTTGTCAGTGATTTAGAGGAACTATTTAAATGAGCCATTAGTGGTAGAAGACATGAACAGACAATTTTCCAAAGTAGACATCCAGATGACTAACAGACACATGAAAAGATGTTCAACACCACTCATCATTAGGGAAATACAAATAAAAACCACAATAAGATATCACCTCACACCTGTCACAATGGCTAAAATTAACAGCACAGGGAAAAAACAGATGTTGGTGAGGATGTGGAGAAAGAACCCTTTTGCGCTGTTGGTGCAGATGCAAATAGGTGCAGCCACTCTGGAAAGCAGTATGGAGATTCCTCAAAAAATTTAAAATAGAACTACCCTATGACCCAGTAATTGCTATACTAGGAATCTATCCAAAGGATACAAAGATGCTGATTTAAAGGGAAAATGTACCCCAATGTTTATAGCAGCACTATCAACAATAGCTAAATTATGGAAAAAGCCCAAATGTCCATTGATTGATGAATGGATAAAGGAGATGTGGTGTATATACACAATGGAATATTACTCAGCCACCAAAAAGAATGAAATCTTGCCATATGCAACAACATGGATGGAACTAGAGTGTATTATGCTAAGTCAGTCAGAGAAAGACAAATATCATATGACTTTACTCATATGTGGAATTTAAGAAATACAACAGATGAACATAGGGGAAGGGAAGAAAAAATAAGATAAAAACAAGGAGGGAGGCAAACCATAAGAGATTCTTAAATATAGAGAACAAACTGAGGGTTACTGGAGGGGAGGCAGGTGGGGAGTGTGGGCTAAATGGGTGATGGGCATTAAGAAGAACACTTGTTGGGATGAGTTCTGGGTGTTACGTGTAAGTGATGAACCACTGAATTCTACCCCTGAAACCAATACTACACTATATGTTAACTAACTTGGATTTAAATAAATAGAAAATAATAATAATAAATGAGCCATTAGTAACCTGCTTATCAAGGCAAAAGTTCATCTCTGATGATAGTAAGGGAAAAGAACAGGGTTTTCTTTGTAGATGGAGTGGGCAGGTTTTTGGGGAGAAGCTTTAACTATGAATTCCCAAAAAGGATCATTCCTCAATTAGTAATAATCAGAGAGGAGAAAAGGAAGAGGGAATGGTGAGCTAGATTGTGGGTCATGTTCAATCTACTACCAGTTAGCTTCCCACATAGGAAAAAAACGTTCAGCTTCCAGAGTCCACTCCTAAAAAGTGTGTGACTTTAGCAGGTGAGGCAGACTCAGCTCGCTTCACCCTCTCAGTTGGGAAAATGGCTCATGGTAGATGTCAATTGACAGAGATTTATTCTGGGGATTCAACATGCATTTAGATGGGGAAGTTAAACACACTGATATTCGTTAGAAAATTATACTCCAAGCTTAGAAATGCTGAGGAGAGCATGTCTGTGCTACCTTATCCGGGCCCTAGATTCGGATCACATCTGTAGGAGGGGATGAGTCCAGATTGGCTGGCTTCTTTAACTTCCTTCACTCATTTTTCACTGCAGCTACTTCAGGATGGTGAAATGGAGAAACTTGAGGAGCTTGTTGGAAAATACCCTTGTGCCTTTCCTTGCTGGGTTGGGCCCTTTCAGGTATTCTTCTATATCTATGACCCAGACTACGCAAAGGCATTTCTGAGCAGAACAGGTAAGAAAAGGGATGAATCTCGGGAACCTATCCTCCTAGGAGGGATATGCACAACTCACAGGCAGGATTCTAAAGGAATCCTGAAGCAAAGATTAATATCAGGCCTTTATTAAGAGACCTGGAGACAAACTGACTGTTACCAGAGTCAGGCGGCAGGGGGCGGAGGGTGAAATATGTGATGGGGATTAAGGAGCGCACTTGTGATAAGTACTGAGTGATGTATGGAAGTGTTGAATCACTACATTTACACCTGAAACTAATATAACACTGTATGTTAACTATACTGGGGTTAAAACAAAGCAAGAGAGGCCTGGCCTGGAGAAAGCCAAGAGAGTTTCTGAGCAATGCTGAAAGGGATTCCCATGTCCCCCAAGTCCCTTGTCAGGCTAAGACTCCCATGAACCCTTTAGGGTGTAACATAAAGCCCCGCTGGCACCACCAGATCACCAAGGGCTTCCTCTACGTCTCGGTTTTGTGATGTCAGTAATACTCCCCATCCCCCAGCCCCTTACTTGCGCATGAGTCTTCAGGGGAATTCAGAAGTAGCTCTGCCTCTGCTGGTTTTGTACCTGAACCTGGGTGCTAGATCATTAATTTACCAGTATAACCTCTTGGCTGCAGTCCAGATATTTTTGTTTTCTTCATATTTCTCAACTATGTTCCCTTTTGGAACGCGAGTCATCTAACTCCCCCATCCAAGCCTTTTCAAAGACGTCTGTGGCAGATTGTCTCATCGCACAAAATTAAAACGTCCAGTTTGGGAGCACCTGGGTGGCTCAGTCGGTTAAGTGTCCGACGAAGCCCCCACGCTGGTCTCCACAGTGGGCGTGAAGCCTACTTTAAAAAGAAATGTCCAGGTTTTGCTCCATCATCTTTGTAAAACTAAGATCTTACATTCTAATCTTTCTTCTCTGTCCATTGTCTCCATTACTTTTAGTAAAACCTAATAAAAGAAAACAGCCTTTCCCTGAAAGTCTCCATTTTTCCCAATCCCTTAGCCCTGATTTGTTTCCTGCTCACTTCTTAAAGGACAAGAGCTGTAAAACACTTCCACATTAGAGGTCATGAGAACCCCCAGAGGCATTTGATCCCCACTCTCTGTGGTCTGCCAGCTCCTGCTGTAAACACTAATCTACTTTCCAAGAAGGATATAATATATTGTCCCAAATCCTGTTCTGGAAACTTGGTCACCCTTGGGCAATCTGTTTCTATAGGAGAAAGTATAAGCAAGGGAAGAATCTGGGTTTGTGTACCTGTCTGCCTCCTGGGGTTTATTGTTCTCTGGCTCCTTAACCAAACTTATGGTTTGCCGGGGCATGCCATGGTTTGCCATGCCATGCCTGGGCTCCTTCTTGGTGTTTGTGGTTAGCACAGGCAAATGAAGAGAACCTTCACCGACTTTGGTAATTTTCTTCTAATGCTGTTGTTTGTTTCCTCTGCTTGACTCTACAGATCCCAAGTCCAAGTACCTGTACAAGTTCTTGATTCCATGTCTTGGTATGTATGTGCCAGAGAGACAGGTGATTCACTCTCTCGCTTGAGGTCCCCTTGGTATAGTAAAGCATTCCAAAGAAACAAGTCAGAATGCTCAAAACAATTAAGAGGATGGACGATCTATGCTGCAAGTTATCTAGGGGAAAAATCAAGAGGGAATGCTAAGATCAACCCAGCACAACTTCCTAAGAACCCTCCTTATCCATTTCTCTCTCCAAAGTCTCATTCTCAAGGCAGCATGTGTGTGAATCTGTCCCATCTCTGTCTTTAAAACTGCAGCCACACATCTGTATTCTTTATTTTGTCCTTTCTTTTCTCTTGTTTTCTTGGATCTTCCACTTTCTTTTTGGAGTCCATATATTTCCATATGCAAACCAGTACAGTTTTGCTCTGAAGTATAGTTTGGTAGTATTCCATGAGCAGATGAATTAGGCCTTCTGGTCATGTAATTGGTATTCATGTTAGACAAAGAAGGAGTTACATGAAAAAACTGTTGATTTGGGGTTCAGAGCTACTTGGATTTGAATACTGCCTCCCACTAGCTAGTTGCATGTGATTCTGGGGAAATCTTCTGATGAGAGTTACATCTCTAGGCCATTGTGGGGATTAAATGAAACACGTATTTTCAGCACTTACTGTAGTGGCTGGCATGGTACCAGCACCAGACCATACATCTCAAGCCTGACATGTTGTAAGCACCCAATGAATGATGGAAGTTACTTATTAATAAATGTTAAAGTCATTTTAAAGCCAAATCTTTAATGACCTTTCTTGCAACCAAAGACTGTAAAGCACTGATCTTGATGAGTGTTTGCACTCCATATCATTTATAAGTGTGAATCACCAACTAAGGCCCAAGGAGGAGATATCTGGGGACAGAGTGGACACTTACGTCTAGTTCCTTATAAATTTTGTGTTCGCAGTGTAGTTTATGGATTGGTTTGGAGTCAAAAGGAGATGAATATTTGTTATGTTTCTACTGTGAGCTAGAGACCAGGCTAGGTGCTTCATGTATGTGCTTTCATTTAATCTTCACAGCAACACAGTGAGGTAGATGTTTATTATCACACTTTATCATTGAGTAAACCAAGCCTCAGGAAGATTAGGTAACTTAGTTTTGACATAGGTAGTGACTGGTGACTTCAGGATCAGCATTCTCATCAGGTTTCAAACCCTAGGGTCTTCCTCACAATGTTAAATACATCCATCCCAGATTAAGCAACAAATCCCACTTCCATCAAAATATATAAACACAGCTCTGATTTCCACTCTATTATGACTACATGTGTGTCATGCTCACTCCCTGATGTCTCTGTTCCTCACCTCTCCTTCCTCATCTCATCTAATAAAATGGCATGAGGTTTTGTCCCCTTTCTTTCTCAAGGAAAAGGACTAGTGAGTCTAGAAGGACCCAAATGGTTCCAGCACCGTCACCTACTAACTCCTGGGTTCAATTTTAACATCTTGAAATCATATGTTGAGGTGATGGCCCATTCAGTGAACACAATGCTGGTAAGTGAAGGGACAAAAAGTTCTCTGGTGTGTTGCAGAATATTTCCAACAGGGAATGAATTAGACATGTGTGATGGGTAGTAAAATTCAAAGGGGGATGGCTCTTAGAAATTAACCAGTGTACATTTACCAACTGAGCAATAGGTGTCCATGTAAGCCTTTGCTATCACTCTTTGTTTGGGTGACAAAAAATGATGAAGTTCTGGTCATCTAACTCAGGTATATTTTGAGACCCTATGGCAGTAAACCAAGTACCAAGTAGTGAGATTCAGATGGTCAGTGCTGTAACTGACAGGTGAGGAAATGAGGAATAGCTATAGTAGCTTCAGATTCAGAGGAGACTCATTTTTACCAGCAAATATGAGCCGGACTTGCTTATGTGGATAATACAGATGAGTGAATTCTAGGCAGAGTGAGTTAGCATAAGCAAAGGTATGGAAGTTAGAGCGAATTTGCCTGATGGTCACAAAGAACCTAGCAAAAGATAAATGTCTACGTTAAAGCCACAGGGTGTGAGTTTCCTCTTGTAGATAGTAGTGGATCATTTGGAGCTGACTTGTGCCTTTTCAAAGGGGCAGGAGGATGTTGGCAGAGGAATATTCCTAAGGGTGGTCCTTGATTTATAAATGAGTTCCATTCTAAAACTCCACTGGTTTGTGGTATATTTTTAATTTTTAAATTGTGATTGTTTAAAAATGAGACAAGTAATTCATTAATACAAGTTTCATGATAAACACTTCAAACTCCACCAATGAAGCCAAAGTTTCCCTCCACTTTCATTTGCAAACCCATCCCTTTGCCCAGGAGAGAACCACTGTTACCAACCAATTGGCTGAGTTCTCACAGAAGTGGATTTAACCTGAGTTAAGGTGAAAATACCCATGGCCCACTCTTGGCAGAAAGCCTCACGTACAGGCTAGAGAGAGAAGGAGCAGTCTCCTTCCATTCTGGTGCCATGCTGCTTTGTACACAATGACAAATTAGCCAGTGGTGGTACTGAGTTTATCTCTGTTTCAGTAAACCACTTGTGTCTTCCTCGTTTCTCAGCCCCACCTGAGCCTGAGACTCCACTCATAGCTTTCCCCTCTGCTGAGCTGTGCCCTAGTGCTTCCAGCTTGAGCTTCCCCTTCGCTGCCATTTCTCCTAAATTTACTTTTTTTACACAGTAAAACTTACATTATTCAAGATGAAAGCAATTGAATAAACAATGGACATTGGGATAAAAGCTTTAAAAAAAATATCTGCCTCCAAATGTGTACCAGCCCCTACCTATGGCATTAGGTGCTCAATAGGTTGATCTGGCTTTAAACATTTAGATTTCTTTGTGTTTAACACAAAGAATGCTTATCATGACATATTCATTTTCAACAGGGAGCATTTCAGGTAGTGTGAGCAGGTCACCTGGAGGGGAGAAGTAAATTCGGCACAAACAGCGCTTGGCAGGGGGTCAGCTGGAAGCTGCTCCTACCCATGGCTTCTCTCTGTCCCCCACTTCTGAATTGAAAAGGCTTCTTACAATGTTCCAAGTTTATTTTAAGTGTGGCTAAGGTGGTTGGCAGTAGTGATGGGGTAGGGTGTCTAGCAATTTGGGGGCTGAAGATGGAGGAAGCCCTGGGGAGACCCCTTGTAATTAGAGGTCTTGTATCAGAGATTGTCTGTTTTACTGGAACTCTGATCTGTTGTAAAGCAGAGTTATGGTAATGACTGAAAGGCCAAAAATACTTAACTCAGCCATTTACAAGATACCCGGCTTGCTCCGTGCTCTTTCTCACTCAGCTAGGTGCGGCTTTCCCTTCCTCATGCCAAGTAAGCACTTGGCTTATTTACATATACAACCTATGGCTCCTCCTAGGTCTGGATTGTCTACCTTACAGCCTAAGGGCAGGGTAAGGGAGGAGCTTTCAGGTAAAGGCAGTTTGATGATGCTGTTGGTCTTGACCTCCTGTGCCAGGGTAAGTGGGAGAAGATCTGTGGCCCCCAGGACACAGTTGTGGAGGTCTTTGAGCATATCACCTTGATGACCCTGGACATACTTATGAAGTGTGTTTTGAGCCAGGAGACCAACTGCCAGACAAGCAGGTCAGTGACAGAAAAGCAAAAAGACACTTGTTCGTCATTATCTAAGTCATGCATTGACATATTGTCCCCACTTTCTCTTCTAGCACCCATGATCTTTATGTTAAAGCGACATTTGAAGCCAGCAAAATCATCTTTCACCGCTTATACAATTTCTTACATCACCTTGACATAATTTTCAAATTCAGCCCTCAGGGCCACCGCTTACAGGAAATGGTCAAAATTCTACATCAGTACACAGGTATTGCTTGTATTTGGATTGCCTAAGTCCATACACCGTCATCATTGTACTGTGCCTGTCTAGAAGAACAGGCCTCAGTGTGAAAAAAAAAAAAATTCTTGTTCTTAACAGAGCTTTTATATGGACAGTGCTCCTTTAGAAGAGTGTGCTAGATCCATAGTAGTAGTTCTCTACTACTTCAGAAGTTTTCTATGTATTATATCATGTTTATTATTATTTCCAATTGTTGGGGTGCCTGGGTGGCTCAGTTGGTTAAGCATCCGACTTCAGCTCAGGTCCTGATCTCATGGTTTGTGAGTTCGAGCCCCACATCGGGCTCTGTGCTGATGGCTCAGAACCTGGAGCCTGCTTCAGATTCTGTGTCTCCTTCTCTCTCTGCCCCTCCCCCAACTTGTTCTCTGTCTCTCTCTGTCTCTAAAAATAAATTAAAAAAATATTTCCAATTGTTATTAATACAAATATAACAAGGGTCATTTAATATCTCAAAGCACACAAGGGCATATGGCTTTTTACACAGTGTTTGCAGTAGTTGCGAAGGAATAACAACAAACTAAAAACATTCATGCAACATGGGAATGAATATGAGAACAGAGAGCACACAGACACGCATTCAAAAGGAGGGGGGTCGGGGAGTTGTTCAGTAGGTAGAAAGTTTCAGTTACACAAAATGAACAAGTTCTAGAGATCTGCCTACAGTTAACAGTGCTGTACTGGGCATGTAAAAACTTGTTAAGTGGGTAGATCTCCGGTTAAGTGTTCTTACCACAATAAAAAAATAAAAGAAGCTCAGTTCAAAAATAGTTTTGGCAAAACATAAACATAAAAGTTGAAATAGATTAAGCTCTTTAAGCAATTCAACATTACTTTTCATCAACACCCGAATAGAGAATATTTATAAAGCAGTTAATGAATCCTTCCTCAGCTATGACTTCAGGCAAGTTACTCACTGCTTTGTCTCAATGTCAGCTGTAAAAGCGCTTGGGAAAGTGCCTGGTACAAGTGCCTGGTACTAAATAAATGTTAATCATAAAATACAGTTACTTTAGCAAATATATTTGCCTCAAGGAAATTTGCAAGACACACCCACACAGGCACAGGCGCAGTCAGGCACCCATAAACACACATGAATGTAGTGTATAAGGAGGACAGTCAGAAGCAGGTTAGGTTAACGATTTAAGATACAGATGGGCATTATGCAAATTATGGAAAGAGCCTAAATGTCCATCAACTGATGAATGGATAAAGAAATTGTGGTTTATATACACAATGGAATACTACAGGGCAATGAAAAAGAACGAAATATGGCCCTTTGTAGCAACGTGGATGGAACTGGAGAGTGTGATGCTAAGTGAAATAAGCCATACAGAGAAAGACAGATACCATATGGTTTCACTCTTATGTGGATCCTGAGAAACTTAACAGAAACCCATGGGGGAAAGGAAGGAAAAAAAAGAGGTCAGAGTGGGAGAGAGCCAAAGCATAAGAGACTCTGAAAAACTGAGAACAAACTGAGGGTTGATGGGGGGTGGGAGGGAGGGGAGGGTGGGTGATGGGTACTGAGGAGGGTACCTTTTGGGATGAGCACTGGGTGTTGTATGGAAACCAATTTGACAATAAATTTCATATATTGGAAAAAAAAAAAGATGGGCATTTATAGCAGTAGTTCCAAACCGGTTCACATCATGGCCCACACAGAAAATGCTAATATTTGTATGGCTCACTAGAGTGAATCTGGGGCGTCTACAAAGGGTTATTGAAAGAACTCTTTACTATTTCTTTATATTACATAATTATGATGAGAAAACAAAATGCAAATATTAGGGAAAAATAAATGCTAAATTTATTCAAAATAAAACCTTTTCAAAAATTTTATATTTATTTAGTCAAATTTACCAATATTATTTGTTCCTTTTTATTTTTTATTATTTTTTAAAATGTATTTTCAAGTTAGTTAATATACAGTGTAGTCTTAGCTTCAGGATTAGAACCCAGTGATTCATCTCTTACATATGACACCCACCGCTCATCCCAAAAAGTGCCCTTCTTAATGCCTATCACCCATTTAACCCAGTCCCCCCACCCCCCTCTAGCAATCCTCAGTTTGTTCTCTGTATTTAAGAGTCTCTTATGGTTTGCCTTACTCCTCGTTTTTATCTTATTTTTTCCTTCCCTTCCTCTATGTTCATCTGTTGAATTTCTCAAATTCCACATATGAGTAAATCTTATGGCGTCTGTCTTATTTTGCTTAGCACAACACCCTTCAGTTCCATCCATGTTGTTGCAAATGGCATGATTTCATTTCTTTTTCATTACCAAGTAATATTCTATTGTATATATACCACATCTTCTTTATCCATTTATCAGTTAATGGACGTTTGAGCTCTTTCCATAATTTGGCTGTTGTTGATAGCACTGCTATAAGCATTGGGGTGCATGTGCCCCTTTAAATCAGCATTTTTGTAACCTTTGCAGAAATTCCTAGTAGTGCGATTGCTGGGTCATAGAGTAGAGTAATTCTATTTTTAATTTTTTGAGGAAACTCCATACTGTTTTCCAGAGTGGCTGTACCAGTTTGCATTCCCACCAACAATGCAAAAGGGTTCCTCTTTCTCCACATCCCCATCAACATCTGTTGTTTCCTGTGTTGTTAATTTTAGCCATCTGACCAGTGTAAGGTGGAATTTCATTATGGTTTAGATTTGTGTTTGAGTGATGTTGAGCATCTTTTGATGTGTCTGTTTCCCACATGGATGTCTTCTTTGGAAAAGTGTCTGTTTATGTCTTCTGTCCATTTCTCCACTGGATTATTTGTCGTTTGGGTGTTGAGTTTGGTAAGTTCTTTATAGATTTTGGATATTAATGCTTTATCCATTGGAAAAAACCCAAAGCTGGAGGCATCACAATCCCAGACTTTAACCTGTATTACAAAGCTGTAATCATCAAGATAGTATGGTATTGGTGCAAAAACACATAGATCAATGGAATAGAATAGAGAACCTAGAAATGGACCCACAACTATATAGCCAGCTAATCTTTGACAAAGCAGGAAAGAGTATCTAATGGAATAAAGACAGTCTCTTTAGCAATTTGTGCTAGGAGAACTGGACAGCAACATGCAGAAGAGTGAACCTGGACCACTTTCTTACATCATACACAAAAATATATTCAAAATGAATGAAAGACCTAAATGTGAGACAGGAAACCATCAAAATTCTACGAGAGAAAACAGGTAATGACCTCTTTGACCTAGGCCGCAGCAACTTCTTACTTAACATGTCTCCAGAGGCAAGGGAAATAAAAGCAAAAATAAACCATTGGTGCCTTGTCAAGATAAAAAGCTTCTGCACAGCAAAGGGAACAATCAACAAAACTAAAAGGCAACTGACAGAATAGGAGAAGATATTTGCAGATGATATATCAATTATTTTTATTACATCTGGATTTTAAGTAGTAGACAGTAGCCATCCCCTATTCTAGGGTATTTCAACCCTTGCTCTAATGACATTTTGGTTTGGATAAGTCTTTGTTATGTGGGGAGGTGTCCTGTGCATTGTAGGATGTTTAGTTCCATCCCTGACATCTATCCACTCAATGCCAGTAGGACTCTGACAGTTGTGGCAACTGAAAATGTCTACACACGTTGATGAATGTCCCCTGGGGTCAAAATTATCTCCATCTGAGAACCACTGCCCTATACCCAAATTGTAGAGACATTCATCCATGTTTTTCTTCTAGTGCTTGTGTGGTTTTGTTCTTGCAGTTAGATCTCTGATTCATTTAGGGTTTATTCTTATGCATGGTGCAAAGTGTTGACCTAACTTTTCCAAATGGTTATCCAGTTGTCTCATCACCATTTATTAAAAAGGTGGTATATCTATGCAATGGTATGTTACTCAGCCATAAAAAAGAATGCGATCTTGCCATTTGCAACAACATGGATGGACCTAGAGGGTATTATATTATGCTAAGTGAAATAAGTCAGATAAAGAAAGACAAATACCATTCAATCTCACTCATATTTTTTCATTTAAGAAACAAAATGAAGAAAGAAAAAAGAAACAAACAAAAACAAATTGGTGGTGCAGAGGGCAGGTGGGTAGGGGGATGAGTGAAATAAAGAGGATTAAGAGTATACTTAACATGATGAACATAGAGTAATATATAGAATTGTTGAATCATTACACTGTACACCTGAAACGAATATAATGCTGTATGTTAATTATACTTCAATTAAAAATTTAATTTAATTTAATTTAAAAGTTCCATCTGTTCCAGTAATTGAGATAACCATTTTTATATACTAAATTGACATATGTACTTGAACCTATTTCTGGACTTTCTTTTCTGTTCCATTCATCTGTCTATTTATTCATGTACTGGAATCACACTGATTCTTTTAAAGAGATTTTGTAGTATTTTTTTTTAATTAACAAACTATTTTTAGACAGTTTTAAGTATACAGAAAAATTAAGTAGAAAGTGTAGACAGTTCCCATATACTTTCTCACCTCCACCTTCTTATGCAGTTTCTCCTCATCACATCTTGCTTTAGTGAGGTACATTTGTTACAATTGAGCCAATATTGACACATTATTAACTAAAGTCCATAGTTTACTTTAGGATTCATTATTTATATTGTACACTCTATGGGTTTTGACACATGTGTTATGATATGTATCCCCCTCTATTCCTAGTTTCCTGAGGGATTTTTTTTCTTAATTGTGAATGGGTGTTAGATTGTGTTAGATCTTTTTTCTGTGTCTTTTAATATGGCCATATGATTTTTCTTCTTTAACTTATTGATGCGATAGATTACATTAATTGATTTTTTGATGTTGAACCAGATTTGCTGATCTGGAATAAATCCTACTTGGTAATGGTGTATAATTCCTTTTGTGCATTGTTGGATTCTTTTTGCTAATATTTTATTGAGGATTTTAGCATTGATTTCATGAGAGATATTTGGTTTGTGGTTGTCCTTTCTTGTAATGTCTTTGTCTGGTTTGGGTATTAGGATAATGTCTGGCCTCATAAAATAGATTAGGGAATATTCCCTCTGCTATTTTCTGGAATATATTGTAAAGAATTGATGTGATTTCTTTCTCAAATGTTTGAAAGAATAAACCACTGAAATCATCTAGACCTGTTTTTGGAAGGTCATTATTATTGATTTAATTTATTTAATATATATAGGTCTATTCAGATGATCTGTTTCTCTGGATGAATGTTGATAGGCCGTGTCTTTCAAGAATTTGGTCCATTTCACCTAGGTTATCAGATTTACGGGCATATATTTGTTCATAATATTCCTTTATTATCTTTTTAATGCTCATAGAATCAATAGTGATGTTCCCTTTTTATTCCTGATATTAGTAATTTTTATCTTCTCTGTTTTTTTTCTTAATTAACCTGGCTAGAGATTTATCAATTTTACAGATCTTTTCAAAGAATCAACTTTTGGGTTCATTGATTTTTTTTTTCCCTTGGTTTCTTATTTTCAATTTCACTGCTTTCTGCTCTAATTTTTATTATTTCACTTCTTCCACTATGGATTTAATGGGTTCTCTTTACAGTTTCCTGAGGTCAAAGATTAGATTAGGATTTTAGATTTTTCTTCTTTTCTAATATATCCACTCAATGCTACAAATTTCCCTCTAAATATTGCTTTCACTGTGTTCCACAAATTTTATTAGCTGTATTTTTAATTTTCATTTAGTTCAAAATATTTTTAAAATTTCCCTTGAGATTTCTTTGGCCCATGTGTTATTTAGAAAAGTGTGGTTTACTCTCCAACTATTTTGGAGTTTTCAAACTATCTTTCTGTTATTGATTTCTATTCCATTGTGGTCTGAGAGCATACTTTGTATGATTTATGTTCTTTTAAAGTTTGTGCTTTATGGCCCAAATGTGGTCTATTTTAGTGAATGTTCTCTGTGAGCTTGAAAAGGAGGTGTATTCTGCTGTTGTTGGATGATGTATTCCATAGGGGTTAAATAGATCCAGTTGATTGATGATATTGTTCAGTTCAACTACATCCTTGCTGGTTTTCTGCCTGCTGGATCTGTCCATTACTGACAGGGAAGTGTTGAAGTCTCCAACTATAAGAGTAGATTCATCTATTTCTCCTTGGAGTCCTGTTGTTTTTTGCCTTATATGTTTTGACACTCTGTTGTTAGGTGCATTCACACAAAAGATTGTTTTATTATTGGAGAATTGACCCCCTTATCATTATATAATACCATTTTAATCCCTATTAATTTTTCCCTACTAATTTTACTTGCTTGGAAATCTGTTCTACTGAAATTAATATAGTTACTCCAACTTTCTCTTTGTTAGTTAGCATGGCATATCTTTCTCTACTCCTTTACTTTTAATCTATACATATCTTTATGTATTTAAAGTGGGTTTCTTGTAGATGACATATAGCTTGGGTTTTTTTCATCCATTCAGAAGTCTCTGTCTTTTAGTTGTTGTATTTATACCATCGATGCTTAATGTGATTATTGATATATTTGGATTAATAGCGACCATATTTGTTACTTCTTACTGTTCATTGCCTTTTTTTGTCTTTCACTCTTTTTCTGCTTTCTCTGGTTTTAATTGAGCATTTTATATGATTCCATTTTTCTCCTCTCTTAGCATATAAATTATACCTGTTTTTACCTTTTTTTAGATGCTGCCCATGAGTTTGTTTTATATATATATATATATATATATATATATATATATATATATATATGTATATATATATACACATATATATACATATATATGTATATATACATATATACATATATATGTATATATATGTACACATATATACATATATATGTTGTTATATATGTGTGTGTGTATATATATATATATGTGTGTGTGTGTGTATTTGCTATCACTTTGGTAATCAGAAATTGTTATTCTATCCCAGAAAAGATAATCCAGGATAGAAAAAAATTGCTCAAGAATGAGAAGAAGTATGGTAACACTCAGAAGCGGAAGTACCAGGATTTTCTGGATATTATCCTTTCTGCCCAGGTAAGTCTCAAATGTCTGAGGCTGCTCATATAGTTAATTGTGTGGGTAGCTGGATGATTGAGGAGGAGGATAGACAAAAGCAACATTGATCAACTAAATTTAACAACACTTTTGATGGTTGGCTCCATACAGTTTGAGATCAAGACAGAAATCTATAATTCTGTCACTAGAAGGGATTAGGTAAGGCCAAATTTTTTACTAATTTGACAGGATTTGGTGATTACTGCAAAGATACATGATAGTTTAGGGAAACATGGGGAAAGAGTCACAGCGTAAGCTGGTAAAATGATGATGATGAGGTGCTGGGAAGTCTGAATAAATCTGGTAGGATGATTGGAAGAACTCTTTGCAAAGTCTGCTTTCCTTGTCTAACATTGGTTCTCCTTTATGCTCTGGTCAAAGTATGGCCTCTATTATGTATTTGATGAACTAAATTAAAATTGAAACTCTCATTTGAAACTCTAATTTATTTCCCTAAAACCATTATCTTGATTGGGGCTCCAAAGATCTGTAAATTGACATTGCATAAAAATTTCTCTATTTTACCCGTTGCATAAAAACAGTTCTGTTTTACCTTTCAGGCTGAAAATGACAACAACTTCTCAGATACTGACCTACAGTCCGAGGTGAACACATTCATGTTGGCAGGGCAAGACACCATGGCAGGGGGCATTTCCTGGCTCCTCTACCACCTGGCTCTGAACCCTGAGCACCAGGAGAGATGTCGGGAGGAGATCAGGGGCATCCTGGGGGACGGGTCTTCTATCACCTGGTAAGATCTGCATTCCTAAACATTTCATCCTGGTTCCCCTCCTTGGGTTTTGCTTTATTTTTACCTGTGGTATCTTGGTGACTGTTATTGCTTTAAGATATGTGCCTGTAGAAACAGAATAAGCATGCTACTATTCTGCTCTTTTTCTAAAGGAACCAAAATTATCCCTTTATCTTCTGCTAAAGAAGTTCACTCATCCACAACTTATCTGTTTTGTTGTTTTTCTAATCAGTGGTGTGTAATGTCTCATTTCTTTCTTTCACCTAGGCTCCAGTGCACTGAAAATGGGGCTTGATCCCTAGACTTGCATTTAGAGCTTAAATGGTAGGGCTTAAGTGGGGTTCCTCTTCCGATACCTGAGTGCATATCCATATCATTTCAGCCTCATTGTAGTCATTGTCTCCCATTTCTTTGTTCACTCCTCAGGACTGGCTTTGGACTTTGAACATAGTACCAAATGATACACACTTTAGTTGAGTCTGCGGATTATGGACTTACGACATTTTAAATACTGAGGTACTTAAAAAATGTCCAAGGTTTGATTGGGCTCACACCTGGTACAGGAGACAGACCTCCATACAAATAATTGCCATATAACCTGGTAAGGGTAGCGAGAGAGAGAGAGAGATGTGCGGGTTACTACAGAGACTTAGAAGACAGGCACCTAACCTGGTATAGGGGACTCCAGAGGACTTCCTGGGAGATCTGACATGCTAGCTGCCTCTTTCAGGATGGGTAGGAATCAGCCAGGTAGAAAACTTCAACACCGTTGTGCAAGACTTTGAGCTTATCTTGCTGTTAATGATGCCCATGTTATGGATTTGCCCCTCAGACATAATCTCTGATAGAAAAACAAACACATGTCTCCAATATAAACCACATTCTTTACCCTAGTTAGATATTTCACTTATCCTTGTTTTGCTGGTCAAAGGGACAGAAAGATAGAAATACTAAGGTCCACCTGACCTCATGACTACGGGGAAAACACCATATTTCAAATGCAAAGGACAGCTCAGAACATTTGTAAGGGACAATTTGAATTTATATAGATGTAGTAGAGGTCTTACTTTTTATAAGGAAATAATATTTCCTACCATAAATTAAAGGTTTAATTTGTATAGCACAAAATATAGTATTGATTAATCATTTTTTACTCATGCATTAACACTAATCGGATAACCTGTTTAGGGCGGATATATATGTATATATATATATCCAACCCAAATATTCACCTTCCTTATTCTTGTTTGGCCTATGTGAAATGTGAAAACAGTAAAGAAATTTTTGCCAGGTGAGAAGAAAAAGTCCAAAGGATCTGTTAACTTTCATTTTAATGAGAGAAATGAAAATAATTTTATAAACAATAAGATATGTTTTTATTCCATAGTATGACCTTATACTTACATTTCGTGAAATTTTTCCATAGCATTTTGGAAATTCATAGTTCTTTTAGACAGATAGTCAAACCACACTGCAAAGAGCCATTTCCGAAAAAGCTGGGAAGTTATTCAATGTCTCCATTTGGCTCCTCATCAGCCATTTCTGCATTGGGTTAAAATTCCTCTCTTCTTGCACCAGGGCTAAGATGGACAACATTGTGTTTCTTAAATATGCAAAGTGCCAGACTAAGAATTACTCTTTTTATTCTGGGCTTGAGGAGGAAAGAGTTCAAAATTAAAATTTCACGGGGCACCTGGGTGGCTCAGTCGGTTGGGCATCTGACTTCGGGCCAGGTCATAATCTCATGGTTTTGTGGCTTCGAGCCCCACTTCAGGCTCTGTGCTGACAGCTCAGAGCCTGGAGCCTGCTTTGAATTCTGTGTCCCCCTCTCTCTCTGCCCCTTCCTTACTCACACTCTGTCTCTCTCTGTCTCTCAAAAATAAGTAAACCTTGAAAAAACTTTTAACAAAAAAATTAAAATTTCACACCACCGAATGGCCAAAGCCTGCATTCAAAATAAGTAATCAGAAAAGCAAACAGAAATACAATAAAACAAATAGACTGAATATATGCAGTCATTTTATGACTAGCTGACTATCTAGGATGCAAGTAAAAAACTTTATTCTTCTCCCTCTGATACTTGTATAGGGCAAGTTCTTTTCATCTCCAGAGTGAAATCTTACCCGGATCTCAGAGAGTTCCCATCCATTTAATTCACAAGAGCAGTCTCATTCAGTAATTAAGCTGTCTGGTCCAGTGGAATAATACAAAGTGTAAATTTGCATCCACTGGGACCATCTCCCTCCATCCCAGATCAGCATTTCTTTGGGTCTAGAAGCCAGTGGTGACTGAGGGGGTTGTGGTTGACTTCTTACTGACCAGTTCCTCCCCTACCCAGTAGCTGCTGCTTCTGGCCTTTCCATAACTGGTCCCAGGAGGAAGTGAGGATAAGGAGAAAGGGGTGGTAATATGGTGATCTTGCCCTCTAAGCTTAGTAGCTATTCAGTGCTTCCTTTTATTCTCAGTGGGTGCATCTCTGGGTTTTTTGGAGATTCCCTCACTGTAGCTTTGCCATGGTGATTCATGGGGCAAGGAAATTCTTGTCCTCAGAGCTCCTTTCAAGCTGGTTCTAGAGCTCTCCCTCTTGCCAGTTCATTGGCCCATAGAACACAATGGACCACTCCTAACTTGTCCCTGTTGCCCTCCCCTCACTCCCTTGCCTGTTCTGAGTCACAGCCTTTCCTATCAGCCCTGTTTCCCAAACTCCAGGGAGCACATTTCAGGTCATCTCAGTGACCCCAGAGGGCTTCTTTGCCTAACATGGTTTGGGGGTACTCCTCCATTCTCCACAGTACTCTGGCATTCCAACAATTCTCCTTAAAGGTTTTTTTTTTTTCTATCAAAACGTTTCAGCCTCTTCTTTTTAGTCCTTAGTCATTCCTTACACATTCTTGAGCTAAGTGTTGCAAAACTGGTTTCAGAAACTCCCCTAGCAAATCCTTTACTGGTAGATTAGCATCTTGCTTTATCATGAAGATATCTGGCACTTTTTTGGTCCCTCTTTCTCTGGAACCTCAGCTGATCCTGAGGCAGAAAGAGTCTCAACATTCTGTTACATAAACCAACTGCAAAATAACTTTGACCTAGAGATGGTATTTACCAAGAATAAACACCAAAGAGGAAAAGAACATCAATATTTATAAACTGGATATGGAGTCTGAGTTCCCTACCCTCCTTCCTTGTCCTCACAGGGACCAGCTGGGTGAGATGTCATACACTACAATGTGCATCAAGGAGTCACTCCGACTGGCCCCTCCAGTCCCATCCATTTCCAGAGAGCTCAGCAAGCCCATTACCTTCCCAGATGGACGCTCCTTGCCTGCAGGTCTTTGTATTCTTTTTCTAAGCAGTTCTTAGAGACCATGGGATCCTGGGTGACAAAGTGACAATGACAAAGACTGGCTTGTTTCTCAACTGTTAGAGTCAAAATACAATCCTAAGGACGTCTACCTTAGGGTTGGGTGCCTATTAAGAATTCAGTGGGAAATTCCTTGATCAAATGTGGCTTCCAGACTTTCTCAAAGGTATATAACCATTTGAAGCAAAGCTCTGTGCCCAGAACCTGGATTACCAGAATCCCAACCCAGGGTTTCTTTCATTGGAGGACATCGTTCCTAAGATTATCCTTATTTGGCTTAGTTTGAGACCCAGGTGAGACTTCGTGGGAAATGAGCATCATCATCTTTATCTAGATGACCCCGTGGGTCTTTGGCTTCATCATCATAATAATGTCACTCTTGTAAGTGTACAGCACTTAATAGTTTACATAGAGCCTTCAAACACATTATCTCATTTTTCCCCTTGGCAAAGATCTTAGCAGACATTTATCTGGTGCTTCTCAGTTTACAAAGCACTTTCAAATACTTTTGGTGTAGCCAAAAACCCACCAGAGACCCCAAAGTGCAGATGAGCAGAACTAAAACTCACACAGAGTCCCAACGCCTGGAGCCCTGTGCTCTTCAGAGAACAGGTTTCCAAGCATGGCAGGTGAGAGGCAGAGGGGTGTCATGTGAGACACCCTTCACTTCTCTGCTTCAGTGTTCTGTGAATTCTTGCCCTTAGATACAAGCTGATAAGACTGCTTGTAGCAAACACCAGCAGCCTGTCACTTACTGTGACTTTGTGGACAGATCCAGAATTAATTTACCAGAATTTTTACGGTAATCAAATAATCCTCAAAATCTCTCTCCCCTGTGTTTTTTTTTAAGCCCCAAACCACATGGATATTTGCTAAAATTTCCTCCCTTCCACTTATGAACAGAACTAGCAGAAACTTGTCACTGGACCTGCATGATGGAATTGTGATTCTGTTCTTTTCTACCCAAACTGTCTCTGGTGGGTGCTGTATAGTCCACTAACAGATATCATTTTGACATGATACCAATAGCTCCTTAAGATAGAAGCATGTATTAAATAAGTCATTGCTTTGAAATCTAAGGTGTCACCCAGGCCTCATCTTCCCATGGGTCCTTGACTGCTGGCATCAGCTACAGTGCACAGAACTCTGCCAAGAGCTAGCTCTTTCCCTTCAAGAAGAAAAGTCTTATTGAAGAATGGTGTAACAGTAGCCCACAACTTGCTGTATCTTCTGCAATCTTTTTTATTTCTTTCTTTTCACAGGAATAACCGTGGTTCTCAGTATTTGGGGCCTTCATCATAACCCTGCCATCTGGGAAAACCCAAAGGTACGGCTGTCTTGCACATAAATCCTTCAAAGAACTAATGCTGTGTAGCTCACTTTTTGTTAGCTATGCATGGAAGTGGCAAATGACTCAAGGCAAACAAAATAAACTTAAAGACCGAAAATGTTCAACCTTTCCCCCAAAGGAAAGCTATCTGTCCCCTTCCCCTATTCCTACTTTATGTTCACTTTGCATGAACATATGGATATAATGCCACACAATCTGTTTGAAATTGCCCACAGTCTATACCACAGCTGTTTACTTAGCAAGCTTTATCAAGAACTCACCTAGACGCCTGCAGGAGTATAGACTACTCATGCAGTCATGCAGGCAACTCAGACTCTTTTTGGCTGGATGTAACAATCAGGATTCTGGCAGAAACCCAATGGCACACTCAACCTGGGCATTTGGAGGAGAGTTTTATAAAGCAACTATTTACAAAAGTATGGGTAGGCTTTAGAAAAACAGAATGGAGCAAATAACTGCTGAAGTGCTTACCACATCTGGGCCAGGCAGGAAAGAGGGTTACAAAGCCTGGAGAGAGATTACTGTGCTGGGAAGTGTCCTGGGCAGGAGTTGGACCTTCAGTGGAGTGTGCAGCCAGCCAGAGGCAGCCTGGTAGGGTGGGGCCCAGGGAATAAATAACCCAAAAGCTCTCTCTGCCCACCCTCCAGATCGCCAATCAATGTCTTTTATCAGCCAACCTCAAAAGAAACCATGTGGGTCAGCTTCTTGGAGCCCAGAGCAGGGCAGGAAAGGGAGGAGAGACTGCACGCAGAGGCAAAAAGAAGACATATAGCTTACCTGAGCGCTTGATTCAACGTTCTTAAACTCTCAACACTCACAACACCTACAGATACTTTCACATAAGTGGCTAGGATTTAAGATCTCTTATGTGTAATGGGAGGTGGACTACATGTCTCAGTAATCATTGATCACATAAGCACTTTGGCTTGACTTCTAAGTGGGCGCATTCTTTTTTTTTTATGTTCCAATCAATTTTATTTGAGTGTAGTTGACATACAATGTTACATTAGTTTCAGGTGCACAACTTAGTGATTTGACAAGTTTATACATTATGCTGTGTTCCCCACAAGCGTAGCTACCATCTGTCCCATTACATCGCTATTACAGTATTATTGAACATGTTCCTTATGCTATGTCTTTTATTCCTGTGACTTACTCATTTTGTAACTGGAAGCCTGTATCTCCCCTCTCCTCTTCACCCATTTTGTCCAAACTTCCCCCACAACCATCAGTTTGTTCTCTGTATTTTTGGTCTAATTCTGCTTTTTGTTTGTTTATGCACTTGTTTTTCGTTGTTTTTTTTTTTTAGATTCCACCCATGAATGGAATAATATAGTATTTATCTTTCTCAGTCTGACTTATTTTACTTAGCGTACTGCCCTCTAGGTATATCCATGTTGTCTCAAATGGCATGATCTCATCCTTTTTATGGCCATGTAATATTCCATCCCATCCACCACATCCTCTTTATACATTCATTTGTGGATGGACACTTAGGCTGCTTCCATATCTTAACTATTGTGAATAATGCTGCCATATTGCACATAGCAGGTGCATATATCTTTTCGAATTAGTGTTTTCATTTTCTTTGGGTAAATTAGGTTGGGACATTCTTACTTCCAGAATGAAAATAATATTACACCCTAGTGTTTCTGCTTTCTCCTTATGTGTCTGGGTAGCAGATTTGTCAATGAAGAGGCCAGACAAGGGCTGCACCTCTTGAGTTGCACTGTCCAGTGTGGTAGCTACTAGTCACATGTGGTTACTGGGCATTTGAAATGGAGCTAATGGGAAATGAGATGTGCTGGAAATGTGTACCCAGTGTGTATCACTGGATTTTGAAGACATAGTACAAAAATGTGAAATATTTCCTTAATAATTATTTATATTGAGTACATGTTGGAATGATAATATTTTCTGCAAAATAAATTCTATTGTTAAAATTACTTTCACCTTTTTAAAAAAGTGACTACCAGAATGTTTGAAATTACATATGTGGGGGTGCCTAGGTGGCTCAGTCAGTTAAGCGTCTGACTCTTGATCTCGGCTCAGGTCTTGATCTCAGGGTCATGAGTTCGAGCCCTGCATTGGGCTCCATGCTGGGTGTGAAGCCTGCTTAAAAAAAGAAGAAGAAAAGAAATTACATATGTAGCTCATTATAGATTTCTGTTGATCAGTGCTAAGCAGTAGCTTAAAAAATGTGCTAATGGTGTTTTGGGGATGGTGGTGGGGTTGCCTTGTCATTTCAGGTCTTTGACCCCTCGCGATTCTCTCAGGAAAATTCTGATCAGAGACACCCCCACTCCTTCTTACCATTCTCAGCCGGACCAAGGTGAGGACAATTTGAAGTTGTTGAAAATGGACAGAAGTGTTTTATTTGGAAACAGCATTCTTCCTTTGGTATCTCAGGTGTATATATTCTTCCATGGAACCCCATCTTCTCACCAGATTATGAGGTAGATATTGGTACCTATTTGAGCCCCTGAAAAGACCAGTTAGTTTCACAAAAGACAAAGCCCTTCTCTATCACATCTTATACAGCCATGCCTCAGAAAGCTCTCCCACAATGCAAACTTGCTCATCAGCCATGCAGCCCACCCCTGACACAGGAGAAACAATTCTTCTTTTTTCTTAATTTCAAATTTATTGAGGTATAGCTGACATGTGAAATTGTAAGATATTTAAAATGTGTATCATGGTGATTTGATATCTGTACAGATCATGAAAGGACTCTTCCCCATCTAGTTATTACCACATCCTCCATCTCACAAATTTATCTCTTTGTGTGTGTGTGTGTGTGTGTGTGTGTGCACGCGCACGCGTACGTGAGGACATTTAAATTCTGCTTTATTAGCAAATGTCAATGACACAATACTCTGTTACCCACTATAGTCACCCAGTTTGACGTTTATATCCTCACAGGAGAAACAATTCTATAAGCAATTCCAAGTGCCACCTTGTTTAGGGCAGGCATCACATTGCAGCCTCCCGGTTCACATTCTTACAGGGAACAATAGATATTCAAAAGTTTCTGTGGCATATGGTGTGTAAATGCAGCGTTACTGTGACTATCAGATTCATTATGCTAGCATCTTATGCAAGATTCAGAAAAAACTACCATTTCTTCAAGTATCTCTTTCCCTCTGTGTCTGCAGGAACTGTATCGGGCAGCAGTTTGCCATGATTGAGTTAAAGGTGGCCATTGCCTTGATCCTGCTCCGCTTCAAGGTGTCTCCAGATCCCACCAGACCTCTTGTCTTCTTGCCCCAGGTTGTCCTCAAACCCAAGAATGGGGTCTACTTGCACCTGAAGAAACTACCCTAATGTTACAGCCTAGGGTACAACAATTATATATATATATATATATATATA
>NW_024412388.1:37418291-37437276 GCF_014898765.1 Herpailurus yagouaroundi
TATCACCTCACGCCAGTCAGAGTGGCCAAAATGAACAAATCAGGAGACTATAGATGCTGGAGAGGATGTGGAGAAACAGGAACCCTCTTGCACTGTTGGTGGGAATGCAAACTGGTGCAGCCACTCTGGAAAACAGTGAGGAGGTTCCTCAAAAAATTAAAAATAGACCTACCCTATGACCCAGCAATAGCACTGCTAGGAATTTACTCAAGAGATACAGGAGTACTGATGCATAGGGGCACTTGTACCTCAATGTTTATAGCAGCACTCTCAACAATAGCCAAATTATGGAAAGAGCCTAAATGTCCATCAACTGACGAATGGATAAAGAAATTGTGGTTTATGTACACAACGGAGTACTACGTGGCAATGAGAAAGAATGAAATATGGCCCTTTGTAGCAACATGAATGGAACTGGAGAGTGTTATGCTAAGTGAAATAAGCCATCCAGAGAAAGACAGATACCATATGTTTTCACTCTTACGTGGATCCTGAGAAACTTAACAGAAACCCATTGGGGAGGGGAAGGGGAAAAAAAAAGGAGGTTAGAGTGGGAGAGAGCCAAAGCATAAGAGACTCTTAAAAACTGAGGGTTGATGGGGGGTGGGAGGGAGGGGAGGGTGGGTGATGGGTATTGAGGAGGGCACCTTTTGGGATGAGCACTGAGTGTTATATGGAAACCAATTTGACAATAAACTTCATATATTGAAAAAAAAAGACTTCTCAGCCTCCATAATCGCAAGAACTAATTCCTTATTTTTTATGTATAGACATAGATATGGATATATAAGCACACAAAAAATGTTATAGAATATTATATATATAGTGAGATATCTATATCCAAATCTATATCTATATCTATATCATCTATATCGTGTTGGTTCCGTTTCTCTGGAGAACCCTGAAAAATACACTGGATTAGAACTTCAAATCTGAGTTTTCATTTGTCTAATTGTTCAGTTTAACCAAAGACTAACCAAATTGTCTGTCTACCATTTTCTCTCAGCTTTAACTGCCAAGGTAACCAAGACCCTACAGAGTCAGACTAAAGTTGTAGTCAGGGTCAGGAGTTCCTGAAAAGACAAAGCTGAGGCTTTTCAGGCATCTGTCTTTCAACAGGAAGTAAGTCCTTCTGCTATGACTCCTCCTTCACTTATGTGATCATAATCAAGAAATTCTGAGCATATTTACATAACCTGTTTAATGCTTCCTACCCTTCAATACAAGTCTCAAGAAATGGTCAAACAAAAGACTCTGGATCAAGGAGATGCTACCAATGTCTCCCTTGCCTGCTCTAGCATCTTCCTCCGGGAATCTCTCTGAAGCTGGCAACCTTTCAGATTTCCCTATCCCAGGGTCATTCTCTCATCTGCTAGTGTTGGCCTTTTCTGTTCCTACACACATCTCTCCCATTGCTCACTCTTGTGTGAATGCTGATATATGAAGAATGACTTCTTAACACGAGGAAGACGGTTTCTTCTTCATGATCATCAAGTACTAACACAAGCACTGATAAAGATTCTCCATTGATCTGATTGGTTTTGACCAGGTGCCTTTGGGAATATATAGCATAACTCTGCCTACATCTTCTGTTAATGTTGATTATGCCTAATTTGATCTACTTCCAAATCTATAATCTGATTCCACTGTTGGCCACTAAGGCTTTATTCTAAAGTGCAGTTAAATTACTCAGAGACAGTTTGATCCTTTAAAGTCTTGCTTTCATGTTCTGTCATTCCAAAGCAGCATTAAGTCTAAGTCTCATTTTGCCCTACTACTGTGATAAAAATGCCTTCATTACTTGATGGCTTATGAATTCTGAGGTTTTTCACTCTTGCTGATGGAAACACAAAATATCCCCAGATTATGAGCCTTCAGCTTTGTTCCTTCTAAGATTTTCCGGTGTGCTTTACAAGCCTTGGGTAACTTCCTATGTGCTGAGTAAGCTTCTTTTAAAGGAATGAAATCCCTTCCTCCCACTAAAAACATCTTGTCTCATCTTGCCTGTTCTTAACTATTTCACCAAAAGATAATGACAGAGCCAAAACCTTACTTGGTTATGAAGCAAATGAACTTACTGGGTGAGACCCAACAGAAGCCTTCCATCTCCTGAATCAAGGTATCACAATTTTTCTCTATGAAATAAATTGGCTCAAAGCACTTCATTTTCTTTAAATATTTTGACTTGTGCTTCAAAGTTGTGTTCACAGTTGAATAACATTATTTTAATTCATAGGGAATTATTTTTATTTTTTAGTTTGTTGGCTCAAAGTATCATGTTTCACTTTTTAAATGGTGTTATTGTATGGGCGCCTGGGTGGCTCAGTTGGTTAAGCATCTGACTTCAGCTCAGGTCATGATCTCATGGTTTGTGAGTTTAGCCCTGTCCCAGAACCTGGAGCCTGGAGCCCACTTTGGATTCTGTGTCTCCTTTTTCCTCTGCTCCTCCCTTTCTTGTGCTCTCTCTCTCTCCTTCAAAAATAAATAAACATTCAAAAGAAAAAATTCTTTTTAATGGTGTTATTGTAGAGGCCCCTGGGTGGCTCAGTTGGTTAAGCATCCGACTCTTTTTTTTTTTTTAATTTTTTTTTCAATGTTTATTTATTTTGGGGACAGAGAGAGACAGAGCATGAATGGGGGAGGGGCAGAGAGAGAGGGAGACACAGAATCAGAAACAGGCTCCAGGCTCTGAGCCATCAGCCCAGAGCCCGACGCGGGGCTCAAACTCACGGACCGCGAGATCGTGACCTGGCTGAAGTCAGACGCTTAACCGACTGCGCCACCCAGGCGCCCCAAGCATCTGACTCTTGATTTCAGCTCAGGTCATGATCTCACAGTTCGAGCCCTGTATCGGGTTCTGCACTGACATCACGGAGACTGCTTGGGATTCTGTCTCCTTCTCTCTGCCCCCCACCATACACTTTCTATTTCTCTCTCTCAAAATAAATAAAAATTTTATAAGTAAATTAATTAATCAATAATAAAATAAAATAAAATAAAATAGTGTTATTGTTCCAATCTACAAAGGAAAAACTTGTCCTGTGGGGACTTGGGTTTGGTGGTTTGCTAGGCATGACTCCATGACCAGAATTTCCTGGATCCCCTATGTTCTGGTTAAGCTAAGAAGTGCTCTTAAGTCATCCTTGATCACCATATTAGCTTGTGAGTATTTTTTTAAGTTTATTCATTTATTTTGAGAGAGAGAGAGAGAGAGAGAGAGAGAGAGAGAAAGCACATGCACATGTGACTGGGGGAAAAGCAGAGACAGACAGAGAGAATCCCAAGCAGACTCCATGCTGCCAGCATGGAGCCCGATGTGGGGCTTGAACCCATGAACTGTGAGATCATAACCCAAGACAAAATCAAGAGTCAGATGCTCAAATGACTGAGCCACCCAGCCACCCTGTCTTGTGAGTATTTTAAAATTCACTCTAGAATAGTACTTTATAAGTTGGAGTGGCTTAATAGTACCTCTGATGTGGTGAAAATGTCTTTAGTCTTTTTCTCAATAACCTGTGATCTAGTCTTATCACAAGAGAAATATCAAATTCCAATAATGAGGCATCTTAAAAAATACCTGACCCATACTTACCCAAACTATCAAATGCATCAGAAATAAGGAAAGTCCATGAAACTCCCACAGCCAAGAGAAGCCAAAGGAGATGTGACAACTAAATTCAACACGGTATCCTGAATAGGATCTTGGAACAGAAAAAGGACATTAGACAAAAACCAAGAAAATATAAATATAAACTATTGACAATAGTTAATAATAATCTATCAATATTGGTTCATTAATTGTAACAAATGTATCACATTTATGTAACATGTCAGTAATAGGAGAAACTGGGTGTGGGGTAGTATATGGGAATTCTGTATTATCTTGTCAATTTCTCTATAATTATAAAACTGCTCTAAAAATAAAGTCAATTAAAAAATCCTAGGGTATCTACAAAAAAAAAAAAAACTACCAAACTAGTAACTAAGTTGGGAAGTTTGCAAAATAGAAGGTTGCACGCTAAAGAATTAATTCATCAGGCTTGAGATGTTCAAACCCTACACATGCCAGAAAACAGACTGGCTTTTGACAGACTCTGGGGAAATAGGCTCTAAGTTCTTAGAATGTCTTGCCTGATGAGTGTCTTTGTTGAAGACTATCAGTCTGGAGTACTCTCTTGTCCAGAAAGAGAGCAGTACAGAATTGAATACAAGAGAGGCTAATGTCCAGGAGGGGACAAGAGCCCCAAACAAGGGTTTTGTCTCTGCATTTATTGAGCTCACAAAATATTACCCACGTGGTGAACATGAAGAAAACAATATCTTACACACGTGGTCCTGGAGGAAACAATCAAACAGTAATCATTAACTTGTGTGTGTCAGAAGCAAAAGATCTGGGGGGCAAGTGGAGTTTGTGATCGAAGTACAATAGTATATTGGTGTCAGATGGAAAGTAATTTCTTGCAGGTGATAAAACAAGTTTCTCATGATCCCATTACAATATCTCACTAACTAACCTCAGGTGCTTTTGCCCCATGGTGACAGCTTTCCACCCTAAACTTTTTTCTAACCCATTTATGTAAGTAGAACCTACATCACCACATGTCCTTGTACACCTGGGGCCTTGGGCCACACAAGAGAGTTTCTGCTAATAAAGTAATTTATGGTAGATGGGGCACCTGGGTGGCTCAGTTGGTTAAGCATCCAACTTCGGCTCAGGTCATGATCTCACAGGTTGTGAGTTTGTGCCCCACATCGGGTTCTGTGCTGACAGCCCAGAGCCTGGAGCCTGCTTTGGATTCTGTGTCTCCCTCTATCTCTGCCCCTTCCCCATTCACGTTCTCTCTCTCTCTCTCTCTCTCTCAAAAATAAATAAACATTTTAAAAAAAGATTTATGGTAGAGACCTTAGGCCACGCTGTATCATTTTCACCTCTGGAGAGACTGGAAAGATTGAGTAACTATGGTCATTCACATTCTCCATTCTTACATTACTGACTCCCAAGAAATAAATCCTGGACACCAAGGCTTAGGTGAGCTCCTTTGGTGGGCCATTCTTTGTACGTGTTGTCACATGTTATTGCTGGGAGAATCAAGTTCTGTTCATTGATTCCACTGGAAGAAGAGAGCATGAATCTCACTTCTAGTCTCTACCTGCCTTTTCCTTTGCTGATTTTAATGCATGTCCTTTCACCGCAATAAACTGTAATGGTGAGTAGAATTGCTTTTCTAACATAGACCCAAACTACAAAAGTGCGCTAAATAATTCTAGAATTTCCATTTCACTCTTTTTTTCATTTCACTCTTTTTTATAGATTAAATGATTTGATTCCATTTTTTCTTCTATATTCTAAAACTCATTAATCATAGTTATTTCAATATCTCTCTCTGGCCACTCAACATCTGGATCATTCATGGGACTATTTCTCTTGTCTGAGGTTATTCTCCTTTGCTTTTTGATCAATTAGACTGTTTCTTGGCATTTCTCCTGAGTGTTTATTAAATGAACATTGTGTGCAATGAATTGTAGAGGCTCTGGTTGGTTCGCTAAAAAGTTAATTGTCTTTTGGAAGTCAAATAGTATATTGGCAACCTCATGATGCAGTTAGTGAGAAGTAGACAATTTGGACACACCATTTACTTTCAGTGTTTGTGGGTTGCTTTGCTTTATAATACTTGTAATTATACTGTACTTTTATTTTCTCTCTCTTCATTTCTCTCTACGTTAGAGTCTAAAGAAGCTGTAAAGCCACCATAAAATTTGAGAATTAGGGACATGTAGAAAAAAGGGACCAATAGACACCGATAGGCATTTTGTATGATGTGATCTTCATCTCTCTTTCCAGGACATATGTGAGAGGCTCATTACCCAGGACCCATATCTGAACTTCTTTGAACACATTTCCTAATGACCCTGGACACCATTATGAAGTGTGCCTTCAGTCACCAGGGTGGTGCCTAGGTGAACAGTTCAGTGACTAAAAGGGGCTAAACTCATTCGCCATCACCTATTTCATCCATTAGCATGCTGCCCCATCTTTCCTCTTCTAATATCTCCAAATTCTGCCTGGAAGCAGTGTTTAACAAAAGCAAAATCATCCCCCCTTGGAAAGCACACTTTCCTGCATCACCATGCCTGGTTTATAAATTCAGCCATCAAAACCTCCATTTTAGGGATGCCGGGATAGTTCAGTCAGTTAAGCATGTGACTCTGATTTGGGCTTAGGTCATGATCTCATGGTTCCCGAGATCAAGTTCCAAGGGGGGTTCTGTACTGACAGCGTGGAGCCTGCTTGGACTCTTCTCTCTCTCTCTCTCTCTCTCTCTCTCTCTGTCTCTGTCTCTGTCTCTCTCTTTCCCCTGCTTGCTCTTTCTCTATAAAAATAAATAAACATTTTTTAAAAACCTCCATTTTAAATAATATTCTCTAGTGGTCAATGAGCACACAGGTTTGTCTTGGGCTTTGCATTGCCTGAACTTGCATAAAACAACCAGTTGCCATAATGATGATACATAAATGCCAATGATGGATGCTTCTTCAGTGATGGTTGGACAAAAAGCAGATAGGTGGTCCTCAAGAAATAAATGGTATCTGGGGCACCTGGGTGGCTCAGTTGGTTAAGCATCTGACTTCAGCTGAGGTCATGATCTCACCATTCATGAGTCCAAGCCCCACATCAGGCTTGGGCAGAGCTAGCTTCCTATCTTCTGTCTCCCTCTCTCTCTACCCCTTCCCCTCACACACTCTCTTTCCCCAAAATAAAATAAAACATTAGAGTTAAAAAAAAAAGAAGAAGAAGAAGTTCATCTGGGTGGCTCAGCCAGTTAAGCATCTGACTTCCACTAAGGTAATGATCTCATGGCTCATGGGTTAGAGCCCTGAGTGGCGCTCTGTGCTGACAGCTCAGAGCCTGGAACCTACTTCGGATTCTGTGCCCCCCCTCTTTTTGTGCCTCCCCTGCTCACATTCTGTCTCTCTCAAAAATAAATAAACACTTAAATTAAAGAAATGGTAGCTAAACTTGAGGCAGAGTAGGGCCAGTTGTAGAATCCCAAACTCCTGAACTCCAGCCAGGTTTCTATCCATTAGGGCCACCCCCATGTCTTCTCAGGAATCCCCTGGAATCCCATCAATGGTCACTCCACTCAGACCCCCAGGCTGAGCAGACTCCTCTTTCTCTGGAAAAGGAGAGTTGCTGGTCCAGCACCCATCTTCCCAGGGACTGTGTAAGCTTTGCCATCTGGTGGCAATTCAAGATATTACAAGCAATAGGGAGCCGATAACAGGAACAGACATTTGCAAAAAGAAAGCACTATATTTTGTGAATGAACTTCTGGAAAATGGGCTCAAAGCAAACTGGAATCTTCTCTATCCTCTTATGGTTTACACTGTGGTAGAACTGAGAAATGTAAATGGATTCAACCCTTAGGGAAACTAATAGAAAGCATGTGCCTTTCAAGAGCCTTAGAAATGTTCATGTTCTTTGATGGAGTCATTCCACTCCTGGGAGTTTATCCTAAGGAAGGGTTATTGCTTCAGGGCTTTGATGAAAAAGGCACAATGACTAGGGTCATCCAGATAGAGAGAAATCAGAGTGCAGAGATCCATGGGAATAGCTGGAAACCAGACCTTTGGCCCCACTGCAGACTGAGCTGGGACATCAGGAACGGGTGAACGGAGAAAGAGACCTGGGAACGTGGTCTTCTGGGATGCACAGTTGGGTTTCAGAGACTGGGAGACTAGGCTGTTCTTTTCAGGCAAATGGAAGCCCACTGGACTCAGTTGATCTGTCAACCAAGCCTAGGTCCACCCAGCCCAGCTGGCATGCAGACTAATTCCAGACCCTATTTGGTAAAGAAAGACCTTTGGGAAGAGGTAAAACCATTTTTAATACCCTCAATTGGGCCAGGTGAAAAGAGTGAGCATAGGGTGAGCAATAGCTGGTAGGCAGTGGGAATAGGTGGTGAGTGATTGGCAGATGGCTGTGCATGGTGACCGTAGACTACAGCATGCCAGGTCTTATGCCAGAGCCTTACACTGGACTCTCACTACAAATATGAAGTAGATCCTCTTTTTAATGTCCATTTAAAGAAAAGAAAATGGAGTCCTAGAGAGGTGAAGTGATTTGCTCAAGGTCATGCAATAGATTTAATTGAGCTGGGACTAGCTGACATATTCAGCCCATTCCACAAACACCAACCACTTGCTCTGTGCAGGGACTGTGCCAGATGTCCTGGGGGTGTTCTGCCCTCCAGGAGCTCACAGACATAGAGCGTGGGGAGGGAAAGGGGTGTCAGAGAGCCATCCTGAGGGGACATGAGGCTGGCAGAAGGAAAACTATGAGCCCTGCACATGAACAACACAGGCACTAAGATGTGGAGCAGCGTGACAGGGGAGGGAACTGGAGAACTTCAAGAAGTGTAAAGTATGTGGCAAGAGGGGGAGACCGGAAGCTGGAGAGGTAAAAGAAGCCAAGTCACAGAGGACCCTCAGTGTGGCCATCTACTGGCTGCTCAAGATATTGCGGGCACAACAGAAAGGAAAATTACAATGGCTGTTGCTTTGAGTATTTACTATATGCTTTCTGTACATATATTAACTCATTTACTTTTCACCACAACCCTATATATGGGCATTGCACCCTAGATTTTCAGCTTCAGACACTGAGGTGCCTTTGTTATGAACTTGCCCAATATTACACTAATATAAAGTTGACAGGGAGGGATTTGCTCAGGGAAGTTTGGCTTCAAGCTCATGCCCATAACCATTAAGCGGCACCTGCCTGGAGCCGTGGAGTTCGTCTCACAGGTGTAAAGGGCTGGGTCCCAGTTGGCTCTGTGTTTGGGACAAATCTCTCTAGTGGTAACGTGGAGGCTGGTTTGAGCATGCAGCAAGATTGAAAACAGGAACATAGGAAAAATGGCTGCAAACATCCAGGTGAGCTGGAGACCTGAAACAGGGGAGCTGGAGTGAGGCTGAAAGAGGGAAATCCGGTGTGAATCCTGTCGCTGTCTTGGGTGGATGAGTGGTGGTGCCACTAACAAGAACAGGGGACTCACGTTGGTGAAAGATCAGGATTCCACTTGGACCTGAGGCACCTAAGGAGTGGTGCAGGAGGCAAGTGGGTACCAGATGGAAGGGTTGATCTGGAAGTTGATACTTCATGGGCAGTAATGGGAATGAACTGAATGCATGAGATCCCCATGTCATTCTTTCAACAAACATGTACTGGAGACCCCCAGTTTTCTGGGCCTGTGCTGGACACTCAGACACTACAATAAACAAGACAGATGTGGCCTCTGCCTCACAGTTCCACGTTCACAGAGAGCAACGCCAATGACCCAACATGAACCAACAGGCCTGTGGGAACCTGGTGAACTGAGGACACGTGATCAGGAGCCAGGAGGCTGCAGAGAAAATGGCCATGATCCCATTATGTTGTGAGCAGAAGGATCACCTTGCAACAAGAAAATGGGACTCTAATGCACTTGGTGAGGGTAGTTCAGCAGTGCTGCGGCTGAAATTGAGGCTACAAAGTTGAGGAGCAGGTAGGAAGGATGGAGACAGAACCGGCAAATGTGGACCACTCTTCTTAGACACTTGAAGGGATCCCTTTCCACCTGCCCAGATGCATCTTTCCAAACGCAGTTAGCTCTGCAATGGCAAACACTGTTTTCTTCAGCTTCCGATGTCACACACACACACACACACTACAGAGAACTCTATGATAGGGGACAATTAGCAATGGACTTAAAGCCAAAAGACTAGGGGCACCTAGGCGGCTCAGTCAGTTAAGCATCCAACTCTTGATTTCAGGTCAGGTCATGATCTCACAGTTGGTTCGTGGGTTCGAGCCCCATTTTGGGCTCTGCACTGACAGCACGGAGCCTGCTTGGGATTCTCTCTCTCCCTCTCTTTGCCCCTCCCCAGCTTCACTTCCCCTCTCTCTCTCCCTCAAAATAAATAAGTAAACTTCAAAAAAAATAAAAATAAAGTCAAAAGACCAGAGCCCAATACCAATAACTAGACCAATGTCACTAAAGCCACCTCCCTTTCTGTGTCTGCATTTTCTCCTCGAGAAAATGGGCCCAGTTATATCCACCTGGTAGGTGATATGAATGAGGCTCCAATCAGAAAGTGTCCTCTCTGCTATATAGTAACCCTCAGTTTCCACGTAAAAACCAGCAGTGCCACCACCATCACTGTGTTTGGATTTGAGGGAAGGCTCTTCCCGGTCTCTTGCTCCAGGTTGTTAGCTTTTGGGGTCTGGAAGATGTTTCCCTCAGCTTCTCCCCATCTCTCCCTCTCCTCCTCCCCCCTGACCCTTTCCCCACTTTGTCAGTACCTGTCCTCACCACCCCCATCCCACATGCCCAAGCTCATGGCCAGAACCGGTCAAGAGTCTGGTTATTCATTTGCAAAGTCCATGTGCAGAACTGTACCGGCCTCAGCGATGCAGAACAAAGCCACATAACCAGCTCCATTATGCCGGTGCCTCCAGAAGTCCAGAAGGGCAGCTGGGTCCAGCATGTTCTGTACTCACTAGCCAGGCATGTACTCATTAGCTAACCTCTCACCCCAATTCAGTACATGATCTCAGGCTTCAGATTCCACAGTACAATATTAGCAAACTGGGCTAAATCATTCTAAATATTTTGCTAGCTCTGACACACTGTGGTCTTGCATGCAATTCCTCATCCTGTAATGATAGTAGAAATAAAAACAACAGCTAACATTTATTGCACACTAAATGTGGGCTAGGCGCTACTCTATGTGTCTTACGTGCACCGTTTCTGTTAATCTTTACATCTGTTATTAGATAGATACCATTTACTGCCTCCAATTTTACAGATGAGTAAACTGAGCTTAGTGAGTTGCGTTCACTCATCCAAGATCTCTTGGTATTAAGTGTCCAAGCAGTGCCATATCTAGGCTGCCTGATCCAGACCTGGGGTCTTAACCTCCCAGTGGGCATACAACTGGAAAAGGCAAAAGGTCTGGCTCAACTACTAACTGCTCACCTGAGCTTCAGACCTGAACTGTGTACCCACCTTGCCCTCTAGTCCATCCCCAGATTCCACTGCCAATAAATGCAACCTTACCCCCACATGCACTCTTGCCTGTCTCCTCCCTGGCACCTGCCATTCCCAGCACCATTCACTAGCCTGTATGGTGCCTTTGTGAGAATTGGAAAAAAGCACCCTTCCCTGCAGGCAGACACAGGCCCAAACCAGCTTGCAGGGCCCGTTTAGTGGAGACACAGCCTGTATAACCCAGCGCAATGTCCCAGCCTCCCCCACCTTGCACCTTGCTCAGGACAATACTGGAACTTGTCCTTGACTTCTGTCTCTCACACTTTCTCATTTCTCTCTCTGTCTCTCTCTCACACACATCAAGCTTCCTCTTTTCTGCTTTTCCAGGGGGTCTCCCAGGAACATATCCAAGAACCTTTGTCATCCCTTGTCCTCTGGAGTAGCACCCCAGGGCAGAAGCCACTGGCCTCCTATACCATTTCTGAGAGAAAAGGATGTGTGTCATCAGGACGAAGCCCCCAAGAGCCTGGCCCCCACCAGTATTACAACCTAAGGGACTCACAGTCTTGGCCTTTGGGACCACAAGGAGGGGAGCACTGGAGGCCGGTGCCCTTGAAGCCTACAGGAAGTTGAGGATGTTGCTGGCACAACAACGTTGCTGTGGGGGTGTGGGGTCCCTGGAGCCATGCCCTGGGAAAGCCTCCAGTACAGCAGTAAGGAGGAAGAGCCCTGCCTGACGCTCAAGTTCAAAAGCTCTGCTGAATCTCCCTTCCTGTTGAGTGTGCAGCCACCAGATGGCAGCCGAGGCTATAGGCAGACAGACTTGGCTGGGTGGAGCATGGATGTTCAGGGGGGCTGGCTCATCACTGACCCCCACAACCTCCAATCAGAAACCGTGAAAGAGTGAGTGCATGTGTGTGCAGTGTGTCTCCACCTATACGGGCTGAAGGGTATGGACAGACATACACCTGGATGGAAAACTAGGCTTAGCCCCTTCCTTTGGGTTTCCTCAGCACAACCCCTAGGAACCTAGGGGTTCCCTTCCCCTGAGTCCAGCCCTGCCCAATGTGCCGGTGATGCAGAGGGAAGTGACCCTGTTCCTGCGCTCGAGGAGCAACCAGGCCTCACAGTTAAACAGGTCACAGGGTGGTGTGTGCAGAAATGGCTGGAAAGACCCAGGGGAATGCCCAGCCCCGGGGTGGGGAAGGACTTTCTGCTGCGCCTAGGGGGCTTTCTGGCAAATGACAGCTGCAATAATAGCATATATTATCTCTGTTTCCTCCCAGCAGCCCTGCAGGAAAGACACAACAGAACCAATCCTACTGGCAAGCCAGTGGGCACTAAAGGTGCTAGGTGGTCCACAAGCAGTGAGGAACAGAGACGGAATTTGAACCAGAGTCTGCATGATTCTCAAGCTCAAGCTCTTGGCCGCTGTGTGTACTTCTGGGGACTAGAAATGGAGAGGACACCCAGCTGGGGGCTCCAGGCCCTAGGACAGACTTGGAGGGGGATAGATGCCTCCCACATTGGTCCCAGAGCAGGTTCTGACAGCTTCAACTGTGTGGTTCACCTGTGAACTTGGTTCAAGGGGACAAGACAGTGTGTGTGTGTGTGTGTGTGTGTGTGTGTGTGTGTGACTAGGGTCACTCCTGGAGTGCCACTCTGCATCCCCAACCCCACCTGTACCCTACGCTGGGGGAGGAATCCCTGGTGAGCAGCAGTCTTGATCTGCTGGCTCCTGTATTTCTACTCATGTTACACTGAGCGTAAGGGAAGCAATCTTGAAAATCATTCCAACCACCTGGCACTCTGTCCCAGAACGGGTGACACTCGAGATAGATTTCCACAGCCTTTTTTTTTTGACACCAACTCCAGACTGGAAGTTCCTCTTCCAGTCTAATTGAAGTAAGCAGTGCTGCCATCTACCTTCAACTCTGAAGTTCCTGGGCGGAGCCTTAAGTGGCTGAGCTTCATGTAACCTATAATGTAACCCTGTGAAATTCACACGTTTTAGGTAGAGAAGGAAAAAGAAAGGTGCAAGCCCAGTTCCAGGAAGCAGGAGGAGCAAGAAGGCCCTATAGCAGTAGGAGAATCTCCTGGTCTCCTTGCCAGGGCCTGGGCAACCTGGGCTTTCGGCCCAGAGAGCAGGTGGACAGATCAGCGGTAGATGGCGCCACACTGAGAGGTGAAACTCCAGTGAGGGAGGGCAAGGGACTTGCCCCAGCCAAGGGATAGGCACCAGGGAAGCCTGGCAGGTGGGGCCCGCGGGGGAAGAGGCAACACAGGGAACCTCCTGGAAACAGAGAAAGGATGCAAGGGGAGAGAGGAGCCGGTGAGCACTAGCTCAGGTGGAAGAAGGAGACGGGAGAGACAGGAAGATGGAGATAAAAGCAGAGGCCAAGAGGTGCACTCAAAAAGAGAAACAGACAGAGATGGATAAAGGCGGGGGGGGGGGGGGGGGCAAAAAAGGAGACCAGGGGTGGGTGGGGGAAAAGGGTGGGGAAGGAGCAGGAAGTCGTGAAGACATAAGGGCCTCGGCGCGGGGTGGGGGTGGGGGGGGGGTCCTGCCGGGCCAGCCCGCCGCTCCAGTCCCTCCCCTTATCTGTCACTCAAGGCGATCAGAATCCCCTCCCCCCCGGGCCTGGCCGGGGGGAGCTCGCCTCCCAACCTGCCCCAGCCCAGAGGCTCCCTTCCCCAGGCCCCCTGATCGCCGCCCCCTGGGACTGGCTGTGCAGCCCCGATAGATGGTGGGGGGCCCAGCTGGTGTGTTATCAGCCTCCTCCAGGAGCAAGCCTGAGCCACTCAGCGGCTGCCAGCCTGAGATTAGGCCCCGGAGGGTCATTAAGCACCGCCCTGGCCCGGGCCCAGCCTCCTTTCCCTCCCTCATCTGGCCAGGCTGGCAGGTGGGAACCGGCGATAAGGACTGGGGGCTCTGGGGCCGGCAGCCCCATGCCCCCTGCCCTCTGCCAGGGCAAGAACATGGGGTGGGGGAAGGTCAGTGCCAGCGCGACACCTGCAAGGACCCCAGGGTTCCCACCATCCTGGTCCTTCCACCATGGAGAGGGGGCTAGGGAGCCTCCCAAAGAGGCCAAGGCAGGGAGAGGGTGGCCTGCCCCAGGAACCTGGCAGGACAGCGACGGCCAACTGCCACGGGCTCCTGCCGGGAAGCCTCACAGGTGAGAGGGGCGGGGCTTCACTTGCTGAGCATTGGCAGGGCGCTTGTGGGGCCGGTTCTGAACCCACCTCCACCCCTCAGGGACAAGGGGCGGGGGCGGGGAAGGAACGGAGCTTCCTGCCAGAAGAAAGCAGGCAGCCAAAAGGTTCAGACCAAGGAGGCTAGAAAGGAAGAAGGGGGTGTTTGTGCCTTAGCAGAGGCCCTCAAGTAACCTCCATCTCTCCTTCAGGAATAGGCTGGCCTGGCTGCCCCCCTGGTTCTGCCCTCTGATCTAGTCAGGGAGGACTTCCTAGACAAAAAAGAACCTTGGCAGGGCCAAGAAAAAGGAATATGCAGAGTTTAAACTGACAGAGGTGGGTAAGAAGGCAACTGTCTACATGAGCACAGCCACAATTCTCTGAGCTCCAGCTCAGAGAAGGAGGGCAACTTGTCCTGAGTCACACAGCAGGCAAGGGTAGGCCTGCCGTCCCTCTGCTCAGGGCTCTTCCCACTGCTGCAGGCTGCAAACTAGACTTCCGTGCGGTGAGAAAGGCTAATTCAGATTTCAGATGGATCTCTCCCTGAGCATGTGGCTGAAGCCTTTGAACAGCAAGGCAATGGCTGAAATGGTGAAGCTAGGGGGCTGTGATGGGTTGAGACAGCTGGCAGAGGGAGATCTTTGGGACAAGGTGGACTGCCTCCTACCCTCTAGCCCCACTCCTCTAGATCTGGGAGTGCTCCTGGGTGGGTCTCAGGTTGTCACCCACCTGCCCCCGACTCTGCCCGTTCCCATAAGAATGACAGTCACAGGGATGAGGGGCCTCCAGGGTCAGCCAGCCTGCTAAGTACGCCTCCTCCCCTGACTCCCTCCTGCTTCATTCTCCTGGGGACCCAGTTCCCTGACTCCACCCCCACCCAGAACTAGAAGTCAGTGGCACTTGTGAGGATGATTCTACTCCAGCTCTGTGGCAAGACTGGCCAAACTGTCCCCAGAGGGGAAGCTCAGCTCAGAGAGGACTATAGCTCTCCCAAAGTCACATAGTAAGCCGGCAGGGGACAGGCACTCAAAGCCGGGCTTCCTGAGTCCTAGCCCAAGACTCTTGGAGCTTGCTAGAGCTGGCTGGATGAGGGATGAGTGAACCGCCAGCAATCAGGCCACATGGAGGATAGGATAGGGAAGGGGAATGCTGCTGCGCCAAGAAGGGCCCAGAATCACAGTTGTTAAGAGCAGGTCAGGGGAGGGGTGCTGGCAGGAGGGTCTCTACAAGGGGTAGAGTGGCTGAGCTTCCTAACCCCATGGGCCTTTAAGAGAGGGCTTCTTGGATAATCCTCCAAAGTCACCATGACAGTGGCTTTGGAAGGTGATTGTCATGATTCAGAAAGCAAGACTGGGCCTGGCTGTAAACCTGAGGGGCTCTTTCTGAGCCCTGGGAGCATCAGGCCTGGAAATACGAAACATCTTTATTTCACAGAAATAAGAGGCATTTCCAAGGTTAGAGGAAGACGGTATGAGGCAAGGCAGGAGGCGATGAGCTGACTGTCCTCTTCAGAAGGGTCTTCTGAATTGAATTGGGTGGGAGACCTCCTAGGAAACCCCCCAGAGCCATAGCTGAGCCCTAACCTGGATACAGCCTGAGCTTTGACTTTGGCTGGTGACCGCTCCAGAGACGGCGGGCAGTGTGGGGTTGGAAGAGTCGGCCCCTTACTGTAGATTCCTACACAGAGAAGGAGCGGCTTGAGTGGTGATCTGGGCATCCATCACAGGCACCTGGGCTCACAGCTGGGGCCCACAGGCAAGCGGGGGTCACATGGGGGTGCTTCGGACCCTGCCCTCCTCCTCGGGGATATTCTCGTAGGCATTCTCGTGCTCTTTGGACCTGAAAGAGGATGACAGGGGTCACCACCCATTCCATCCCATCCCCTTCTCCCTGCCTTATCCCGCACTGGTGACAGCAGTATCTTCCAGAATAAATAATCCTTGAGTGCCAGACGGGGTTCCCCTGCCCACATCTGGCCCCAGGTGCCCCTGAGACTGGAGGCCTCTCAGCACCCCTCCCTGAGCCCCATCTCTCTCCTACACTGAGCCCCTCCCCCACTGGGCCCCCACTGAGCAACCCCCTCACGGAGTCCACCTCCATACTGAGCTGCCGCCCCTACTCACCCCTCTCTCCACATTGAGTGCCCCCGACTCATCCCTTCAGAGTCACCTTCCCCCACTGCGCTCCTCCCTATGAATCCCAGTCTGCCTGTGAGCTGCTCCCCCTACCCGTCCCTACCCCCTTATTGGGCCCTCTCCCCAGCTGAGCCTCAGGTCCCCGAGGAGCCCTGCACCCTCACAAAGCCCCCATTGCCACCTCCCTGAGCTCCTCTCTTCACTGAGCCCTTCCCCACATGAGTCCTCCTCCTTCCCTGCCTTCCCACCTTCTAGCCCCCTCCCACCCCTCAGAAGCATCTGGTCCTTCTGGAGCGCAGGGTGGTTACCCTGTACCATCGTCTCACCTGAAGCTGGCCGCCATCGAGGAGTACCTTCCGTCTGTTCCTACCAGGATTCCATCTGCCTTGTCTCCAACGGTCATGACTGTGTTCATGGGCTCCCTATGGATGGGGCTCATCAGTCGGGCTCCCTAGGTCCCTACCCTCTTTGTTCTCCCTCCTCCCCCTTGCCTAATCAGACCTTTCTAGGCTCTGGTTCTCACGAGTCCAAGAGCAGTGGCTGGCCCTGGGCAGAAGCCCTTCTCTCCAGTAGGGGCCCTGCCGGTGGCCTAATTCTGGCCCCACTCCATGGGCCTTCCCACCCTTCTCCCTGCTCCAAGGTGGGGGCCTCAGGTCCCAGTCCAAGATTTGCAAAAGATGTATCCAAGGCCTCACACTTTGTGCAATTTTCCTTCTGGCCTCAGCTCAAGACCCAGCAGGATTTAGTGTCTGCCCAGATTGCCACAAGGCTTTCCCCAGGGAATTAGGTACAGACATGGTCAACTTCCACTGAAGGCAGAGCTTGGATCAGTTGAAAAAAAAAAAATAACATTTCTGACAAAAAGTTCCTGGCCTCTTATTCCAGTTTAAACCCAGTGACTGTGGCCTCTGCTCCTGCCTACCTGAAACTATTCTTACATGGGTCACGGGGACTCTTACTGCTGCTTGTCCTTCCTTGGACACCCCACAGGCACCTCAGACTTAGTATGTCTCAAATTAAACTCAGCAGTTGCCCAGAGATCTGCCTCTCATGCTCCGTCTCCGTAAGGGGTACTATCTGAAGCCTGGACGCATCCTTGTCCTTCCTTCCTCCTGCCCCCCGCTGTCCCCATCCACCAACTTCTGGGGACCAGACCCCTAGACAGCCGTCAGACATGGTGCCTCTCTATCCCCTCTGCTCCCTCCAGAGTCCAGACTCTCTCCTGACCTCATGCTCTCAGCCCCCCGCCCTGCCCTTCTCACCTGCAGACTGGCCCCTACCCCACGCATGCCCCACGGAGCAGCCGGAGTGCCTGTGCTCAGGCCAACTCTCATCCCAGGACCAGCGTACAAGCTCTCACCGGATTCCCACTGCACGAAAGATAAAGCCCACAGTTTGGGGTATAGGTGTACGAGGGTCTGCCAGGCCCGGGCCCTGCCTACCTTGCCAGTCTATCTCAGGCCTCCCATCCTTCTCTCTACGCATGACTGCTCGTGTTCCTGCAGTGGGCTGCACAGGGCCTTGGCTAGCACCCTGGCACCAGGCCCCTCCGTGGGAGCTATTGGCAGGTGCAGCCTTATTCCAGGATCGGCCAGCACAGAGTGGACTGGATTTCAGCCCACCGCCCTCGACCTCAGTGTCCTGCACTTTGGACCCCTGGTGGCCTCGATGCCCTCTTCCATCAGCTGCAATGCTCTTCCCGTGCTACTCTATCCCGAGAGGCGCTCCTCTGCATTCTTTAGGCTTCAGGATAAACATGCAATTGGAAGCCTTCTTGGACTACCATCCCCGGCCCCCCAGACCAGGGCAGGCCCAGCACTGCAGTCTGCTCTCCCTCTTACCATTGGTACTTGCACTGGGATCACTCCTTGTCTTCCGGTCTGGGAGCCTGAGAGTTCAGGGGTTGTGTCTGTCTGTCCCACTGCCCCCCTGTACCCCTGCACGTGGCACAGCACCTGACCCTGAAGAAAGATGGAGCCTTTCTTCCCAGAGATTTTCACAACCCCCATCACAGGCTAAGCCAGTGTCCTGACTCTACAGATAGAAACACTGAGACCTTGAGAAGAGAAGACATTGTCCCCAAAGCTCGCAGAACCGTGGAGGCCAACAGAGCCGTGTCTGGGGGCCGGCGAGCCCGAGCGCCAGTCCTAGAGAACTTGGGCCTCAGTGTCACTTCTGCACAGTGACAGGACTGGACTCCGGGTCTCCGAGGCCCTCCTCACCACTACTAGAGCAGTAGCGGTGGTCCTGGGGCCTGCCCTGCCTGCCCAGCCCAGACCCCAGCCCCGCCGCAGTACTCACGGCTCTTCCTGGCACCAGAAGTGGTTGACAGCAAAGGCAATTGCGACCAGGACCAGGAACACAGCCACAGCGATTAAGCCCTGCATCCAGGGCTGCAGGTTCCCCAGGCCTGGAAAGAGGGGAGCAGGGATGCTGCAGCAGGCTCGGCAGCAGTGGGGGCTGCAAGTGCAGAATGGAAGAAGGGGGGAGGGGGAGGGGAGCAAGGGCTAGAGCCTGTGTCACAGGCCATCAGCCTGCTGCCAGGACCAGAAGAGACATTCTGAGGCAGCAGGGCTGGCAAGGAGGACCGACCTGACCCCACTGAGCTAAAGTAAGGGATGATGGCGG